>NC_068351.1:6702906-7302906 GCF_014633365.1 Diospyros lotus | reverse complement strand
GATAGTTGACATTGTTGCGAGTACATGTAGTTGTCGCAAGTGGGACATTGATCAAATGCCATGTCTTCATGCAATTGCTGTTAGCAGGTATCATGGTTTGACTTTTATTTGCGTCTTATGTTCGTAATTTAGTGTGATATGTTAACACTATGTGTTTCTTTGCCTTATGCGACAGTTTCATGAGGGTGCACTACCATATGCTTTGCCATTTATATTACACCGCAGATTGGGTCAGACGTGCATATGCACTTCCCATCAATCCTCTCCCTAACAAGACTGCTTGGATTCTTCCAGCGTACGTCAGACAGATGGTTATACTCCCACCTGTGCAAAGAAGACAACCGGGTAGACCGAGAAATGGTCGAATTCCTTCCATGGGGGAAGCTCGTCGAAGAAAAAAATGTGGAAAATGCGGTGAACTAGGACACAATAGTCTTGGTTGCCCTAATGAATGGACTTCCTCCATTGGAGAGTCGAGCACAGCCACTACTCCAGAATCCAGGGGCGCTGCTAGGGCCTCTGCAAGGGCAAGCCGAAAATGCAGCATTTGCAAAGAGACTGGACACACTCGTCGTCGGTGCCCTATACAATTGTCAATTCCAGGTGATGATAATATTATCAATGAAGAAAACAATCAATAGGCATTAACTCATTCAGGTATGATATAATGTTATCACAAATGTTATCACATATATTATCAATAGTTGTTAGATCGTTTGTGAAAAAAAAAAAACATGTTTTTTACTCGCAAAGTGTTAATGGAATTTTTTCTGACCATATATCTTTTGTGTTTCAGCAATGCTTAAAAATCACTGGCACGATACAAAAAGGATGACAACATCAATCAAATCTCTTTTTGTTGGGAGTTCAGTAATGAATATTATTTTTTACATTAATATTTGAAATTGGGATTTATTCATATTCGTAATCTTTCAGTTTCCTTCATCTAAACTCATAATTAATGATTAACAGCGCCCCGATCGGGCTTCATTTGCAGGGAGAGGAAGCGCCCCGATCGGGCTTCGATTGAAGACCCAAGGAAGCTCGATCGAGCTTCGTCTGGAAACGAAGCTCGATCGAGCTTCGTTTCCAGACGAAGCTCGATCGGAAGGGAGGGGGCTTCGTCTGCAACGAAGCCATTGACGAAGCCCGTCGGGCTTCTACCCAGCGGGCTTCGTCGCGAACGAAGCCCGACCGTGGGACTTCGTTCGCGACGAAGCCCGGTCGATCTCCATGGTCGCCGACGACGAAGCTTCGTCGGCGACCATTTCCAGCATCTAACTATTAAAATAAACATTTTCTTACCTTTTTAGCCAAGATGAGATCGATGTCGGCGGGTCAAGTGGCTCTTACAGCGGCGGCGGCGAGTGGCATCACGGCGGCGGCGGCGGCAAGTGGCTGTCACTGCGGCGGCGGGCGGTTGCTTTGTGAGGGAGATGAAGTGGGTGGGTGAAAGGAGTAATGGGGGGGGGTTGAGGGGTATTTTAGTATTTTACTTTTATTGTGTTTATTTATTTATTTATTTTATTTTTTTAAATAAATAATGGTCAAATCTGACAAAGTGGCTATTTCATGTAATTAGTTTGTTTGAAAGTACATAAACGTTTTTTTTTTAAAAATGGGATAAAAACGAATTTTACATTTAAATAGTGATTATTTTTTGCCATTTCCACTTTTTAAAAAGCAGATGGAAGGTACATTGAATTTAGTTTTGCCTTAAGAAAAGTCCATGCAATAATTTATCCTTTTGCCCTCGGGATGGAATGGGGCTGGGGCCAAGTCCAAAAGGGTATTTTGTTGGATTAGAAATTGTCTTTTTGGCCTCATTTCATGGTGACTTGACTTTCCATGCGCCTTGATCATCCTTCAAATTATGTTAGAAGGCATGATCATTTATTTCACTTAAACTCGTAGATTGAATAGCTTTGGGCTATCCAACATATCATTTGAATTCAGAATCTCCAACTAACATGGAAATAAATCTAACATTATATAGGAATTTTTTCATAAATAATAGTAATTCTGAAAGTAAAATAGGAATCATTAATAAAAGCAGAAGGTGTAAATAAAGCTGCTATTGCATGTTATAAAGCACATGCTAAGCCATGCTTCTGAATGCTCAGTTGCAAGAGCTAAACCAATCTCCATTGCATATTATGTGAAGGAAACCTAATATGTGTCAAAGTCTACTCTTAACTCTTGGACATTGCATCACTGTTGTTGATTAATTGAGCAAACACCCAGTAAATTCATGATTGATTATGTGCTTTCACAAAGGCACAAATAAAATAGATAGAGATCATAATATCTTCAATTTAAGAGAGATGAATAAATCTCTCTCTCTCTCTTCCACAAAATAAAATTTTTTATTTCACAAATCTTTACTGATTAGTACTGGCATATTCAGATTCCACAAACCATCTGTTAATTCTTTTTTGAGCAATTGATACCTGTAGATATTATGTTTAGGGGATGAGAGCTCTGTTCATAACTATAAATAAAATAAAATAAAAAGAAAGGAAGAAAAAAAAGAAGCAAAGAGCATAAAAGAAGTAACATTACCTGTTTGTCCCAATCAGTTTTAGAAGTGATTATGATGAGAACAATAGTTTGAACAAATGTGCCAAATAGCATGCCCATCCAGACCCCCTACACAAGTAGTTATCATGAGATATCAGTTTGCACATTCCAAGCATGTAAATTCCTAGGTCTTATAAAGGAGTTATGCAAGAGGGTGACTCTTGGTAGCAATAGTAATATTGTTCCTTTTCTGAACTCCAGGTTAAGGATTTAGATTGTAAAAATAGTCTTTTTGTCACAAAGTCAAGGAAATGTTGCATATAAATACGACCCTCACAAAGCATACAAATAACTTATGCATTGAAGATGCCTTTTGTTAAAGACTCGTGTATGCTTATCAAAGTAATGGGCCCATAGATGTATATTATTTTACCATACAACAATCCAAAGCTTTAATCAACCAGGTAGAGTTAGCCATATAAATTCTATACTTTCAATCATCTTTATCCATGATTATACGTAAAGGCAGAGCCAAGAAAATCTAGCGAAATTTATTAAAGAAAAAAATAAAAAATAATATAGTAATAGAAATATAGTGAAAGTTAACATAATTTATTCAATATTTTATAATAGTTCTTTGTAAGAATTTGAAATTGAATTATCAGAATTTATAATTTAAATTTACCAATTAATTTTTTTTTTAACTAAAGTAGTTAGACTTAGGTAAAAACTCAACCCAACATGATTGAGAGCCAGATAAAAATTTTAGGCCAGTGTAGACCTAAGTGAGTGGCAAGCCAAGGCCTTCATTGGACCTACATTGGCTCCGCCCCTAATTATATGTTATATAAGACCATTATATTTTATGTTATATGTTTAAAGTTCTTTAATCTTCTCACTTTAGAGTTGTGTCTATTAGTCTCTTCTTGTTCAAACCATCTTAACCATGATAATCACCAAGTTTTCTTTAATATTCTCTCTATCTTCTCACTTTGGAGATGTGTATACCAATTTTTTCTTGTCCAAACCATCTTAACCATGACTCCCCATCTTTTGTCATTTAGTATCTTGCGTTGGCATGAAGTAAACTAATAGAATAGAACTTCCAGCTTCAGCAACTACAAATACTATGCAGAAAACGAGCAATGAGCTCACTCACCTTGACTTGCAAATTGAACACATAACCAAGCACTGCTCCCACAGGAATTCCTATTAGGTAATAGCTTGCAATGTTAACATATGCAACCGTGCTCTGCCAGCCAGCCCCAACAGCAACACCTGTATAAGGAATTCCATCATCAGTTGCAGCAGTACTTCATTTAGTCATTTATCTTCGGCTTTAGAGGAAACATAAGCCTATTATGGATTCCCCTCATGTATGTATAGTGGATGAGAAAATAAGAAGAGGTGAGGCTTGCCTGAAAGAACTGGTTGGACACTGTTGAGAAGTATAGAACAGGCTAGGAGGGGTGATAATTCTGCGACTGCAGCCGCCACCTGGGGATCTTCAGTAAACACATATGCTAGACGCCCACGGAGGAACAAGAAGAAGGTGAATAAGATGAGGCCAATGCAAAATGATGTTAGGACTGTGTACACAATTGAGAACTTTGCAGCCTTTGAGCTTCCTCTTCCAAGTTCATTCGACACCCGCACACTAGAAGTTTTGGAAGAAAAATACAGCACGAGAATGAGTCACGTGCACAAATTTAAATGCATGAATTGAGAAGGACAATGCAATCTGTCTACTTCCGCGGCACGGTCATTGAATGACGTGAATACATAAAGACAACTGCTACAAGAGAGAAACAGTGACAGCCCAACAAGAGTACCTTGCTGTAGCCAAGAAGCCAAAAGATATCATCGTCTCCCAACCATTGATATTGAGGCTGCAAAAAGGAGTGTGTCTTGATCAATATAAAAATTTAGCCGCAAAAACAAAGGGGATAGGGAAAGGAAGCTAGGAAAGGCTGAAAAGTATTCTTACCAAATAGAGAGGGCGTCAATGGCCACCCGAGCATTCGTCATGTTTCCTGTTAAAAGGATGAGTACAGTATTGTACCAGAGTTCAAGACTGTCAAGGAACCCCTTTGTCAGTTAACAAGACAACTGGACAACTATAACTTCAACTGAGAATTGTTAACCGAAAAGAATATTGTTTCATAGTTGGATGAGCCTTTACCAGAGCATAACACCAGATGACAAAGAAAGCTTGAAGACCGGCCACAGATCCTTAAAAGCCAAGAATGAAAAACCCCTCCATGTTTCTGGGCAGCCTCCAGATATAACAAATGCTAGCTGACCCAGATTTGGAATCCAATATGCCAAAACTGTTGATATCAAGGCCCCAGAAAGTCCAAACTTGTATCTCACTGTCAAAAGCCATGAGAGGAAGATGTGAATTGAAAGCGAAAACGCTGCCAAGTATGCAATAACCATGTTCTTGCTCTGTGCTTGGAGGAACATTTGGCAGGTGTATGATGCAATGAAGGAGAACAGCGCCGGGATCAACCAGAGTGCAATTTTTCCTCCCATTTCTGAGATAGCTTCATCCTGGCCTAAGGCTTCCAAAATTGGTGTGGTAAAGATGAAGAGTGGAAGAAGAAAAACTGCACATATGGACAATACGATCCAAGATCTTTGAAGGTATACTCCAAGCATGTGGTATTGTTTTGCACCATATGCTTGCCCACACAGAGTCTCCAAAGCGCTGGCCATTCCGAGCTGGTAGTCACAAGATGGAAAATCAACCAAAAAAATTCAGAAACTTTTCATTTTTTTTCAATTTCTTACCATATTCATACAAGTAACCATCATTTTTTTTTTTTATTTCTAACACTCGATTTAAGTTCTATGTTCTTGAAGTCAAGGGGACCACACTTTGTTTGTTAAACACATAAGGTTAGGGGGAGCGACTGTGCTTTTGATTTACGTGGATGATATTATTATTATTAGTAATGATGAGAAGGAGGAAAAAGCTTTAAGGGAATGCTTGTCTAAAGAATTTGAGACTAAGGATCTAGTACAGTTAAGGTACTTTGTCCTAATAGAGATGGCACGATCAAGAAAATGAATTTTCATGTCATAGCAAAAATATATTCTTGACTTACTTAATGAGATTGGGCAAACAAGATGCAAGTTTGCGGACACGCCAATTGAGGTTAACCACAAGCTCGGTGAAGCCACTAATGATAAGTCAATAGATTGACGAATACATCAAAGGCTTGGGGGGAGACTAGGCTATTTATCACACACTCGACCAATGTAGTTAGTGTAGTTAATCAGTCTATCTACAATCCCATGAGAACAAATCTCTATATAGTTTATCACATCCTTCGGTACTTGACAACCCATATGGGTAGAGGAATTTTGTTCAAGAACGGTGCAAGTCTCAGTCTTAAAAGCTACACAGATGCCGACTATGCAGATTCCATAATTGATAGGAGATCAACTTCAAGTTACTGTACCTTTGTTGGAGGTAATTTGGTCACATAGAAGAGCAAGAAACAATCAGTAGTAGCCAAATCAAATGTGGGAGCTGAGTTTAGGTCTATGGCAATGGGTATTTGCGAGTGGCTTTGGCTCAAGATAATATTAGAAGATCTCAAGATTAAGTGGGAAGATTCTATAAAACTATATTGCGATAACAAGTCGGCCATTAGTATTGCTTACAATCCTATTCAACATGATCGGACAAAGCATGTAAAACTAGACCGATATTTTATAAAGGAAAAGCTCAATAGTGGATTAATTTGCATTCCGTATGTCTCATTCAAAGATCAACTTACTGATGTTTTCAATAAAGGGTTATCCAATCAAACATTCTAGAAAATTGTTGGCAAGCTGGGTTATCCAATCTAACTTGAGAGAGAGTGTCAAGATCTTATATATGATCAAAATCTAATATCCTTCTATTTTAGGGAATGCATAACTAGGAGACTATATATGCAGCTTCCAAATCTCTTTGTTTACTTCTTTGATTAAGATGATTGAAGATTTTTAGAAATTTTCAGATTTAGCAATATAATTAGATCCTCTATGTGTATATATACACAACACATGTCCATTTTTTTTATATAATACATCAATTGGGATATTCATCACACAAGATAATGTATGCGCAACTTTTTAGCATTTCATTTGATTTTATAACTATAGGCAATAATGAATGTTGTTATTTGGCTCATTAATGGATTTGAGTTCATGTAGTGTAGCCAACCCCATGTAATAATAGGATAAAGACTTTATATATTGTTGTTGTTGTCGGATCATGAATGGATTGAAAGATTGTCTTCTTTAATGCCAAGTTCATTAGTGGTAAAAAATGAGCCATAGAATTAGTTTGGTCTCGTGTTATGAATTCCTATCATATGAGCTCCCAATTCTCCAATATGTATTCCAGTGTTATGAATTCCTATCATATGAGCTCCCAATTTTTCAACATGTATCCCAATCCTAATACAGATCAATAGATATGACAATGGAGCCAAGTAAACAGGAAAACCAAGAACCCCACCTTATTTTTGCTACTCGCACTTTCAAAACAATCACACACAAAAAAAAAAAAATACTTAACAAAGAACAAATTTCTTGCAAAACAATTACAAACAAATAAAACCTTAACTAAAAAAACATAACGCAGTCCTAGGCAACTGATTTGCAATTTAGATTAATGTTACAATGACAAACAAGAGAGGCTAGGGTGGAACATATATACCAAGATGCCATTAGCAAATCTGAGGAAGACTGTGATGACCAGGGCATAGCCAGCAAGCTCTGTAGAGCCAATGTGTCCCACAAATGCCTGGCTGATGACATTCACACCAAAGGTCGAAAACCTGGTGAATATGGCTGGACCAGCCACCACCCACATTTTCTTGGTCTCTTTCCATAACTTGTCCTTGAATTTCTCCTCCCCATCACCTTCTCCTTTACCTCCCCTCAGTAGCTTCTCATTGATCATTTCATCCCCCATTCCTTCGAGCTATCTCAGTGTTCTTATTCTGTGATCAATCAATACGAGGAGAATCAGAGATCTAAAACAAAAAAGAATGATTTTGTAGCTTATTTCTGCACGAGGAAGATGTTGGTTGGGGGAAATAAATAGACAGAATGGTGCCCATCACCGATTAATTAGTTAACTGGGATTGTAATTGTGCAACAGATTTTGCTAATATTCCCAAGAAATAAGAACCCTTTGGTCGTAAATGCCTCACAGGTCATCATTCTCCATGAATGACAGTATGGAGACCGATTTGGGAAGGAGAGGAAAAATGAAGGCTTTTTCATTGATTAAAAAGCAAATGAAAGGAAAGAAATGAGAAAGCTTTTACTGATTGGTTCACGAAGTGTTTGGGAACAGCAAAAGAAAACGACAGCAATGCAGAAAAACTCCATTTGACCACGTGGAAGTTGTCTTTTTCTTCTATCTTTTTCTCAAGTGCTTTCTGGTCCTACCTGCCTGCTGGATTTTTATTCTTGGCTTCATGTTCTTCGTTTTTGTTCCTCACGTTGGTTAAGACCTCATCATGCTTGTGTCATTGATCAATTTACTTTCAAGTTTCAAACATTAGAACCAAAACTGATAAATCGTCGTCCCGGCCTGAAAACGAGAATGAATATTATAATTATAAAACAAACGGAAAGGAAGAAAGGGACATTCATGGAAGTGCCTGCAAGCCTCTAACCATCCATGCCCAAGGACCTGGATAATGAACCCATTTCCCTCAGTTTCTCAGCAACTTTGTAAGGGATAATAAGTTGAATGTCGCTGATGGCTGGACAAATCCAGCTCTAACAATCTAAAAGGCAAACCCCTTCTTGTATTAATTAATTCAATCGATCATTGAAGAGATTGAGTAAATTTTCTTTAAAACTTTAGCCACTGTTTCACCTTTTGAAGTTAGATGGTGATGACAAATAATAACATGAGTTGTAAAAGAATATGCAAAACTCGTAATAGTGGAGAGCAAAACTAACAAGAACATCAATTTTAGCCAAACTATATATCATACTCATTTAAGAGTTCCTATATACTAGCTATATCCCCTATAACTGTGACTGTGGCTGTGACCTTACGATGTATAACTTGCAGGCTTGATTTCCTGCCCGCGGAGGTGTCAAGCATACATATAATGTACAGAACCCCCCCTGAACACACATTTCAAAAAAATATACATATATTCTAATTACTAAAAATATATATTCTAAACTTTATAAAAATTAAATATATATTATATTTTATAAATATAGAGAACTACACATTTCTAACCATAAAGATATATAATATTTTAAAAAATATACAGGAAAAATATTTTCTGACTAGAAAAATATATTTTCTTAACTTTATACATAAACTAAATATATATATCTATAATTTTTTCAAAAATTATTTTATTTGATCACTATACAAATTAACAAAAAGTCGAACTAATTTTTTTTTTTCTCTTTTATAGTTTTAGTAAAAAAGTACTAAATATCGAGACCCCAGAAATAGAATGTAGATAAATCTTGTGAGATGTAAAAGTTTGACTGGTTTGACAGATAATGATATTTGCACAATCGTTTTGACAATCGATTGAACAATTCAATTTATTGCAATATTTTGGCATAAAAATATCATGATAAATTGATCCAGCCGATCAATAATTTGAATACCTACCCATTCTTCTCCATCCATTCTCTCTCTCTCCCTCTCTCTTACACACACACAGTCTCTTCACCCGCTGCTGCCTTTAGTATCTCCACCTATTATTGTCGTCGATTTCACCACCACCCGCCGCTTGCATACTCTTTGTCTCTCACTATCTCTCACACACAATCTCCTTCCCTTGTACCACCCGCCCCCCTAATTTTGGCCCCCCCACACACAATTATCACTAATACATAGATAGAATAATTTAATATTTTTTTAAATATTACTATAATATATTTTAATATCATATTTTTATTTATTAAGCAATGTTGAAAAAAAATTATAACTTAAGAATATTTTATAAAAGACAAGTTTGATCTATTACCCATATCGAGACTATGAGAGAGAGTGAGAGATAGAGAGTAAGTGAGGGGCGGGTAGAGGTGAAGTCGGCGACAACAATGGGGGGAGATGCTGACTGCAACAGCGAGGGAAGAGACTGTGTGTGTGTGTGCCAGAGAGAGGGAGTGAGAGACAAAGAGAGAATGAATGAGGAAGAATGAGTAGGTATTCAAATTATTGATTTTCGCGATAAATTGAATTGTTCAATCGATTGTTAAAACGATTGTGTAAATAGCATTACTTGTCAAACTAGCCAAACTTATACATATCGCAAGGTTTATCTGCATCTTATTTCTGGAGTCTTGATATTTAATACTCTTTTACCAAAACTAGAAAAGAGAGGAAAAAAAAATTAGTTCAACTCTTTGTTAATTTGTATAGTGATAAATTAAAATAACTTTTGAAAAAACTATATGTATATGTACTTAGTTTATGTATAAAGTTAAGAAAATATATTTCTCTAGTCAAAAATTCAAAAAATGTTTTTTCTGTATATTTTTTAAAATATTATATATCTTTATGGTTAAAAATGTGTAATTCTTTATATTTTTAAAATATAATATATATTTAGTTTCTATAAAGTTTAGAATATATATTTTTAGTAATTAAAATATATGTATAATTTTTAGAAATGTGTGTCGAGGGGGATATTCAATGGGATGGTATGCCGGGCAATGTTTGTACATATATAAATGCTTGACACATGTGCATTAGGTAATAAAAGAAATGTCCGATGCAAAAAGATCAAGATTGATATAATTTGTAGTTGTTCTAAATAGTAAGTTCTTAATTTTGAGAGAAAACATACAAAATAGTATATATAGGGTGGCTTCGAAACAACTTATGATATTACAACAAATAATTTATATAATTTTGTTTTTTTATATAAAATGATACATTTTATTTGTGACTAAAATTAAAAAAGAAATTCAGTGAAGGTTTGGCTAATAATGGAATAAGTAATATCATAATATATTTACATTAAAGTAAATTATAAGTATAAGAATATTTAAATAATACTATTTCTTTATATAAAGAAATAGTATAAAGATTGCTTTATATAAAGATCCCTTTATTTATATAAAGATTTGGGAAGGAAAGGAAAAATGAAGGCTTTTTCATTGTTTAAAAAGAAGTAGAGCGAATGAAAGGAAAGAAATGAGAAAGCTTTTACTGACTGGTTCACGTGGAAGTGTTAGGGGCCGATAAAGAAAACGACAGCAAAGAAGAAAAACTGTATTTGACCACGTGACGTGGAAGTTGTCTTTCCCTCCCATCTTTTTCTTAAACTATTTTTTTTTTTTTAATTACACACTATCACTCACGTCTCACCGAAATTCGTCTCACAATCATCACGTGAGAGACAAATCAAGAATATGTCTGGATAATTAGGATTTTATTTATTTTTTATTTTTTTAAAACTACATCCACTGACACTTACCAAGAATCACTCCTAAAAAAATACAAATTTTTACTTTTCTCAGAAATCGATCTTACATTAACAATCCAACACGACTTTACAACCACTCCTTTGCCACCCAACTATATCCCTAGGGTTTCTTTAAAGTGCTTTTTGGTCCTACATGTGAGAGAGAGAGAGAGTAGTAGACGAGAGATGAGCAAAAATGAACTTGACGATAACAATGGATCAAGATGTCAACGACAATTATGAGGAAGAGATTGTGTGTGTGAAAGAAAGAGAAAAAGAGAATAAATTAAGAAGAATGAGTAAGTATTTAAATTATTGATCTTTTAAGTTAATTTATTGTGATATTTTGGTGTTAAAATATTGTGATAAATTAAATTATTTAATTGATTGTTAAAACGATTGTCAAATAGTATTACTCATCAAACCAACTAAATTTTTACATTTCACAAGACTTCTCTGCATCATATTTTTGAAATCTCGATATTTAGTACTCCTTTACTAAAACTAAAAAAGAAAAAAAATAATTAAGCTCTTTGTTAATTTGTATAGTGATAAATTAAAATAACCTTTGAAAAAACTATATATATATATATACACGTATTTAGTTTATGTATAAAGTTAAGAGAATATATTTTTCTAGTCAAAAATTGTTTTTTCTGTATAATTTTTAAAATATTATATATCTTTATGGTTAAAAATGTGTAATTATTTATATTTTTAAAATATCATATATATTTAGTTTTTATAAAGTTTAGAATATATATTTTTAGTAATTAAAATATATGTATATGTTTTAGGTGTTCAGGGTGATGGTACAATCAGGGCCATCTATATATTATACACATGCACATTATATGGATGTTAAATAATGTTACACGTCTAGAATGCCTTACAAAAAGTCTTCTAGATAAGTCTCCCCCCCCCCCATCTTTCTCTCTTCTACAGAATAAAACTTTTTATCTCACAAATATTTACGGATTAGTACTGACATGTTCAGATTCCACAAACCATCTGTTAATTCTTTTTTGAGCAATTGATACCTGCAGATATTATACATAGGGGATTAGAGCTCTGTTCATAACTATAAATAAAATGAAAATAAAAAGAAAGGAATAAAAAGAAGGAAAGAGCATAGAAGAAGTAACATTACCTGTTTGTCCCAATCAGTTTTACAAGTGATTATAATGAGAATAACAGTTTGAACAAATGTGCCAAATAGCATGCCCATCCAGACTCCCTACATAAGTTGAAGTAGTTATCATGAGATGAGACATTAGTTTGCACATTTCAAGCATGTAAATTCTTAGGGTTTATAAAGAAGTTATGCAACAGGGTGAGGCTTGGTAGCAATAGTAATATTGTTCCTTTTGTGAAGTGAAGGTTAAGGATTTAGATTGTAAAAATAGTCTTTTAGTCAAAAAGTTAAAAAAATGTTGCATATAAATACGACCCTCACAAAGCATACAAATAACTTGTTCATTGAAGATGCCTTTTGTTAAAGGCTTGGTGTATGCTTATGAAAGTAATGGGCCCATAGATGTATCTTATTTTACAATAAAACAATCCAAAGCTTTAATCAACCAAGTAGAGTTAGTCATATAAATTTTATACTTTCAATCATCTTTATCCATGGTTATATATGAGCAAAATTTATTAAAAAAAATAATGTAGTGATATAAATATAGTGAAAGTAAACATAATTTATTCATTATCTTACAATAGTTCTTGACAAGGATTTGAAATTGAATTATCAGAATTTACAATTTTAATTTATTAATTTATTTTTTTTTACAACTGAAATAGTTAGATTTAAATAAAAACCCAGTCCAATATAAGTGAAAGCTTGTTAAAAATTTTATATCAGTGTAGGCCTTAGTGAGCGGCAAACCAAGGCCCTCACTGGGCCTACACTGGCTCCACCCTTGATTATATGTTATATAAGACCATTATATCTTATGTTATATGTTTAAGGTTCTCTCATCTTCTCACTTTCGAGATGTGCCTATCAATCTCTTCTTGTTCAAACTATCTTAACCATGATTGTCACCGAGTTTTTTTTAATCTCCTCTCTGTCTTCTCACTTTGCAGCTGTGTCTATCAATCTCTTCTTGTCCAAACCATCTTAACCATAATCTCACATCTTATCTTTAATTAGTGCCGCTTACCATCTTGCGTTGGCATAAAGTAAACCAATAGGATAGAACTTCCAGCTTCAGCAACTACAAATACTATGCAGAAAACGAGCAATGAGCTCACTCACCTTGACTTGCAAATTGAACACATAACCAAGCACTGCTCCCACAGGAATTCCTATTAGGTAATAGCTTGCAATGTTAACATATGCAACCGTGCTCTGCCAGCCAGCCCCAACAGCAACACCTGTATAAGGAATTCCATCAGTTGCAGCAGTAATTCATTTAGTCATTTATCTTCGGCTTTAGAGGAAACGACAGAAGCCTATTATGGATTCCCCTCATGTATGTATAGTGGATGAGAAAATAAGAAGAGGTGAGGCTTGCCTGAAAGAACTGGTTGGACACTGTTGAGAAGTATAGAACAGGCTAGGAGGGGTGATAATTCTGCGACTGCAGCCGCCACCTGGGGATCTTCAGTAAACACATATGCTAGACGCCCACGGAGGAACAAGAAGGTGGTGAATAAGATGAACCCAATGCAAAATGATGTTAGGACTGTGTACACAATTGAGAACTTTGCAGCCTTTGAGCTTCCTCTTCCAAGTTCATTCGACACCCGCACACTAGAAGTTTTGGAAGAAAAATACAGCACGAGAATGAGTCACGTGCACAAATTTAAATGCATGAATTGAGAAGGACAATGCAATCTGTCTACTTCCGCGGCGCGGTCATTGAATGACATGAATACATAAAGACAACTGCTACAAGAGAGAAACAGTGGCAGCCCAACAAGAGTACCTTGCTGCAGCGAAGAAACCAAAAGATATCATCGTCTCCCAACCAGTGATATTGAGGCTGCAAAAAGGAGTGTGTCTTGATCAATATAAAAATTTAGCCGCAAAAACAAAGGGGATAGGGAAAGGAAGCTAGGAAAGGCTGAAAAGTATTCTTACCAAATAGAGAGGGCGTCAATGGCCACCCGAGCATTCGTCATGTTTCCTGTTAAAAGGATGAGTACAGTATTGTACCAGAGTTCAAGACTGTCAAGGAACTCCTTTGTCAGTTAACAAGACAACTGGACAACTATAACTTCAATTGAGAATTGTTAACCGAAAAGAATATTGTTTCATAGTTGGATGAGCCTTTACCAGAGCATAACACCAGATGACAAAGAAAGCTTGAAGACCGGCCACAGATCCTTAAAAGCCAAGAATGAAAAACCCCTCCATGTTTCTGGGCAGCCTCCAGATATAACAAATGCTAGCTGACCCAGATTTGGAATCCAATATGCCAAAACTGTTGACATCAAGGCCCCAGAAAGTCCAAACTTGTATCTCACTGTCAAAAGCCATGAGAGGAAGATGTGAATTGAAAGCGAAAACGCTGCCAAGTATGTAATAATCATGTTCTTGCTCTGTGCTTGGAGGAACATTTGGCAGGTGAATGATGCAATGAAGGAGAACAGCGCCGGGATCAACCAGAGTGCAATTTTTCCTCCCATTTCTGAGATAGCTTCATCCTGGTCTAAGGCTTCCAAAATTGGTGTGGTAAAGATGAAGAGTGGAAGAAGAAAAACTGCACATATGGACAATACGATCCAAGATCTTTGAAGGTATACTCCAAGCATGTGGTATTGTTTTGCACCATATGCTTGCCCACACAGAGTCTCCAAAGCACTGGCCATTCCGAGCTGGTAGTCAAGATGGAAAATCAACCAAAAAAATTCAGAAACTTTTCATTTTTTTTTTTTTCAATTTCTTACCATATTCATACAACTAACCATCATTTTTTTTTTTTAATTTCTGACACTCAATTTAAGTTCTATGTTCTTGAAATCAAGGAGACCACACCTTATTTGTTAAACACACAAGGTCAAGGGGAGCGACTGTGTAATACCCTGAGTGCCCAAGATTAGGTCCAAAAAGGGACTCTAGAAAAGCTAGTATATATATTGATGATAGTAAGGAAAGAAACAATATCAGTTGGATACCTTTTGGACTGAATGTGGATAAAGAACTCTTGGATTAAGCGTATTTGTGCTAGGATAGCTCAATGATGGGTGACCCCTGGGAAGTTCGCATAAGCCAATTAGGGTAAGTTGATCCGGTCCTTCCTATTGTTCGATGCGAGATGTTACAAGTGATATCAGAGCAGACTCTTAGAGAAGGCGGTTCAATGAGGGTGGGGAGTGGCGCCGGGGCGGGAGGGCCTGAACAAGGAGCGCCTCTTGGCAGGCTTCTAGAATGGCAGCCCCCCAAAAGATAAAAGATCTGGGACCAGTTGTAAGGTCACATGACGAGGACGTCATGTGCTTAAGGGGGAGAATGTAATACCCCGAGAGCCCAATGTGAGGTTCAAGAAGGAACTCTAGAGAAGCTAATATATATATCGATGATAGTAAAGAAGGAAACAACACTAGCTAGATACCTTTTGAGTTGAATGTGGATAAAGAACTCTCGGGTTAAGTGTACTTGAGCTAGGGTAGCTCAATGATGGGTGACCCTTAAAAATTTCGCGTAGGCCCATCAGGGTAAATTGATCAGATCATTTTTATCGCTCGATGCAGGATGTTACAGACTGTGCTTTTGGTTTACGTGGACGTATTATTATTACTAGTAATGATGAGAAGGAGGAAAAAGCTCTAAGGGAATGCCTATCTAAGGAATTTGAGATTAAGGATCTGGGACAGTTAAGGTACTTCGTCCGAATAGAAGTGGTACGGTCAAGAGAATGAGTCTTCATGTCATAGCAAAAATATATTCTTGACTTACTTAATGAGACTAGGCAAACATGATGCAATCCCGCGGACACTCCAATTGAGGTTAACCACAAGCTCGGTGAAGCCACTGATGATAAGTCAATAGATTGAGGAATGCATCAAAGGGTTGGGGGGAGACTAAGCTATTTATCACACACTTAACTAGACAAAGCCTATGCAGTTAGTGTAGTTAGTCAGTTCATGCACAATTCCAAGAGGACAAATCTCTATGCAGGTTATCACATCCTTTGGTACTTGACAACCCATATGGGTAAAGGAATTCTGCTCAAGAAGGGTACAAGTCTCAGTCTTGAAGTCTACACAAATGCCGACTATGCAGGTTCCATAATTGATAGGAGATCAACTTCGGGTTGTTGCACCTTTGTTGGAGGCAATTTGATCACATAAAGGAGCAAGAAACAACCAGTAGTAGCCAAATCAAGTGTGGGAGCTGAGTTCAGGTCTATGGCAGTGGGTATTTGCGGGTTCCTTTGGCTCAAGATAATATTGGAAGATCTCAGGATTAAGTGTGTTGGGTTTGTGTTTCCTAATGAGACCCAAGGCGATGACGATGGTTCGGGTTAGTTTCATAGACTTCGACACGGGATTGAAGCGATAGTTCAACACTTTTATTAGCAGCCCAAATAGAAATCGGGCCGTAAGCCCTTAACCCTCTCTTTGGAGGAGAAATGGGCCTTGGAACATTTGCTCAAGAGAGAGGGAAACCCACAAGGCCCAAGTCCTTAAACCCATTACCCTTTTCCCTAAGGTTCCCATATATAAGGGATTTGTTCTCTTTTTGTGCCATGTGTGTGGCGGCCGATTGTGTTCTCCACTTCCCCTCTTCTTAGCTGATTATGCCTTGCCTCATTCCTTATATGGTCGATCCTTCGTGGGTTTGCTTTCCTTCTTAGTCTGGCGATCCCTTCCTTGCTGGGTGCTACACTTTCCTTGTGTGTTGTGGCTGTTCGTCAATAGCGTTTGGGACGCCTATTTATTCCAAGTTGTTGTCTTCTCTTTGGTAAGTGTTCTCAGCCATTGTTAAACCCATATCTTTGTGATTTCACTCTCTGTTTCTTGGTGGATCCTACTGTGTGTGGAAGCTTGTGTGACTTGGGTGAGGGGTGTTGATCAACCGAAAGGCTGGGAGGTTTGAGAGTTTCGGTTCTTGGGGGGTTTAGGCTCCTTTGTGGTTTGGTGTCCCTATTCTTGGAGTTACCTAAGTGGTGTTGACCAATCCAGAACTGAGCCTTGATCCATTATCTTCATGACTGCCATTCATTGGTTGAAACAGGGAGTTTACTTCGTGTTCTTGTTGTTGTTGTTATCATTTTATCTTTGGTTTTGGTTTTGTGCACTAATATGTTTTGTAGGTGCTTCTGCCCCAACAAAGTGGAAAGGTCTTATGAAACTATATTGCGATAATAAGTCAACCATTAGCATTGCGCTCACAATTTTATTCAACATGATCGGACAAAGCATGTAAAACTAGATTGACATTTTATAAAAGGAAAATCTCAACAGTGGATTAATTTGCACTTCGTATGTTTCATCCAAGGATCAGTTTATTGATGTTCTCAATAAGGGGTTATCCAATCAAACATTCCAGAAGATTGTTGGCAAGCTAGGTTATCCAATCCAACTTGAGAGAGAGTGTCAAGATCTAATATCTGATCAAGATCTAATATCCTCCTATTTTAGAGAATGCATAGCTAGGAGACTATGCAGCTTCCAAATCTCTTTCTTTACTCCTTTGATTAAGATGATTGAAGATTCTTAGAAATTTTCAGATTTAGCAATGTAATTTGATCCTCTATGTGTATGTATATATACACAACACGTGTCCAATTTTTTACATAATACATCAATTGAGACATTCATCACACAAGATAATGTATCCGCAACTTTTTAGCATTTCATTTGATTTTATAACTATAGGCAATAATGAATGTTGTTATTTGGCTCATGAATGGATTTGAGTTCATGTAGTGTAGCTAACCCCATGTAATAATAGGATAAAGACTTGATATATTGTTGTTGTCGTCTTCTTTTATGCCAAGTTTATTAGTGGTAAAAAATGGGCCATAGAACTAATTCGGTTTCGTGTTATGAATTCCTATCATATGAGCTCCCAATTCTCCGGCATTTATGCCAATCCTAATACAGATCAATAGATATGACAATGGAGCCAAGTAAACAAAAAAACTAAGAACCCCGCCTTATTTTTGCTACTCACAACTTGCAAAACAATTACAAAAAAAAAAAAAAAACTTAACTAAAAACAAATTTCTTGCAAAACAATTACAAACAAATAAAACCTTAACTAAAAAACATAACGCAGTCCTTGGCAACTGATTTGCAATTTAGATTAATGTTACAATGACAAACAAGAGAGGCTAGGGTGGAACATATATACCAAGATGCCACTAGCAAATCTGAGGAAGACTGTGACGACCAGGGCATAGCCAGCAAGCTCTGTGGAGCCAATGTGTCCCACAAATGCCTGGCTGATGACATTCACACCAAAGGTCGAAAACCTGGTGAATATGGCTGGACCAGCCACCACCCACATTTTCTTGGTCTCTTTCCATAACTTGTCCTTGAATTTCTCCTCCCCATCACCTTCTCCTTTACCTCCCCTCAGTAGCTTCTCATTGATCATTTCATCCCCCATTCCTTCGAGCTATCTCAGTGTTCTTATTCTGCGATCAATCAATACGAGGAGAATCAGAGATCTAAAACCAAAAAAGAATGATTTTGTAGCTTATTTCTGCACGAGGAAGATGTTGGTTGGGGGAAATAAATAGACAGAATGGTGCCCATCACCGATTAATTAGTTAACTGGGATTGTAATTGTGAAACAGGTTTTGTTAATATTCCCAAGAAATAAGAACCCTTTGGTCGTAAATGCCTCACAGATCATCATTCTCCATGAATGACAGTATGGAGACCGATTTGGGAAGGAGAGGACAAATGAAGGCTTTTTCATTGCTTAAAAAGCAAATGAAAGGAAAGAAATGAGAAAGCTTTTACTGATTGGTTCACGAAGTGTTTGGGAACAGCAAAAGAAAACGACAGCAATGCAGAAAAACTCCATTTGACCACGTGGAAGTTGTCTTTTTCTTCCATCTTTTTCTTAGTGCTTTCTGGTCCTGCCTGCCTGCTGGATTTTTATTCTTGGCAATAGATTTTATTATTGTTTGTTTACTGTTTGTTGCTCCGTACACTTTGTACCAGTCTAAATCTATTACTTGGCTTCATTTTCTTTCGTTTTTGTTCCTCACGTTGGTTAAGACCTCATCATGCTTGTGTCATTGATCAATTTACTTTCAAGTTTCAAACATTAGAACCAAAACTGATAAATCGTCGTCCCGGCCTGAAAACGAGAATGAATATTTTAATTATAAAACAAACGGAAAGGAAGAAAGGGACATTCATGGAAGTGCCTGCAAGCCTCTAACCATCCATGCCCAAGGACCTGGATAATGAACCCATTTCCCTCAGTTTCTCAGCAACTTTGTAAGGGATAAGTTGAATGTCGCTGATGGCTGGACAAATCCAGCTCTAACAATCTAAAAGGTAAACCCCTTCTTGTATTAATTAATTCAATCGATCATTGAAGAGATTGAGTAAATTTTCTTTAAACTTTGGCCACTGTTTCACCTTTTGAAGTTAGATGGTGATGACAAATAATAAGATGAGTTGTAAAAGAATATGCAAAACTCGTAACAGTGGAGAGCAAAACTAACCAGAACATCAATTTTAGCCAAGTTATATATCATACTCATTTAAGAGTTCCTACTAGCTATATCCCCTATAACTGTGACTCTGACCTTGCATGTGACTTAAGAAAGGAAGCACTTACATGTTGGGTTTAAAAGCGTTGGCAAAATTGAAAACTTTGTGTGGGTAACTTGTGTTTTTGCGTTGGCAGATCTTAAATTTCCTCTGTATAGAAGAGAGAGAGAGAGAGAGGGCATACAAAAGAGCATGTATAACTTGCAGTCTTGATCTCCTGCCCGACGCGTACGTGTCAAGCATATATATAAGAGTGCGATTTTATTCACCCCTTTAACGGGGTGACTTTACCCCCCCGTTAGTTTTGCGGGGGGGGGGGGGGGGGGGGGGGGGGGGGGGGGGGTAAAAAGGTCATTTCCAGTTCAGACGCTTCGAAGCGTCGCAGCGGCGAGGCGGAAGGCGGTCAGGCGCGGGGGAAAAGAGAGCAAGTGGGGGATAGACTCTAAAAATTGATTTGATCAATAGCTTCTCAAGTGCCGCCGACTTCAAAAAAAATAAAAAAGAAGAATAGAAAAGAGAAGGATGGGGGGGGGGGGGGGGGGGGTCCGGGTCAGGCAAAAGGAGTCAAAGATATTTTTGGAAGAGTGGGGCAGAGCCATCATGTCATGTCATATCAGGGGGTCCAGCTAAGGCAAAAATAGTCAAAGATACTTTTGGAAGGTAAGACAGAGCCGTCATATCATGTCATATCATGTCATGTCAATAATTTTTTAAGAATATAAATATCGGATTGGCTTCACCTTCACTCGCCTAGAAATATCAAAAGGACCAGCTCGGCTCGGCCCGAGTCAGTCCACGAGCTTTTTAAAAAGGTTGGCCCGGGTCCAGATCCTTTTGCCATGGATAGGGCCCGGCTTGGCCCACGGCCCCCCTACAAAGGGGCCGGGTCAGTCCGTGGGCTAGAGGGTCGGGCCTTTAGCCAACGGGGCCTAGCGGGTCGGACCTGACCCTTTTTTCTTTTTTTAAAATATTTTTTTTAAATAATACATATAATATATACATATATAAATATCAAAATAATACAAATATAAAAATTAATTTTTTTCTTTTTAAAATATTTTTTATCTTAATTCTTAAATTTTAAATATTATTTCATCATTTTATATTTCAAAATTTTATATGCCTTATAAATTTTATTGTGAATTGATATGAAAAATAATGTACATATAAAAAGAAGAATCTTTATTTATAATTTAAATATATAAAAAATTTAACTTAAAAATTTTAAATAAATTGATAGTTATTATTTATATATATTGTGAAATTAAATTTTTTAGTATCCAATATCAATAATTATTAAAGAATAACAAAATTAAAAAAAAAATGAGTAAGGGCCTAACTGATTGGCCCATAAGGGCCTCATGGGCCTGGCCCAATGGGTCACGGGCCGGGCCGGGCCGTGGGCCCAATTTCTTTGGCTCGGCCTGACCCCTTTTGAACAGTAATGGGCTAGGCAGCCCGCGCTTCTACACCCGCCCCTCACCTACTCTTCATCTCCCAGAGTCTCGATACAAGCAATAGATTAAATTTGTCTTTTATAAAATATTCCTAAATTGTAATTTTTTTATAACATTATTAAATAAATAAAAATATGATATTAAAATATATTATAATCAAGGTTGTTAAAATCGGGATTTTAAGTGGGATCGACAAAGGGTCCATAAAATCGGATCGTAAAATCGAATCGTAAAATCGTAAGATTTTAGAGATAATTAAAAATATCCTTTAATTTTTGTAAATATATGTTTATAATAATATAATTTTGTAGAAAATGAATTAATATTATTTAATAACTTGATTATTCCTTATTATAATTCAAAAAATGATACTTCCCAAATATAGCTCAAAAACTAGCAGGTTGGTATAGGCAATTTAGAGGCAAAATATAGGTAATTTAGAGGTAAAATATAGTTTAAAATTCTTTAGAGTATGCTTCCAATGTCTTCCATTAGATTTAGATTGTAATTTTTTCTTAATTTAACATTAATTAAATCAAGTAATATCTCAATTTGGGGTTGGGTGGTCCATTAATTAATTACATGTTTGTCTTGATTTATTTATGCAATCAATGTTAAATCAAGTAAAAATTATAATTTAAATCAAGTAAATTGGAACTTATGCAATTAATGTTAGATGCTATGTGACATTGGAATTTATGTAATCAATGTTAAATCAAGTTCCAATTTAGAGGTAAAATATAACAATTCATTGCATAAGTTCCAATGTCAGATGCTATGTGACATTGAGACGTTGGAAGCATTCTCTAAATTACAATTTAAATCAATAGAGGTCTTTGAATCGTAAAATCGTTTGGGGATCTCTGAAGCGTAAAATCGTAAAATCGTACATGTAAAATCGAGATTTTATAGGATTTTATTCCAAATTAGATTTTACATGGGATTTGAATCGTTTGGGGGTCTTCGAATCGTAAAATCGTAAAATCGTACGCATAAAATCGGGATTTTAATAACAATGATTATAATAATATTTAAAAAAATTAAATTATCTTATCTATGTATGAGGGATAATTGTGTGTGCGGGGTGAAATTGGGGAGGGGTGATAAGTCTTGTGAGATGTAAAAGTTTGGCTAGTTTGATAGGTGATGTTATTTGCACAATCATTTTGACTATGTGTATGTGTGTGTGAGAGAGAGAGTGAATGAGAAAGAATGAGTAATTATTGATTCTCGCGATAAATTGAATTGTTCAATCGATTGTCAAAATGATTGTGCAAATAGTATTACCCGTTAAACTAACCAAACTTATACATATTGCAAGGTTTATCTGCATCTTATTTCTAGAGTCTCGATATTTAGTACTCTTTTACCAAAATTAGAAAAGAGAAACAAAAAAAAAAATTTGGTTCGACTATTTGTTAATTTGTATAGTGATAAATTAAAATAACTTTTAAAAAAACTATATATATATGTACTTAGTTTATGTATAAAGTTAAGAAAATATATTGTTCTAGTCAAAAATTATTTTTTCTGTATATTTTTTAAAATATAATATATATTTAGTTTTTATATAGTTTAGAATATATATTTTTAATAATTAATATATATATATATATATATATATATTAGAAATGTGTGTTGAGGGGGAAAGGGGCTATTGAGGGGGATGGTACACCCAAAAGCGTTTGTATATTATATCTGCTTGACATGTCTACATCAGGTAATATAAGAAATGTTCAATACGATCAAGAGATCAAGACTGATATAATTTATAGTTGTTTTAAATAATGAGTTTTCAATTATGAGAGAAAACATACAAAATAGTATATATAAGGTGGCGTTGAAACGATTTATATGATGTTACAATAGATAATTTATATAATTTTGTTTTTTTTTGTATAAAATGATACATTTTATTTGTGACTAAAATTAAAAAAGAAATTCAGTGAAGGCTTGGCTAATAATGGAATAAGTAATATCATAATATATTTACATTAAAGTAAATTATAAGTATAAGAATATTTAAATAATACTATTTTTTTATATAAAGAAATAGTATAAAGATTCCTTTATATAAAGATTTGGGAAGGAGAGGAAAAAGGAAGGCTTTTTCATTGTTTAAAAAGTAGAGCAGACGAAAGGAAAGAACTGACAGCAAAGAAGAAAAACTGAATTTGACCACGTGACGTGGAAGTTGTCTTTTCTTCCTTCTTTTTCTTAAAGTGCTTTCTGGTCCTGCCCATGAGAGAGAGTGAGAGACAGAGTGGGCGAGGGAGGGATGAAGGTGAACCCAGCAAAATAACAATGGATGGAAATGCCAGTGGCAATAATGGTGTGAAAAGAGAGAATAATGAGGAAGAATGAGCAGATATTTAAATTATTGGTCCTCTGAGTCAATTTATTCTGATATTTTGGTGTAAAAAATATTATGATAAATTAAATTATTTAATTCATTGTTAAAATAATTGTGTAAATAGTATTACTTGTCAAATTAATTAAATTTTTACATCTTGCAAGACTTATTTGCATCTTACTTCTAGAATTTCGATATTTAGTACTCCTTTATCAAAACTAAAAAAAAAAAAAAAAATAGTTCAGCTCTTTTGTTAATTTATATAAAATTAAAATATTTTTTAAAAAAACTATATATATATGTATTTAGTTTATGTATAAAGTTAAGAAAATATATTATTCTAGTCAAAAATTATTTTTTCTGTATATTTTTTAAAATATTATATATCTTTATGGTTAAAAATGTGTAATTTTTTATATTTTTAAAATATAGTATATATTTAGTTTTTAGAAAGTTTAGAATATATATTTTTAATAATTAAAATATATGTATATTTCTTAGGAATACGTGTTCAGGAAGGGGGCGGTTGTTCAAGGTGATGGAGAGTTGTTTCCGTCAAATAAGATAATAAATGTCTGACGCGAATATAATTTGTAATATAATTGTTCTCATAACTGTCTTACACAGATAAGACATACAAAATAAAATATATACGGGAGTCGTTGTACAGGGCTCGATGAGCCTATCGAGCGACTCACAGAAAGGGGATAAAAGAATAATTTTACCCTTGCCCATTTTGCAAATTTATAAAGCGGGCCATTACGCCCCCTCACCCCCTGCTCTGTGCGTCTCCCCTGCCATGGGTGCCTCCTCGCCTCGCCGTCACATCTCGCCTTTGTCATTTCTTTGCCATCGCCACCTCGCGTAGTCGACAGTCGCTGCATCGACCATCGGCGAGGCGAGGCAGCAATGGCAAAGAGACAACGATAGCGAGGCACGACGGCGGCCATGGAAGGGGAGATGCATAGAGCAGGAGGGAAATCCATGGAGGGGAAAGGGTGAGAGCAAATGTGGGGGTAAAATTGTCTTTTTACCCCCTTTTGATAACCCTGTCAGTAAGCCCGTCGGGCTTTCTAGCATTTTCCTATATAGGGTGGCTTTGAAACGGCTTATGATTTTACAACAGATAATTTATATAATTTTGTTTTTTTTATATAAAATGATACATTTTATTTGTGACTAGAATTAAAAAAGAAATTCAGTGAAGGTTTGGCTAATAATGGAATAAGTAATATCATAATATATTTACATTAAAGTAAATTATACGTATAAGAATATTTAAATAATACTATTTCTTTATATATAAAGAAATAGTATAAAGATTGCTTTTTATAAAGATTCCTTTATATATAGACTGCTTTTAAAAATGCCATTTTTATTAAATTATGCATAGATTAAATTATGTCATATGAGTCCCTTGCCTTCCATGTCCTGCATTGCCTGGTGAGGTTCCCATTGCATGCCACGACTAGTCTTTATTTGGGAACAAAAAATAATAAATAATTTAAAATACGGTAAAAGGTTAATGTCTTTTTAGTAATCAACCTTTATGAATAAATAAAAACTTAGTATAAAAATTCTCCTCGGTTGGATCCAAGGGATAGCAATTGCTCAGCTGGGACCAGTAAGCGTCTAGGGAGCACAATCATGGCCACAACTTTCTTCACCAACTTGTTACCAATAATCTTCTAGGAGTTTCCTTGAGCATTTCCCAGTCTCATTGACAAAGAATAATAGGCCAGAAATGGCTGAAGCCTTTTGAGCTCTACAGGAATGTTGAGAGAGCTTCTATACAGAGAAAGAATGGGCTCGGGCCTATCACATCGAGTTGATTTACCTTCCTTGGCGTATTTAGTCATTTTTATCTATGATCTTATCTTTTATAAGATTCTTATAATTTCAGTCGTGAACATCATATTATTTATAAATCTTATCATGACAAGAGAGCTAGAGATAAGAGATACATTAGTCCTTGCAAGTCAATCATTACAAATGATATTTGCCCAAATCAATAGCAACTCCTGATGGGAACCCAAATAACACAAAAAAGAAAAAAGAAAGCGCTTTTGTCCAAAATAAGCACAACCTCTTCATTACCATTGCTACAACATGAGTATAACAACTGCTAATACAAAACTGTATTTAGATTCATCACTAACCTTCAGGAGACTCAGCTTCTGAACTGCCCTCTTCGCTGGTTTCACTTGTGGTTTCTGCTACTTCAGATGGCTCCCCAGATTCAGGCTTTGCTGGCCCCGGACCAGCCGATACCTTCACCATTGCCGGACGCAAAAGTCTGTCGCCAAGTGTGAATCCCTTACGAAATTCTTCGATTATGATACCTTCCTCAAACTCTGTGGAATCCCCGCGCATAATGGCCTCGTGCAGCTTTTACAGGAAAAGGCAACTGTCAAGACAACCCTCTAGAAGAACAGATACAAATGAAAGCAAATATGGACTCCTTAAAAGATTCAGCATGACAATTTAGTCATTAGTTTCACGGCAAGGCATGGTTTCTAGTTATGACACTTTGGCTAACACTTCAAAAGATCCTAGGTGCATGTATGTTTTGTTGCTTAAACGAACTCACCAAGTTGGCTCGAAATAATCAAGACTTGGTTTGAGTTAAAAGCGTATCCAGGCCTTCATAAAACCTGAACAAGCTTTATGGAGTGTTTGATAAAGTTCATTGAGTATTCGACTGAATTTCGAGCCAACTGGGGAACTCACCTGCATTAAGCCAATTGATCAAATAGAAGAATCACTACTCTGATCAAAGTAATAAGGCAACTGGGAGTGAGGTACATCTTTCCATTAGGAGGCAAATGTAGGTCCAATGATCATCCTACAGGAGAGGTATCATCTGTTGGCACCCGTTAGGATAATTTATACCCCAATAGTTAGTTCTACATTTTTGTCCAAGTTAGAAATTCTACAGGACACTTCCGTTAAAAGTAAAATGGGTTGTAAAGGAAGCTTAGGAACTCACCAATGGATCAAAGGGCTTCCCTCTTGTTTCCACGGGGACAACAGCAAGCGATCCCAGAATCTCCACAAACTGCTTATATATGCTCTGATAGCTATTATTGATTTTCTCCTCTCCCTCAGTCTCCACCTTGATCTGGGCTTTAGCCCTTTCAAAATTATCTAAGACAGGCAGTAGATTCTCCACAACTTCCCCTTGTGCATTTGTTACTAGTGAAAGCCGATCCCTCTCTGTCCTCTTCCGGAAATTGTCGAAGTCTGCACTAATCCTCAGAATCCGAACCTTCTCATTGGACAATTCTTCAGACAAAGCAGCCACTTTTCTCTGAAGATCAATTTTCTCATCTTCAACTGCCATGAGGAACGCCTCTATCTCAGCAACTTTTGATTCATCATTACTTGCTAAAGCTTCTTTGTATAAATTCAGTGTAGCAATAATTGCCGAAGTTGGTTTCTCAGCAGTGGCAGTGTCAGCTTCACTTCCACCATCTTCCTCTCCAACTGCCTCATCTAAATCATCCTGTTAATAAATCTATTAGAACACAACAAAGGACTTTAAGGATGTAACAATTATGCTTAGCATTGAGCTTATGCATCTCAATGGTAAAGGATAAGTGAGCATGAATCTGGACTGCTAGACCTAATCCAGTTCCGCAAAATCCTGAAACAAGCTTCAAGCCTTAAAAATGCCATGGAAACCTACAAGGATCACAACTAATCAACAACAGGAAAGGTCAGCACATAAGTCAGGGTATACATGGTCACATAAATGAGCAGCAATTGGAACTAGCCAATAGCTCAACAGGTAGAATCATTGCATCATCAAGTTTTAGCCGAGTTATAAGTCAAAAGCAGTGCCATGATTAAAATAATATAGTTCTCACAGTTAGCAGTTAAAACATCTTAAGCACTATAAGCACATTCTCACAATGGGGTGGTTTCACAATGCAAACATGGAGGCAACAGTTTAACATAAAATAAGTGATGGTATCAGCATAGCAACTTGTCCAACCATATGCATTTACATGCACTACTATATTTTGCACAAGTAAAAAGACATTGCACTTATTCCCCAAAAAAAAAGTAAATTAACATTGCACTTAAATTTGATTCATTATGTACATCAAGTCACATGTAAGCACATAGCCACTTCCCACACCACTGGATTAGAGAGTTTCAGACAGCACTTGACAATTCAATAGGCTAACTCTTTGTAACAAATAGTTGCAGTTCCAGGAAAGAGAATATGGTAATTTTTTTATGTAGAATAATTCATATAACATATGTGGAGGTAAGATATATACTTTCGAGCATATTACTTCTCCTGGCTCATGCTAGATAATGAGAAGTTACCCTATTTTATTCAAATTTAATATAATGGTAAGTCATCAATGCTACAAAGAACACATTTAAAAGGGTAACATGATCAATTTCTTTGACAATTGATCCATGTCTACTGAACCTTAATCCATATTCCATAACCCTCCAGATAGGTTCAAACTACTGCAGAAAAAGATCAATGTGAATTAGATAGACACCTTCAGCCGAGAACTTTGTTCGGATAATCAGAATGCAGAGTCAAATAGAAAGCATGGGAACAATGGTAGAGAAGACAGCTTATGTCGTTCAGCACTGTAACAACTGAGTCCAGGCAGGCAAGTGAGGGTGTCCACAAAAAATCCAATTGTTGGCCATACTGTTTTATTTTCCCTATGGGCATAAATGAGATGAGAATCTTTCAGTGGATGAGGGGCAATATAAAAAAGACAAAATAAAAAATGAAATCATACGTAATAAGGTAAGAGTAACACCTATTGACTATATAATGAGAGAATCACGATTAAGATGTTTTCAGCATGTGAGAAAAACATCCATAGCTATTTTACTTAACAAAAGAAAAATACTAATAGCAGCACCTAAGAGTTGAGTGGATGAGATGAAAGAAGATTGTTGTGAAAGAGGGAGTGGAAAACCAAAGAAAACTCAGTGAGAAATCCTAAGACATGCATAGGATATAATGGCCTTAAGAAGGATACTTGGATAGAGATGGATGAAGCTCTAGAATTCGTACTGCTGACCCCCACGTTGCAATGAAGGCTTGGGATTGTTGTTACTGTACTATTTTTCTATTCTCAGTGCTATCATAAATCACTATTAATCTGTGAGATGTATGCTGGATAAAAAAATATGACCAATTACTGAGATAAAGGGAAAATGAAGAGAACCAAAAGGTTGGCATTTATTGGACAAATCAGTTGTATCTTTTAATAACAAAGAAAGACAAAGGGATGCACCCATGGAAACTGTCATGCAGGAAAATTTACAAATCACAAATTCAATCAGCCAGCGGGGAGGTGCAGAAGAATCACACCCATTTACTGGAGAAATAACTTAACTCCATTAAGCATAACATCTATTTCTGAACATATCCATGAAATATACAAAATATGAGAAACAATTTCTGTTCTCATTCTTATTTGATACATGAAACTATCAACAAATTATACTTATCAACTTAAGAAGTTGACTTTCACTTCCTGATTGCCAGCATAAATTTTTGACACATTGCAGTGAAGTAACCTAATTTCTTTTTTGATAGAAGAATCCAGCACCTTGATCCCAATTGTCAAAGGCCAATGGGACACCAACCAACCTGAATCATCACCAAATCCAACATCTCAACATCCCCATCCCCCACCCACAAAAAAAAAAGTACCAATAATAATAAATAATAATGTAAATTGAGGTATGGTTGCTCCTTTGTGACTGGAAGGTCACAGATTCAAATAGTGAAAACAACCTCTTCACATAGATTGGGGACGCTTTTTTTTGTAAATTGAGGTTCCTTAATGTGATGCTATACCACTCAACCAAGAGCATAGTGGTGGACAACAGCAAAGTTAACAATAAAAATATCCAAGAATTTTTAGAGCAACGAACTTTCAGAAGTTCACAACACACCCACAGAAGGGTTCCACCCAAAGTACAAGCATTCTATGAAAATTTTTCATGCCTCCCATCAAGCAATTGTACAACTTTTTCCTTCTTTTTCTTTTTTATCTTCTCTCTTTGTACTTCTCTAAATGTTAATACTTGAAAGAAAATTTCAACCACACCAAAGTAAAAACTATCACCCTTATGATATCTTATGACAGTGGGAACCATTCTTAATAGACAACCTCACTAGCTCATCTCCCAAACTTCCGGTGTGACTTTAGTGACGTGTGATTTTTCCTACATATTACTATGGCATTTTAGTTGAAAACATGCTCTGGATGATTATTTTTGTGAAACATAACAGAAATGACCAATGCAGATATTTGCATTGCAAGAACACCCTTTATATATTAATCTTATCAAGACATTTTAGTGATTGCAGGATCTTTTAACAGAAGCTACACAAGGGATGCATCTCCAGCCTGCCCAAAATCACATTTCTAGTTGCTTTATGTGTTCAAACGCTTGAATAGAACCAGATTTAAAGCTGCAACATTTAAGATTCCAGGTATTAAGGGGGAAAACCAACAAACTTAATCCACCAAAATATGACACCTAAAAGCACAACTTTGGTAACTTTCTGTCAGAACCATCATACTCTTCTCTTGAAGGGCAATTTGCTTCTTAAAAATGGTTGACAAATATCAGGCATACAAATTTCTTCCACTTATCAGTTCTAGCATTTTACACATGTGAGAAGAAAACTGATAAGACATATATGTGAGGTGAGTAGATGAAACGGAGGAAGTTTGTAGCAAAAGGGGGAGAGGAGGACCCAAAAAAAAAAAAACTTGATGGACCCTGAAACATGAAACATGATATAATGGCCTTGAAAATGACATGGTCATGAATAGAAATGGTTGGAGGTCTATGATTCATGTAGTCAACCCCACTTGGTGATTGTTGTTGTTGGATTTTGTATTCAACAAGGCTTGCTATTTGCTTTCTACATAAGAGGCAGTACTTAAGACAGTGACACAATTCTGAGCAAATAATTGCCCTTTTTTTCTTCTGTTTAATTTTCTGTCGTCCTTGCCCTATGATAAAAGGATATGCAGCATCAAACAGCTGCTAATACATTACAACCATACTTCCATTATAAACCAAAGAATCAATAGAGGTTGCTGCAAGGACCCAATTCCACTTAAGGCATCTTCATCGTAAAGCTGCTATAAACAATGATTTAGTTCCTGCAGTGCATTCCGTCCAGAAGTTTTGTCTTCCCTGAGTGTGCCATTAACTATAAGCTATGTAGTGCTAGACAGCTGCTAACATGTAACAACTATACTTCCATTATAAAACAAATAACCACATTACAACCACCAAGTCCTGAATATCAAATGATACCAAGTCATCAGAATAGACGAGGATTAGAAAGCTAGTTAAAATCAAAATACAATCCATTCTCGACTTTTACTTCCAAACAAACAAGTATATGTCTTCCCCACACTTTTATCATTCTTTATTCAGTTCCAGATTCTGAAATATTATGTCTTTGCTTTCAATTATTCATTTCGAGCACAAAGGATACCTGAATCTGGGTTTCCGGAGGGTCCTGATTATGGGATTGTTCTTCCTTCTGTTGGGTTTCCGTGGTTTCCGTTTCTCCGTAGGAAGCGAGAGGAAAGAGCTTGAGCAGACGACGATGGGGCATTTGGGTGGGTGAACGGGAAGAGTGGAGCATACGACACGGTTCTAAGGGTGTCCCAGTTGGGTTTCTGAGAGAAACCCATGTGAACTTATGCCCGGAAGATTTGGAGAAGGTGCTGTTTGGCGGTGGCCGGAAAGTAGGTGTTTGGAGCGAAGCAGCGGCCATTGGAAGCGAGGAGATAATGGCAGGGGGGAAGGTGAGGTGGGTGGGTTTGTGAACTATGAAGGGGATTCGAGTTGGGAGTAGTTCTTGCTTTAATCTCCACCGTTGGATCGAATTCTGTGTCAATCTGCTGCCATCAATTGTAACGTCCGGTAATAATGGTTAAAGGATTGTTTGCTCTAGAGTAATTTTGGTATTTAATTTTTTTAATAAATTTCATATATTGAGATTATTATTTTCTCTTAATTTTAATAAAAAAATAAATTATAGATAAAAATTTTACTTACGTAAAAAAAAGAATTGAATTGAATTCACGTACCATTGTATTATTGGTATAAATCCTAATTTATTCTGATTCAATCACCTGATTTTTATCTTAGAACTTAAATATTATTTTTTTGATATTTAATAAAAATATATTATATTATTAAAAATAACATTAATTTTCTTAATTATTAAAAAAATTAATTCAAATAATTATTTTACCCGTACCTATGTAACCCTTTCTCTCTATTTTTGCATTTTTTTACCGACCCGAGTCAAAATATATATATTTTAACATGACAAATGAAAAGAGATATGCATTATTCATATATATTAATAATAATAATAATATATTTATAAGACTAACAAAGAAGCATTACAGAGTGCAATACAAAATTTAGCAATCATTGCATTGAGGAAGAGCATAGACGCAAATACGAGGAAGAGGGAGAGAGAGAGAGACAGAGAGAGACAGCTGGTTTTGAAAGTTGCCAACACTTCCCCTCATATTTGAAAAACCTAAAACCCCCCATTCAAATCATCCGTGAGTAATGGTTCTGTAGATCCCGAATTTGTTCGTGCTTCTCTGATTTTTCTGGAAAATCTTCCAATTTTTCTCGGCTCCGAGGTGAGGAGGCGCTTCGTAGGGGAAAAAGGGTTCCATCTTGTTCGGGCTTTGGGGTTTTCATTTGGGTTTTTCGAGTCGAGAAAATAGTTAAGAGAAAATTATGAGTAGCAGGAAGGAAGAGGAGAGGAACGAGAAGATAATAAGGGGTCTGTTGAAGCTTCCACCCAATCGCCGATGCATCAACTGCAACAGCTTGGTAAGTTTTATCTTACGTCGATTTCCATTTGGGGTTCTTCGTTTTGGGTGAAAATTTGCGTGGGTTCTTGTTTTGTCTCTGTTTTGTTTGGCTACTTGGAAAATTTTTGTGAAGGATTCGGTATTCCAACGTCACTCTTGAGTAATTCCACTTAACTACAGCTAAATTAAATCCAATAACTTTGTTTTAAGAAATGAATGGTTGCTGAATCTTGAGACTAGCTTAACCTCCACTCAACTGGATCAGTCCTGGCTATATGGCTTTTCTGTGGATGGTTATTCTTTGTTTGTTTATTTTTCTGCTAGGGTTCAATTTAAGGCCCAAGTACGATTCACTTCCCAATTTTTTCATTTTACTTCTGTGCGAAACAGTAATCATTTTCATGTGTTTGTTTGAAGCTTGAAGGTTGTGACTTCAAATTTTTCTTGTTCTGCCGAATTTTCTACCTTTTTCCTTGTGGGATAATTCATCTCATGCGTTAATAATTATGATATTATTACTCGTGCAGGGACCTCAGTATGTTTGTACGAACTTTTGGACTTTCGTTTGTACGACATGCAGTGGGATACAGTGAGTTTTTCAGTCCGTTTAATTCTTCATTGATCTAATTATCTGTATTTGGGATGGTTATGTTTGGAAAAGAATTGCTTGTGTTTTATCACTGAATTGTTTTATGTTGTTGGTGCTGTTCTATTTATTGAATAGATTGTCATGCGTTTTTCTTTTTTCTTTATTAAGATCAGATATGCTGCTGAGCTTTGGCAGTAACTGTGGGTATGCATTGGTAAAATTGGAAAGAAAGACATTGAATCGATAAATTAGATTTAGATGTTTTGAAGATTTCGGATGTCTTGTAATTACTTCTAACAAATTAGTATAAACAGCAACTATTTCTTTTATGTGTAGCTGTACATGCCCTTTATTTGATGGTTGTGATTGTTTTTACTAGCAAACTCATTTTTACCAAGAATTGAAACTTGGAAAGCAGGTATACATTGAACAATGGAATGTTGACTGCCATATCAATCTAGGTATATCAGTTTGGATTCTCGGAATCAGAAATTTTATTGCTGTTTGGAAGTTAGTTTACAGATATAAACAAAAAGGTCATGTTCATTTTTATTTGAACATGTTGGAGGTTGCCTGTCTTTATAACTCATATCCATTCAAGTGGAAGAATTTTTTGGAGACTTGAAATGAAAATTTTCTCATATTAGCTCTTGTGCTGGGTCAGTAAATTCCAAGGCCAACATCTTAAAATATAGGTGAAATTTTTTAGGAGATTATATTAGTGTTCCCAAAACCTTGTGAGGATTGGCTATTTTCTTCCTTGGCAAAAAAGACCTAAGTGAAGCTCCAATCAACTCAATTCCTGGTCCTATCTGTTGGTCTTCGATTTCACACATAAGCTCAAAACTTAGTAGCTGTTCACAATTTCAGCAACCCATTCTGTGGGGACTCGTAAAGTAGCATCTGCATCAACAAGCCTAAAAACTACTAACTTATTTATTTATTTATTTCTTAGCTCTATACCACCGTAAATCTAACTGTTGGTGTATACTTGATTTCCTAGGGCATCATGCTTAGTATTCTTGGTGCTCATGACATCATATCTTTCCATTAGGGATAAAAATTCTGTATTGCTTGATCTGGATTAAATTCAGCCATGTGTGCATGTTTTCTTTGTTTGAAACTGTAGTTAATAAGTATTCACATCATTTGTGTTACAGTCGTGAATTCACTCACCGAGTGAAGTCTGTTTCCATGGCTAAGTTTACTTCCCAAGAAGTTGAGGCTCTTCAAAAAGGCGGAAACCAGGTATAGTATTGCTGAAATTTCTATCTCTGGTAGCAGAGGTTAGTTTTTTACTGACAAGACATATTCTTCAGCGTGCTAGGGAGATGTTTTTGAATGATTGGGACCCACAAAGGCAGAGACTTCCTGATAGCAGGTGCCAAAAATGCTTAGTTTGTTGCTCTGGTGCTAAGAAATTATTGCTACAAGAATGTGAATTTAAGGTTATTTTTTGTCTTGCAGCAATGCTGATAAAGTTCGGGAGTTCATAAAGAATGTCTATGTCGAGAGAAGATATGCTGGGGGAAAAAACTCCGACAAGCCACCACGTGATGATGTACAGGAAATCTTTTAAACAAATATCACTCACAAAATGATGAATAATGAAAAGAAAAAGAATGTTGTGGAAGAAGAAGTTAGGCATATATAAGATAGTGTGAATACAATTTCTTTCTTTTTTAAAAAAAAAACATTACAATAACCTTTTTTCTGATTGTCCTTGTGGATTAATAGTTCTGGGCTAACCTGTTGTCTGGTATTCTAACAAAATGACAGAATCTTAGACACCATGAAGAGACAAGGCGGGCCAGCTCATATCACTCTTATTCTCAAAGTCCGCCATATGACTATCAATATGAAGAACGGCGTTATGGAAAACAAGCTCCTGTGCTTACTAGGAAGCCTGGTTCTGATCGATGCCTTTATGAGGGGAGAATCTCTGGGTTCTTCAGTCCTAGTCGTTTTACTGACCAAATGAATGATGATAGGTTTTCAAATGAGGGATCAAACCCCAGGGCTTCAGACTATTCTGTGTCTAGTGCTGGGGATCCATTCAGGTCTGCTACCCAGTCACCAGATTTTGAAAGAGAGATTGAGTTTAGCAGTCCTACCTATAAAACTTCAAGGGATATATCAAATCAACACATACGACACCAAACAATGAGGACATTCTCTTTGTCAAATGCCAAAACGGATGCAGAAAAGCTACCCCGTCCACAGGTCTTGTTATTCTTTCATCTTCATTATGTTTATTGAAATTTGAGTGATATTTCAAGTAAATAATACCAGTGTTATTAAAGGCGTGCGCCTAGGCGCACTTGTTGCACCTGGAATGGTCCTAGGTGGGCGCAGGCAAGCAAGGTGTGCCCAGGCCTTCAGGAGCAACCTTGGTCTTAGGCGCTCCTGGCTGTTTTTTTAAAAATATTTTGACTATTCTAACTTTTTAAGTGTTTATTGCTGTAATTTTTAATGGAATCCTAATAGATAAGGAAACTTTTTAGATTCCAATTCCAATTATAACTAAATACTAAATAAACAATAAATCAAAAGAGATTCTCAAACCAAAGAGATTGATGCTCTTAATGATAAAAATATGGAAATGATTGATCTTGATGATGAGGATGATTTTTAGATTATTTAAAATTCATAATTAGTTAATCTTAATTAGGATTTAAGACCTAGAAATTGTTTAAGATTTAATTTAAGTTGACTTAAAGACTTTTTTTATAGATTTTTTAACTTTTGTGATGCTTATATGCCGGTTGTTGAAATATGATAGGATTTGCTTTGTTGAAATTTACAGGTATGTAACTTGTTTTAATATTTTTCTTAGTTAATACATGTTGAATTTTTTAATTTTCTTGATAACATGCTTGTGAATATATTATTATGAGTTATGACTTATTTTATATCTTATTCTTCAACTAGGACATATATTTTTCTTTTCTTTTTTTTAGTTAGCATGCGCCTCATCTTGCGCCTCTGGCTCCAACACCCTTATGCACCTTGGGCCTTTAATAACATTGAATAATACTATAATGGATAGCGTTATTTTTATAATCTTCTCTTTTCTCTGTTAAGTGCATCTTGAACCATTTAGTCATAATCACAGGAATCCATTGCATAGTTGACTAATTCTTTCCTGATCACTGAACATTATGTGTGAGACTCTAAGTTTACTTCAAGCAAATGACAGTCAAAATTACAATCAAGATGTAACTAGAGCAGATTTGGTAGAGTGGGAATATCTTCGTTTCTATTCAATGTATTGGCTTTGATTGAAAAACAACTCTTATCAATTCTGAGCAAAGTGCTCATTTCCTTTTTTGTCACATACTCTCTCAGTCATTTTGATTGGTTATGTATTATTTGGCAAATATATATTTGATTACTAGGCTGCAAATTTTGTATTGTATTTTTTTTAGTGGAACTTTTTGTTGGTCCTAATGATGGAAAATATATCCCAAGAGGGGGGGGGGGGTGAATTGGGATTTGTATAAAATTTTCTTTAATTAAAACAATGGTCAATGGCAGAACACTATATTTCGAAATATAGGGTTTATGTTTCGAAATAAACCTTTCTGTTTTTTAAGTTTCGAAACTTATTATATATGTTTCGAAATATACTTTACTATTATAGCTTGTTTCAAAATATAGAATGTGTATTTCAAAATATACTTTTATGTTTTGCTTGATTTGAAATCTTTTAGCTTGTATTTCAAAATAATGATCTTTGGCAAAGATGATTTATATAAGTAAGAGTATACCAAAGGTGTTTGAGATTAAAGATAAGTACTTATGTTTATATGAAATGAGTATAGGCTTATGCTCAAGGAAAATATGTTTTAGTCTTTGAAAACAATTCTTTTGAAATCTCAAGCAATAATGGATAAGCAAAAGCAAAAGATTAATTGCACACAAGATATATAGTGGTTCGGCACCCCGCCTAATCCACTATCTTTAAACTTACCCACTTGAAGGATTTTTCAATCCCAATCACTTTTACTAGTGATCAACCATAACAAGGGTTTTACCACGGTTCATCCCAAAATCTTGTACAATAAGTTTTTACAGGCTTAATTCAAACTTTACACTAAGTGAGTTTTAGGCTCAACTCAAACCTTTGACACAATGAGTTTTAGGCTCAGCTCAAATCTTTTACCACAATGAGTTTTAGGCTAAACTCAAATCTTACAACATTAACAAGATAAATAAAATTTATCTTTATAGCCCAATGAAATTTATAGCAATGAAATGCCTTACCAATGGCTGCACAAACCTCTAAGCTTGAGGTGAGGAGAGTTGAAGAGATGAGACTTGTTGTCTGCACTTGCTTCTCCTTTCACACTTGCAATGCACAAGATCAAGATGTAGATAGATCTTCTTTGAGAGCTCAATAAAAAATTTTGATCACCACTTGTGCTTGTGTATGTGTCTCTAGTGTGTGCTCTCTTATTGTTGCTTGTTCTTGTCTTCAAACACTTGCTATTTATATCAAGAGATATAAATCTGGCCGTTTATAGCCGTTAGAGACAAGACATAAAAGAAGGTTTCGAAACATAGCATATAGGTTTCAAAACATCACAAATTTACACTAAGGTTTCGAAACATACTCCTCATGTTTCAAAACATATATTATTTCTAGTTGTACTTGCACTCAGAGACAATATTGAGTGGGAGACAATGTCTTATGCCCACTATGATTAAAAATGTTCTCCACTTCAAATTTGAATTTGAATTTTCAGAGCATGGAGAATGCATTAAACAAATGATACTTTAAAAATTGATTTCAAAACATGTGTATTACAAGGATGTTTCGAAATAGCATATACACTTGAAAACATTGAAAACCTTTTCAAAGGGGTTTCGAAACATGCACAGAAAGATGACAGATTTTCAGAAAGATTTACTTGAAAGCACAATCCATAGTATGTATACATCACAACTTATTTATATTTTACCTTTCATTTACTTTAATACATAAATGTAAATAAGAAAGTATCTCTTATTTGGATTCAATAAAAATATCCAAAAAATCAAAATCCATAACAATAAGAAAATAGAATTTTAGTTTTAGTACAAACTCAAGATTTAGCAATATTAACACCTCCAAAATACATACTTTCTGTTTTTTGAAAAATTCATTAAAAATCATTTTAACATCAATGGATATTAGCTATCGAAATACCGAGAGATAGTTTTCCAAAAAGAAAACATTTTCAAAAACATGTCCTAGTTGGTCTTTTGCCTTGGAACAATTTTAGCTTTATGTTGACCAATGATTTCAAGGCTAATTTTGAAAATCACTTTAGGAGATTATTTTAAATCATAATACTTGTTTTTGCAAATTTCCATATGTATAAGAATGAAATTAATTTGGTTTTCATTTGAACAAAATAATACTTGATATTGAAATTGATATATGTTGAAAACCATAACCTTGACTCATGACTTAGGGATTAAACCAATAGATGTTTTTCATCATCAAAACTAATATACAAAAAGGTGCAACATCACTTTTTACCTAGATAAATGAGCTGCTAGCATATGGGTTTTCATCTTGTTGGTTTCTCTTAAGATTTCTCCAGTACATTGTAGAATGGGACTTCTTTGCTCCAGGTTTCCGGATTGCAGTAAATATCGGACTAGGAGTTTTTATCCTTCATCTTGTATTCCTCTTACATTGAAAAATGGCTCTCTTTTCATAATTTTGATGATGTTTTGATTGGTAACCTGGAAGTTTAAACCCATATATTTTATTGAACTATATTTCCACAAATATAAACATACTACAAAACATCCGTCCCGATGACAGGGAGCAGAAACTATCCCAAAACAATTCATGTGAGAAAACTCTTTCACACAATGGGAGGGAGGATTCTTATGGAAGTAAAGATTTGGAACTCTATTTTTAGCAACCCTACATTGTTTATTGTATTTAGATCCATGTTATTTTATTGAGTTTGCAATTTTTATCAGATCTTATGAGTGTGAAGCATTCCTAGTTGAAAACATAAAGTGGCATGTATTGACATATGTTTGATAAAGAAAATCACAGCATCCTTTCTTCTTTATATGTTGTGGTTCCATTTTTTTGGACGAGGAAGAAAAATTCATTTTTTTTTTTTAAATTAGTCTAAGAGACTAATTTAAACTTTAAAATACAAGTTTACAATATTTAAACTACAAGACTAAAGGCCTTATCCATTGGTTAACAATCTTCAAATTTGAATTTTTCTTCCTCGTCCAACACATTTCTTTTTGAAATGCAATCTAGAGGTTTCTAGAAAGTGTCGTGCAATAATATGTTTGAGCATAGTTCCTCTTCCTGTCATATATAAAATGCTACAAAGGCCTATCCATTGGTTAACAATCTTCAAATTTGAATTTCTCTTCCTCGTCCAACACATTTCTTTTTGAAATGCAATCTAGAGGTTTCTAGAAAGTGTGCAATAATATGTTTGAGCATAGTTCCTCTTCCTGTCATATATAAAATGCTACAAAGGCATATCAAATGCTTTGTTGTAGTCGTTGAAAGTTATGCAAGTTCTGGATGTCAAACTGCTTTGGCATATGATGAGCTTGTATAGAGTGAGACTGAAGTTAGCAGTTGTAGTCGATGTTATGAGAGGGACTTTGATAAGATCTCTGGGCTCCCTCTGACGTCTTTCTTTTAGCTATGCTTGACATTGAAGACTTTCTCTATTGTGAATTTCCTGATACATTAGAAGGTGACTTTTGTGTCTGTGTGCAGAGGGTAGGAGAGATACTATTAAAATACTGATATATGTATATACATGTATGTATGTATTGCCTTTAAAACATATAGATTCATGTTTTGACAGTCTTGTTGCCGGAGATTTCAGCAAGCTGATACTCATTTCAAATGTGCAAAGGAAGTATATGACCTTGTTTATCGGTGCTGATTCTTTTGTCTCTTTGAAAAGATTAAACAAGATAATTTATCCATGTCTAAATGAGAGATTTTATCTGTGGATTCAACAGAACTATTGAGTGATTGGTTGGCATCTTTTTAGTATCTTCTCAGCTAGTGAATGTTGGCCGATAATAGAGTTGGTTGTTTTCTGCACATTTTGCAACTTACATGTGTGCATCTGTATATTAACATGACTTGATTCTGCAGTGGAAATAACAAGCACAATCATAATCCTGCTAGTAAAATGAAGATTCAGCAGAATTTGTTAATGCTATATTGCATTTGTTTATTTGTTAGCTTGTGGTGCATCCGTAATCTGTATGGCTATTGGTTTATGTTATAGTCACTGTTTCTTTATTTTGTTGATGATGTTTAAACTTTTTTATTTTCTAAATGTACTTATCCTCCTATGCAGAGAACTGCATCAGCAGGCAGCTTTGGATCATTTGACAGTAATTCAATGTCTTTCAAGTCAGCTAATTCAGTTAGTTTAGTGGATGCCTTAGGACCTGAACCATCTGCCGAGACAAACGAGGACAGACAGCACGTTGTTTCTTTTGTACCCCAGCTGTCAGAATCTGGGAGTTTTGGTGGCTTAGACCTGTTCAATGCACCATATGCACCGAAAGATGTCCGTTCTGCAGCTTCAGACACTGATTTATTTCATTTACCGGATACATCACCAGCTCCTGTTGTAGATTTATTTCAGCCATCTTCGATTTCTTCAGTTCCAGCTTTGCATCAATCATTCCAAGCAGTTACATCTTCTTTAGACTTATTCTCAGAGATGCCTCAGCAGCAGCTAGCTACAATCTTAGATCCAAAACCCGTAGATGTCACTCCGAACAATGATGGATGGGCAACATTTGATCTGCCTCAGCATGTAGCACCTATGTCAGGCATTGATGATTCTTCTCCTGCAATAATCTCTTCTAGTAATGGAAGTTCCCTGGGTAAGTTTGACCCACTTTTATGCCCAACTACAAGTGGACAGTGGCCAGCTTCTGGTGATATTGATGCCCATGGATGTTTGTCAATGCCTAGTCCATGGCATGACGGTCTGGACAATCCTCAAGTCATACATAACACAAGTAGTGCTCATGTAAGTAATCTGACAATCTAAATGTTCTGTCTTGAGGCTTCTCAGGGTATTGATAACTACAAGGATATATTTCACCCAGTGCATGGTGGTTCATCACATGCCTAGCATACATTAAATAGTTAAAAACTAAGGTCAAATTGTTTTGATATAAAAGTCTTGAATTTTTTTGGAGCAGTCATGGAATGCATTTGAAGATGACACTCTAAATGTACCTCTTGGGAACATTCAACAAAGTAGCAAAGAAGTTACTGGTGCACCTTCTACAACTGTAAATAGGCATGAAAGTCCAGACAATGCTCAATTCATCCATAACACAGCTAGTGCTCATGTAAGTAGTCTGACAATCTAAATGCTCTCTGTCTTGAGACTTCTCAGGTATTGAGATCTACAAGGATATACTTCACCTGGTGCATGGTGGTTCATCACATACCTGGTATACATTAAGTAGTTAAAAATTAAGATCAAGTGGTTAAAATAAAAATCTTGAATTTATTTGGAGCAGTCATGGAATGCATTTGAAGATGACACTCTAAATGTAGCTACTGGGAACATTCAACAAAGTGGCAAAGAAGTTACTGGTGCACCTCCTACTACTGTAAATCAGTATTTTACAGTAAGATTATCAAAAGTGAGTGGATTGGTCTGGCAATCTTGAAGAATGTTCTGCTTTTTCTTTCACTCATTCTTGGATTTTTAGCTGTGCAGGACTTTAATGATGGGGTATTAAGAGATGCTGTGGATACTGGCCCTCCTGCTCCTGTTATACCATTATATTTGAATGGATCATCATACGATCCATCTGCAATTCCTTCTGCAGTTTGTATTTTCTCCTTGGTTTTATTTTTGGTTGATTTTAGTTCTCTTTTCCAATAGACATTTTCTTTACTTTTCAAGCAGGTAGGAGCACAATTAAAAGCATCTAACAGCAAATCTACCAACCCATTTGATCTTCCATATGATTCTGATATTGGATCCAGCAGTATGGTATGTTCCATTGCCTAATGTTTGGTATATGTTGTTTAAGTTTGTGGAAGAACATAATGCTTGAGATTTCTTATGTTATGATTTTGATAATTGTAATGTTTATATATTGTTGTTGTATTGTTATATGCAATGGTTTGTTAGTTAGGCTGTTGCTTAGGTGGTTTGGTTGTTATAGATTGCAACAGCAATCTGTTATTAAGGCTAGCTGAGTATAAAACTCAGCTACACCTGCTCCCTCTTGTAACTTTTGATTACATTTTCTTTTCAGTAAAATTGAGCGAGATCTTTTTCTTCTTCTCTCGCTATCTTTCTTTTCATGCCCTAGGTTTCTGTTTCAAAGTTTATAAAACAGTGTGCTAAGGAGTGTGCAATGTTTGCGAGAGAGAGCTTTTTCTTGGAGCTGTCTCTCCTATATAGCAAAACATCCCAAATTTTAAGCATATGCCCTGTTTCTACAGATTACTAGTTTCTTATGTTAATTTGGATGATATAGATGTGATAAGCACTTTTTGTGGAAGTCTTCCATGCTTGCAAATACATTCTCTTCTCCAGTTGTGATATTGCTTTTTAGAGGCGTACAATTATGTCTATGATCATGGCCACAAATGGCTTCACCTACCCCTTATTTGAAAGCCTAGTGGGTGAGCTGGCCATGGACCAAATCATGTTCTCACATGCTTGCAAGATTGACCAGTTCAAGGTGAACTGCTATTTCTACAGATCTTTGTGAATGGTTCAAATTAGTATTGTAATTGCTTAAATACAAGTTAATAAGGACATGTATCATCATGTAGAAACGTGTATCAAGACTTATGGAGGATATATTGAGGCTTTCTCAATTACAATTGAATTATAGCAATGGCTAACACTAAGCCCTTATCTCTTTGCTTCTGTTATGGATGACCTCACAAAACAAATCTAAGAAGTGCCTCAGTGTATGTTATTTGCAAATGATATTGTCCTAATAGATAAGGCAAAAGAAGGCATGAATGATAAACTTGAATTATGGAGAAATGCCCTAGAATCTAAAGGTTTTAAACCAAGTAGGTTGAAATTGAGTATGTGGATCAATTGTCCCAAAAGAAGGGAGATTGTGGAGGATGTTACTTAGAATTAAGATGGGGTGGTTATAGTGAAGTGCGTCTAACATTTTATGTGATCATAAGATTTCTTTGAAGCTAAAAAGGAAGTTTTATCGTACAAGACTATAAGATCATATTTGTGACATGGCTCAAGATGTTTGGTTGTAAAGTGCTAACATGTACAAAATAAGTGTAGCTGATGTGAGAATATTATAGTGGAATGTGTGACCATACAAGAAGAGACAAAATAAGAAAGAAGATCATATTTAATAAGGTTGAAGTGACACTAATTGAAGATAAGATGATGGAGTCATGATTAAGATAGTTTAAACTTGTGAGAAGAAGGCCAACTAAACACTTGGGAGGTGAATTGATTAAATGGAGGAAATATGTAGCCAAAGGGGAAAAGAAAGACCAAAGAAAACTTGGTGGTGAACCCTTAAGCATGATATAGAATATAGTAGCCTTACAGAGGATATGGATGTCATGTTCCAAGGGCAGTAATTGTAATTTTCTTTTCCTTCTTTTTATAGATATTTGTCCTTAGCTATAGAGGCGGTTATGCTTACCGGTTGTACCGCACATGGGTGCATGATTCAGGTTGCAAGGCTATAAATAAGCCATAGCTAGAGGATGCGGATTCATGATTGATACGATTTGAATCTTTTCCCTCTAACTTCCTCTCCCGAACCTTCTCTTCTCCCTCCTCCTCTTACTGTTTTCTCTTTCTCTCAATCTCTCTCCCTCCCAATTCCCACTAATTCATCTCAAATACCCTCTACAGATCCGGAGATCTGACAATTGGTATCTAAGCTAGGCGATCCCCGACCATTTGGATTTGAGTACTTCTAGCAAGCAGCAAATTCCGAGCAATAGCTCAATTAAGGTCAGAAATATCCACCGATCGGATCTGATGAACTGGAAGTTAGCTGAGCGAAGGCGATCGGAGTTTACATAATTACGATTGGGTACCTCTACTGATCAGCCCCGGTGAACTGGGTGGTTCTAATCTTGCCTTGCCTGGGTTGGTTGTTATAAAACAAATAACAATAATAAAAGGGTAAAAAAAGAGAATTGCTTGCTGTATGAGTGTTAGCTACTACTCATGCATATGGCCAATGCAGATGGTATTCTGGTTGGCCCTGATGTTCGTATTGAAATACCATAATGAGTTAAGCCACATTAGTCACACTATATATGTTTGTTGTCTCTTGATGTACCATGTGCCTGCAGTGTTGTCTCTTATCATTTACATCATTTGTGCTAGAACCCTCTTATTTTCACAATAAAATTTGTAGTTCTAACAAGAACACAAAGAAGAAGAGAGGTTATCTAGAGAACATGGAATGCTTGTAAAGTTTTAGGGCTCCTAGCAAGTCTCATATTATGCAACTGAACTGGAATTGAGTTGTATAAACAAAAAAAGACAAGCAGGGTTCTTCTGGGTTTTCTAAATAAACATGTGCATTTGTCTTATAAATAATAATGATAATAATAGTATCAACTATGTCATTTCACCATTTCTTGGTCATTTTCCTATTCAGTGGTATAAGTTCATAAAGTGAAAATATTAATATAACTTCATGGCATTTTCTTTTAGTTCTTGGACATGAGCTCTCTGCAAGCTGCCCTACCAACTGGCCATATTCCGGATTCGTTCCTTCATGATGTATCTCAGCCGTGGTATGCTCAAAATCCAGTTGCACCCTATGTTCCAGCTGCACAGCAGGGTAAGGCCTAGTTAACTACCCTAGGAAAATTATTCTCCAATTACCCACTCTTTGCACAAGACTGACTTCTGTATGATTCTGTAGGTGGCTTAGAATTCATGGGAGGGCAAGTGGCAAGCACTCAAATACCGTAAGTTGTTAATTCGTGTTCATTAGTGTTGACGTTCTAGATTACATGCTATTGTTAACCCCCCTCCATGACAATGCCCAATAAAATAAAAGAAAAGAAAGGAAAAGTCTTTAATTATAGTCCAAGTTGTCTTCATGTTCACTGATAACAAAATATGAAGTCTTAAACCCACTAGGTGGGGTTAGCTTCTTCATGTGCTCTGGTGTTTTTAATTTCCCTAAAGACCTATGAGTTGGTGTTAGATGTCTATCGGATGCAGTTGGTGATTTTCTTTTGTGGATTTTATTATTAATAAAGCTTATCAAATTGATTTTTAAATGTCTGGCCGAATTTCTGTTTTCTACAACAAACCTGCAGCCAACATGATTGCTTCTTTTTCTTTTTGCTAATCGATTGATTAACATTTTCATCACCATTGAAATAGTTGTTGCCTAGCAAACTACCTTCAAATTGAAAAAGGGTGCTATATCACTTCTCTTTTCTTGGTCATTGAATATGAAAAGAGTGGAGAATGACAGGGAGATATACTGCATAGCTGGAGTTTTTCCCTAGAATTGGTCCTGTATAGTCATTTTCCCGGACCAGTCTCTACAAATTAAAATTCCAATGTCCAGTGTTTTTGGTAACTTATGGTTGTAGAGTCATGTTTCATTATGAACCTTGAGTTTCTTATGTGCTAAAATTCATTACAGTATGCATATGTTTCGGGGGTTGAACAACATGGATAAGCTTGAAGTCTTCGTCAATTTGTCAATGACACTGCACTTAACAGCAGCTTAAAAGTCTATCAATTCAGACAAAAAATTACTTTTACATAGAATGAACTTGTGATTTGAATAAATGACTTCACCATGAAATTGTGGTTTGGAGCAACATTTCCAAAAAGACATTGGATTTGTTTTTTTATATGCTCTTTTTTTGGGAGAAAATCATTCTGTTCAGGATTGATTTTGGCAAAAATCTCACTAGTAGAGAAGCACATTTCCTGGTCCAAACCCTATAGACTTCATATTGTGTTCTAGTCTTTTGATTTATTGAGAATCACGGAAATATATTATATTTGGGAAGTAGGGGCTGTTTAGTTGTGGAAAAAAACCCCAGTTTTTCACACAATTAATCCACACAAAAAAGGGGAAATTAGCAGGGGCGGAGTCGAAATTTTTTATCTAGGTGGGCAAAAATTAAATAGCAAAAAAAAATAAAAAATAAAATAATATAATATTAAAAAATATATCGATAAATTACTATATTTGTTCTTGACCTGTTTTCATATTTTGATAACGTCGTATAATGACATCATTATCAATTTCATTAAATATATCATTTTCAATATATATAACTAAACTGTCATTCAACCATTAATCTCTAATTTGATTGTGTAGTTGGGTCTTGACAAGTTTCATGACAGAAAATGCTCTTTCTATTGTAGTAGTAGCAACAGGAAAAATTAATGCTAGTGTCACAAGTATGTAAATTAATGGATACACATTATTTTTCTTCGTCACTACCAACTTCTGTACAAGATCACTAAGACCCTGTAATCCTTCAAAAACACTTATGATTTAAATTTCATCTGCCCAAACATAGAGATTACTGACAAACTATGAGCGATGAGACCAAGACAAGTAGAAATCAAAAACACTTTTAATCCACAATCCACGTCATTCATTAACAAATCAAAATTAGGAAAATAAGCTAAATCACTTTTAATCTACATTAAAGCCATCAAAATGTCAAAAATAAATGAACTAAGAAGGGGATTTTACCTGTAGTTAAAGAAAAAATCTTCATTGAAACTAAGAAAATTGAAAACCCATCTTCAATACTATCTAACTTGTTAACAAAATTTGAGAGATAAAAAGAAAATGCCAAAGAAATTTGAGAGATAAAGAGGAGGCAGAATGCAGACCGAAAAAAATAAAAATGAAGGGTTAGAGAACATGAGAAGAGGGAGAGAGGATATTTAGGATGAATTACAATTATAAGTAAAACTACCATAATAACCTAAGCCTTCAAAGTTTTTTGAACCAAAAGATTAGTTGGGGGGCAAAAATGTAAACTCAATAAATTTAATAAATTTAAAAAAAAATTTGTCTGGGTGTAGGGGTGGGCAGCCGCCCCCACGGTGGATCCACCACTGGAAATTAGGGAACTTGTTCAAATACAATTTTTTTTTTTTCCAAATAGAAACTGGAGACTTGGAAAACATGGTTTTCCAAAATTGAACTAAACTTGGAAAACTCCTAAAATGAGTTTTTAAGTTTTCCTTACTAATTTGGAGATTTGGAAAATGTGGTTTTCTAAAAAATTTCACAAATCATCTCCATCTCCTCTCTAACATGTCATATAAATTAAATTAAAACATCTTTCCTTTTTTTGAACATATGTTCTAATTTTCTAGATTGGAAATTAGTTTTGGTATTTCTAACATTTGAACGGGTTTTTCAAATTTTCTATGAAAAATGAGGACTAGAGATTTTATAGAAAATTAGAAATAGAAAATTGAAAATCATTTTCCAAAACAAAACAGCCGTTAAGGTATGCATGCTGTTTAAGTAGATTACGTCTTAGAGACATAAGGTTTTGGAACAGTATTAGCTTCAGTAAATTTTTATGTAATTTAGGTGAATTAGATCTTCAAAATTTTTAGCAGGAAGGTAGATTTTTATCTCTCGTGCTATGGTATCTTCTTCATTTAAAAAATAGCAGTTGACTAAGTAAAATGCACTCTGGCTATCCATTTTTTTTTAGCCATGCATGATCTGATTGTTAGTCGGCAGATAGTGGGAAGAATATTTTGTACAGTAAAAATAAGGCAAATAGGATAAAAGGATTGCTAAAGAGGGTTAGTGGATGGAAAAAGCCAGGTTTTGTAAGAAAAAGATGCTGGAATATTCTTATCATTTAATTTTGAGAAGGTGGGCAAAGTGCCATACTGCTTTGTTAAAGATGAGTTCCACGCTTGTTTGTTTGTTTGTGTCAATTTTCCGCATATTTGTTTGTTTGTTCCTTTTTAATTTTTAATTATTATTATCATTTTTTTTGGGGGGGGGGGGGTGGGGGGGGGGGGACACAATTTGAGAATATAAAATGAAAGTTTTAAGTGAAAAACTTACTACTAGATTTTCAATCAATGGAAAATTGAAAATTCTCATCCAAGAGTGTAATCTCTATCGGTCCATCTGATAGGTGGATTAGCAGCGGGTAATATTGTCTGACATGGTATTACTCTGTTTGGTATTTCTAGAAGAGTGGGATTAACTCTTCCAAGTACTAATTTATCCCGCCAAAGTGGGATAAACATTTTACAAATTTGGACAATTTTATCCTTCACAATAAAGTTTACTGCCAACATCTCTCTCCCCACCAATTCAGATGCAACAATTTCTCTCCCCATCCCTCGATCAGATCTTTGACTGCCACTGTCCACCATGGCACCGCCACTGCCCATTGCTGCCACCACCTTCTTCTCTTCTTCTTCCTCCTCTGCTCTCACCATCATGCTATAGGATCTTTGACTGCTACGCTCTACTGCCACTGCCAACGCCAATTGCCACCATCACCTTCTTCTTCTTCTTCGACTCTCCAATCTGAGGCCACCACAGCCATCTCTTATTCTTCTTCTTCCTCTCTGGTCTTCGATCTGCGACCGCCACCACCATCGCCATCTCTTCTTCTTCCTCTGCTCTCTGATCGCACATCCATCTCTTCCTCTCCTCCCTCCTCCTCTTCCTCCTCCCTCCTCTGCCTCCAGTGAGGTCCAAATTGGATTTGCCATTTCTGTTGAAAACCCATTTCTGTGAAAGCTGATCTGATTTCCCCACTTTGCTTTTTTTTATTTTTTAAATTTCGATGTATAACCTAAATATAATTGATATAAAATATACTATCTCTTTTAAAATATATTTTTGTTATTAAAAATATGTTTTATGTAATTTGAAATTTATTTTTCTATAAATATAATATATTTGGGTAAATGGGTATTTTAGTCATTTGTCATTTAATGTCAAGTAATACCTCATTCACATTCACGTACCAAACATAGGATGGTTATATAACCTCCAGTAATACCTTATTTCCCAAATGTGGGTTTGCATTATTGAGTCCCATCACTATTTTATCTCGTTTTTAATTTTATAGGGTCATTTTCTAATCTGAATACCAAATGGGCTGTGTTGTGTTTGGCAAACAAGCTAGCAGGTGTTATCGTTTTTCCTTATTTTTCTGTAGCTCTCCCTTAGGCCAATAGGTTGAGGGAGTCAAGAAGGTCTTAGGGTAGAGCCCCGGGACCAAGTTACCATTATTTCCTCTTTTGCTTATGTGTTAAGCTTATTAATTCCTAAAAGGATCTTAAGTATTAAACTAGCTGAAGTCTCTACCTTTGTGTCTCTTGAGGAATTTTTTTTTCCCTTTTGGGACAATTTGCATGAAATATGTTAAACAAAAAAACTTCCAGGCACCATGAACTTTCTGAAGCTCATTTGGTAATTTTTTCCCCAAGTGGCATGGGCTGGTGCTGGTTACCCATTTTATCTTTAAAGTTGCCAAGACTCGTAATTTCTAAGAAAATTACTTTTTGTTTTATCAACACATGTATTGTCTTAATGCAGATTCTGTTATCTCTGATCCTAGTATTACCCATAGGTCTAGGTTACTCGTTCATAATGCTGTAATAATTTATCTAGTCTAGGATTGATATTTTGTCAAACTCACCAATGACTTCTTTTACTTTAACCTTCGTTTGCAAGTTAGATTGCACGTCAGATTGGTTGGTTCTCTGCACCAAGTGGTTGTTTGCTCATGAATATTGATGCCAAGCTCAAATTTGGGTTGGGGCGATCATTATATTTCAGTCAGTATTGTATTAAAATCTGAGACCTCGAAATAAGATGATTGACATTCCAGCTCCAGAATAAGCTGATCTTATTGTTGCTTGTATGCTACAATTACATGTACTACTGTCGGAACTCCTAAATTAACCGAAACCTGCAAATCTTGCAGGAATGTCCCAACACAAGGCTCTGTTGCATCTGTTGGAGGAAACCCTTTTGCATAGGGGACGCTACGCGGGATTACTTACCTACCTTCTCACAGTTGCAGGCCGAAGCCTTCTACCGGTTTTGTTCCGGTCTCTTGGATTTCATTGGCACAGATTTATTCTTTGGCAAGTTCATCTGCTGTATTATTTTAGCCAGAAGAGACTGATGCTATGAAATATTTATCTTCACATTGCGAGGATGTGCACTTGATAGCTCCTTGCCTCTAGGTGTCAGGTCTGAACCGGGCATCATTGTGCCCAAGTTTCCAAAATTTATGTTCTGTCATGTTAGCTTTCAGTGCCTTCTTGACAAACTAGGTGTGCCGTGTGGGATCCTAAAAATTTGAATAAGTTTGCCACAACCCGTGTAATCGTAGCAAATTGAATGTATTGGTAGTTAGTTGCTCCATGTGGGCTTGAATGGTTGAGTTTAATTAAATGGCAAACTGTTACTGTTTGTGTTTGTGGATCCCTTCTTCTGGTTTGGTTTGAGCCTTTTGTTTGTTTAAACATTTCATGTGATTTGTTTTAGTTGTGTAGATTCAAAGTATAACAGTTAATTTGACTTTAATTCGTAAAATAGAATAATCCATTTAACTATTTTCAAAGTAAACCAAATTGCTTTCAAAATTAAAAGGTAGTCACGTGTTAGCAGTTCATTTTGCTCTAAATAAAATAAATATAACACGTAATTATGATGTAAGTGTTCAAAGTTTTTAAGACATAGATTGAGGAGCAAGTGATTCGTTAAAATTAATATTAATAAGCTTAACTTAAGCAAGGGTCAAATGTTAATTTGTAATTTATTTTTTTATTAAAATTAAATAAAAGATACGTAAGAATGATAATTTTAAAATATTTAATAATAATAATAATATTTGATTGAGAATGGGGTGAAAGTCAAAATTAGCAGTTACAGTACAGAAGGATCTATAAAGGAGAAACAAAGATGACTCTATTGCGTCTGTGACTCGGCTTCCATTTTCACTTTTCTCCTCCGTTCCATCTTCAGCCGGAAGACCTAATTCCGGCCTCCAGACAGCCGCCGCCGCCATGGAAGGCAGCATTCTGGAGTCCATCGGACTCGAGATTATCGGCGTGATGTCTCCGGTCTCCATCTGCATGCTTCTCGTCGTCCTCCTCGTCTACTCCCTGTCCGCTCCCTCCTCCTCGGCGCCGATCCGCACCGCCGCCAACCTCGTCTACCTCGAGAGCCCCTCCGACTCCGCCACTCAGAAGCTCGAAGGCGCGCTGCTCAATGCCCTAGTTTTCGTCGTCTTCATCGCTCTTGTTACCTTCCTCCTCGTCCTCCTCTACTACTACAACTTCACCAATTTCCTCAAGAACTACACGCGCTTCTCCGCCTTCTTCGTGCTCGGCACTATGGGCGGCTCGATCTTCCTCTCCCTAATCCAGCATTTCTCCATACCTATCGACTCGATTACTTGTTTCGTTTTGCTTCTGAATTTTACGGTTGTGGGGGTGCTCTCTGTGTTCTCGGGTGCCGTACCTATATTCTTGCGACAGGCGTATATGGTTGCTTTGGGGATAATTGTGGCGGCTTGGTTTACCAAATTGCCTGAGTGGACCACTTGGGTTTTGCTGGTGGCGCTGGCTGTATATGATTTGGTTGCGGTTTTGGCACCTGGTGGACCCCTCAAGATATTGGTGGAATTGGCTTCGAGTCGGGATGAGGAGCTTCCTGCTCTGGTGTACGAGGCTCGGCCTACGGTTTCCAGAAATGTAGGGAGCGGGGGCTCTAGTTTGGGTCTTCTGGTTGGTGGGGTTTCGGACTCTAATTCAGTGGAGCTTCAGGATTTGTCCAGGAACAATCAGAACCGAAATCAGGGTTCAGTGGAAAACCGGGAGTGTGCTGCCATTGAGATTGAAAATTCTCGACATCATGAAGTTGCAATCGGGAGTGAAGAGGTTGAGACCTCGCCATTAGTGCCTAATGTGCAGGCAAGACTATCGTCAAGTAGCGGGTCTTCTGAGTTCTCAGTAGTGGATACTGCTTCAGATAGGAACAGACAATATGGGCATGTGCAATCTGAAATTGTTGTTGATGAAGAAAGGTTTCCCCTTGTTGAAAGGTTGGGCTTGGATAATGAGAGAGAACCTGCAGGGAGGGATGGCTTTGAGACCTCTGAGTCGACAAGTCGAGGTATAAAACTTGGTCTAGGGGACTTTGTGTTTTACAGCGTGCTTGTGGGTAGAGCTGCAATGTACGATCTGATGACTGTGTATGCTTGTTACCTTGCAATTATATCTGGGCTCGGATGCACTCTTATTCTGTTAGCTGTGTGCCGTCACGCCCTGCCTGCTCTCCCAATTTCTATTGCTCTGGGGATCATGTTTTACTTCTTGACTCGGTTGTTAATGGAACCTTTTGTAGTTGGGACGTCCATTAATTTGATGATGTTTTGATCCTTTGTTTTTGTTGAACACTGTGACTTCAAAGATGAATCAGTACATTTTGCTTTATGACGTTTGGGTCACATTTAGGTGTATTTTTTACCGGCTACTCAGGTTGGTAACCTGTTACCTTTAAAACTAATTTCGTGCATATTAAAGTGCTTTTTATGTGTTCTTCTTTCCTCCCACATCCTCAACAGGGATATGCTGATTCAGTTACAAGTTACAACTTATATTCTACTGTACATTTAAATACACATGTTCTCATAGTTCTTTCAACCTGTTTACTTATTTTGTTCTTTCCAGAATTGATTATCAAGGATATCATACTTGCCTTCTAATTTTTCCCTTGGACCACCATAATGGTTCATCAAAACATGGAAGTGACTGGTGAGCTCTGACCCCACATAGTGGGATTAAGGCTTGAAATTTGTTGTATGGAGGTGTCTTGACTAAGAATTGAAGACAACCTGATTTTTGTGTGCAATTCTGATAACCAAATGTGAGAGCCATTATGTTCATTTTTTGGATGATATAAGGATAGATATGCAGTTACATAGCCTACAATTATTTCTGTGGTGGATTCAGCTCATTGGATGCTTGTAAAGGACCAGTTTTATAGATCAAACGGCAGATATTCTCTTGTTTCTCCGCCTAATTTGCATTTCCCTTGGTATATGTATTAATCTGAGTTGTCTTATTGTATCCTCTTAAATGCAAGTTTTACTATTGGGCGACTATGCTTGAAATGTGTCCAAAATTTGGTTACTATATTCGGATCTATGTACCAAAAAATGCTAACACATAAAGGTTTTCAAATTAGTATGTACAGCTAAACATGGTACAAATGTATGCACACCATAAAGGTTTTTCTTGTGACTCATGAAGTTATGAAATCTAGTAAAGTGGAGTTTGGCTAGCATAATGTAAAAATCGGTATTCTGCTGAAGGAATGTGCTTTTTTACAAATTACAACAATAACAACAATCACAAACATTAGTCCCTCTTGTCTAGAAGTGATGATATTTGATTCGAGGAGTTTTATGTTGGTTGTCGACTACCTATACTACACTTATTTATCTGGCTTTGGAATTGGCTGTAAATAGGAGGAACACCTACCTTCATGCTAGAAGTATTGAAGGGATTACTTAATCTATATTGCTTTTACAGATTAATTTGAAAAAAAAAAAAAAAACTATATTTGTTACTTTGTTCAAATTTTAATCGTTGAAAGAACATTATATTACATAATATCTATATATCTAACACAATAATTGATACAAGTCAACCCTTTATCCTAACAGAAACTATTTAGGTACACCCGGGCTATGGGCCCACCCATACACTGAGTGGTTGAGATTTTGCCACATCATCCAACACTTCCAGATTTGGCCAAGCACAAAATTAAAGGCTTGGCTAAATTTGGAAGTGTTGGTTGACGTGGCAAAATATTAACCACCAAGTGGACCCATACACTAGATGTACCTAAGTATTTTTCTATCCTAACATGATGTACTGCGTACTTGTTTGCATTTCATGTAGCAGAATAATCCATATTTCAGATAGCACAGGCATAGATGCAACATATGTGTATTGTACTTTATCAGATTGTAATCCATGATATTATTTTCATGGAAGGATATACTTTTGTTTAATCTAAGTAAATTATGTAGTTGGTAAGCAAGCTCTATAGAGAGAGAGAGACATTTTCTCTATCAATTTATGCTTCTTTTTCTTCTGTGTACGGTTGTGGTGTCCACTTTAATTCATTTTGGGTACGTGTGTATCTTTATCTCATCATGTCATGTCTAGTTGATGGAAGTAAGGATTGTACAGTCAACACAACAGTCCATGTAAAGTAAGTTTCCAAGTGTTCAGTTGTTGATTTGGGAAGGCCTGCAGATGTTTTACAGAAGGAAATTACCGAGGAAATAAGTTTAAAGAAGTAATGATAGATGGGTTGATCCTAGCATGGGGTTTCTTGGGAACTTACATAGTTGGGTGTTAGTATTAATCATCTTTCTTTTGCGCGTGTGTATATATATATGTATGTATACATTCATCTCTTCAGCCTGGTTTGCTACTAGTTAGTTCACTATGTTTGTAAGGATTTACTGTTATGGATATTATATTAATGTTTTCGACTGGCCCCATCTGGTGGGATTAAGGCTTGTGATTGTTGTTGGGAGAAGTGATATTATTGGGCCTCAAAAATATGATTTTAGTTGGGTTAAATAGGTATTATAAATTATAATTCAAAGTCCTTAATTTCCTTTTTTCCCCCATTTATAATTAGAATTTGAAGTTCTTAGTTCCTAATTTTGGACTTTGGTGGACTTGTTTTTTTAACAAAAATTTACTAGTCCATGTAAAGCAATGTAATTACTCGAATTCAACATGGAAACTTTCTGCCATTTGTATTGTTTCTTAAAGGACAAATGTTTAATACCTCCTATTTAATGGGAATCCCTCCTAAAATTTCCAATTGAAAAATATAAAGAAGACAAGGAAGACATATTTAGGTTGGCAAGTAAGAGCCTGTAGAAGAGGTATAGGAGGAAAATTCTTGCAGTACTGGAGAAGATATTTTTATCTTCCTGATTACTTCTATGTATGTTTGCTACTATAATATTTGAAAGTTAGCATTTTCTGCAAGGAAATATTTTGAATCAGGTTATAATGAGGTGGCCAACCTATGGCGATCTCAAATTTATATCAATGCATTCTATTTTCATTTTGTGTCCATGTTGTAATCTGTATTTGCCTCTTTTTAAACTTGACTAACAATTCTTATTATGTTTTTGTTTTATTTCATTGTGCTTCATGTGAGGAATGCTATGGGACAACACATCAATTATATTGTTTTAGGAAATGTGAAAACAAAAAGCCACCAGCTAAAGCAGGCAAGTTGTTTCCTCTATTCTCATTGAGGAACACTTGGCTAAAAGATCCCAGGATATAACAACATTTCAAGACTTAATCTTACTATGTGGGGCTAGCTACATGAATTCTATTTCTACCTCTCTAGTCTTTTTTGTATATGGCTTTATCTTCTATAAGTCACTTATAACTCATATCACACTTAAAAGTCTCCCACCATCTTTTTCTTAGTCTTCCTCTACTTCTTTTGCTAAATATTTATTCCATTCCACCCACTGTCCTCATAGGAGTCTCCATTGGTCTTCTTCTCACATGATCAAACTATTTTAATCATATCTCACATTTAATAGGATCCACTTCGACCTTATTATGAATAACCCTATTTCTAATTTATATGGCCGCACATCCATCTTAACATCATCATCACTGTTATACTCATATTTTGCAGGTGTTGTACTTTCCTGCCCAATGTTTTGTGCCATGTAATAAGATTGATTCTGTAGTTGTCTTATAAAATTTTGCTTTAGCTTTAATGGAATCTTACTAGTTACTATCACATAAAGCTCCGGATGCACTTTTCCTTCTAGAAGATCCCAGGATAACTTTTTAAAACAAGCATGAGGGAGGAGCAACCTGTTTAGTATAATCCTGAAGAAAGATTAATATGGGGTGTGAGGGTAAGAATTGGGTAAAGTTCGATCCTTAAGTTTCACATAAGATAAGACTTCTAACCCTTTATGCATGCACACCTCCATGTAAGTGTTTTCTACAAGTTCTAGAGAGGATGATTGGAAAAGATAAAACCAATTTGAACCACTCATGTCAAAATAGTTGCCTTGATGTATTTTTATTGCTTTGCGTAGTTTAAAGCAATATGGCTTTCCAGGACTTAGTTCTTCAAATTGTATTGAACAGAAGTTTCTAGGTTGCATGCATTCTTGCCACATGGATGTGGTCTCAATGTTTCATCAGGGAATTGTTAAATGAAGCTTTAGATGCACCCACTCTCCATTTATTGGATCACTATCATTTTGATTTATCAATGTTATAGAAGTTCCCTTTCGCAAATTAGATGCAAACATCCCACGGATCCCACCATCTTTTTGTTTGGTTATGGGAAGATACACATGAGGGGACATGCATGTCTGAAGTACTGTTTGGACCTTGCACCCTATTTTTCTAAGATTGGTATGGAGCATTGCCCGAAATTAAAATTTGGGATTTATACTAGGTTTCAAACCTAAGAACTCCTATGGATATGAACATGGGCATAGACATGGATAAAATGATGTGAAGTAAGGATCCACATACAATGGAGATATGATGAAAAACTATATTTTTTATACTTTTTATTCTGCAATTTTATAAACATAATAACCAAAAATTCTAACAATATTAAAAAAATCCTACTAGTTCATTCATCATGATTCATGATGATACCATTCAGTCCACAATTATAATAACATAAATGTTATTGATTGAACAAAACAAAGTTAAAAACCTGAAATAAATGATCATCCTTGAAAGTTTCGTTGCAATATTGCAAATATCCATCAACAATCGACATCCAATATTCTCAAAAGCATTCAAAGAAAAAGCTAAAATAAAACAAAATAATAGCAAACAGAAGCTTATATTGGACAGTTTAGTTAATGTCAACAAAATATTAAAGCATGTTATGTATAGAGATTAAATTGTACTGGTTAAGGTTGCTTAAATGTTTTGAAAATGTAGTAATTAATTGTCATGACCCTAGGGATTGCCCAAGGATAGATTAGTAAATATAATGGTAGAAGTTTACATTTCCTTTTTGTATTTTTTGTTATAGGACTTTGTCTTTAGCTAATAGGCAATTGGACTGTTTGTTAGAGTGCACATGGGTGCAAGTGGGAGGTTGTTAGGCTATATATAAGCCACAACTGAGGATGGAAGATTATGCCTAAATTGATTGAATGAATATTCTCATTTTCTCTCTAGAATTCTCTCTCAATCTCCCTCCAATTTCCCTCTCTTTCTCTCATTTCCCCCTAAATCTTCTTCTCTATACTATTCTCCCTTAATTCCCTCCCTCAATTCCTTCCAATTCCTCTTTTAACCTATCATGAACCCTAGGTTCGTGACAATTGGTATCAAAGCAGTCCTTCTTCGGCTGTGGTTCATGTAATTTTGGTAGTTAATCCCAATGACTCTCATCGGAATTGATTGAGCAGAGATTCGTGGACTCCGACGAATTTGATAGAGATGGTGATTCCAATGGGGAATTTTGGCATGAGCAAGATCCAGATTCGAAGCAAAGCAATCATGAAGGCGTGAATTCTGGATCCACTATCGAAACAGAGCAAGCCAATCTTGGAACATAACGAGTCAAATGAGGCAACTCACGAAGGCGTCGCCAAGCCAACACTCCTTGGCAGTAATTCCACAAATAGTAACAGTTAGCTCTTGCGATCCCAGCAACGGGTTAGGATTGGCGGAGTCCGACGACTCGATGCAGAACCAATTGAGCAGTGATTCAAGAGATTCCACCCAACTCATAGAGTTCTGACAACTTCACTTGGCCTCGGTGTTGATAGGCAAGCGCAACCAGTGATCACGATCTGATCCAGAGATTGCTGATCCATAGCGACCGGTTGCAATGATTTCCAGCGAAAGGAGGTTTAGGCAATAATCAGAGTGCACAAACGAGAAGACAAGGCAGAGGTGACTCCTGAAGCAGAACCTTAGCCTTTGATTTCTTCTTCTGGCACAATTACGATTATTCCGATGAATTGGGCATTCAAGACAAAGAAACAACCACGAGATCCCCAATTGAATCTTAGAATTGATTCCAACGCATAAGGAGAAATTGAGTATGGCGCACAAGGAGATGAGGTCGGCTGATATTCGAAGCTTGGAATTGGAAGACGACTTGGCCAATTGATTTTGACGCACGGATCTTGACTGTCGGAAATTGAAGGCGATTACGAAAAACTGGGAGTAGCAGGAGATCGGGATCAATTCTTTGACTACGGCGATCTTGGTTGTGAATGTGACCACTGTAGCAATCAATTTTCACTTTTGATGGCGATCTAGGGGACTCTAGAAGGCCGATCAAGTTGCTGTAATTGTGCGACTTCTTCCGCTCCTACAATAGACTTGACTTTTAAGCAAAATAATGGCTGTAATTTGCCACTTATTGGATCAATTTCAGAGGTGACTGTTGTGAGGCGGTTACAGAAGGGAAGTGTGGGATTTAGAATGTACATAACTCGTGCTCCTTGGTCTTTGCAGTGTTCTGTTGGTGAGAAGTCGACCACGGGAAGCAGTTCATGCAAGAGACAAATGGAGTTTCAAAGGCAGCAAAAGAAGGCTGCATTTTTAGCTAGAAACAATAGGAAACATGAGGAGTTTGGCCAGAAGCCTCAGGCATGGGAAAAGAAGTGGGAGAAGGGGATCAGCCAATTAAACAAGGAAACAAGAAGTGTGGTACATGATACAAGCAAGGAATTCGGCTATATGTTACATGAGCAATTGTTGGAGTTTGCGATGATACTAACTAAGAAGTATTATTACAGCTTTCCCGCAGAATTCTTTGATGATTATCGCGGAAGTTCTAACCAAGAGGAGTCCCTTAAAATGGGGTAGCCTAAGGAGAGGTTTGGAGATCGGGACTTGTCTAATGTGATGGAAAAGTTCAACAAAATCAGGCAGGTAGAGTCAGTGATGGAGTACTAATTGAGGTTTGAAGAGTTGATGGCCTTGATGCTCAATCATAACCCCTATTTGACAGAGGCCTATTTCGTTTCAAGCTTCATAATTGGCTTAAACGAAGAGTTGAGGCCAATGGTGACAATGCTTTAGCCCAAGACTCTCCAGCATGCTATTGATAGTGCCAGGCTCCATGATTTAACGTTGGAAGCATTGAAGAAGAAACAAAGAGATAGAGATGCTAATGGAACAACATGGGATCAGGAAAATCCGACTAAAAGACCAACCATCGGTGCGGATGATGGTGTTGGAGCCCTTCCTCAGATTTTGGACTTATTGAAATCTGAGGAACAATCAAATTTGGAATAAAATATGGATTTGACTTGGGTTAAAATATGCAACGAGAAGGTGAAGACAACACTAGCTAGAGGAAAGCTAAGGGATATAGTTGAAGGAGTCAAAGGTTTTGCCGAAGAAAACAAAACTATCGCTATTGTGTTGGTTTTTGCTCTTACTAGAAAATCCAAGTTGCTATCTCCTGTAGGGTGGGATGAACCAATGGTTGATTGTGTTCTTAAAGTAGAGACCAATCTTGATTGGACCATAGTTCTGAAAGGCGAGAGGCGCAAAGGGTCCTGGAGCTTGAGGCGCGAGGCGCACGAGGCAAGGCGCGCCTTTGCGAAGCGAGGCGGACCTCTTAGAAAAAAAATTCAAAATATTGTAAAATCATAAACAATTATCAAATTACCAATAATAACACATTCATATCATTCATGATTCATCTTCAAATTCTAAACTAACAACATCAAAATTGATTCATTCATCATGTAAATTCTAAACTAGAAATATCATCAAAGTTCAAACTTAAAGTCTCAAACTCACACAAGTATCAATCATAATGCAAAGTTCTAAACAAACGCATAAACACTACAAGTCCACGATCAATATAAAAAAGTTTTAATAAATCATCATCAAGGAGAGAGAGCAGCAACACGAAAACAACAACCGTATAAACTATAAAGAGAGAGCAACAACCAGCAAGAGAAATTAATCAAGTATGCAAGAAATAATCAAATAAAAAACAAGTAAAGAACTCACAAGAGCAGGCTGGAACCAAGAAGATGGGAGGCTGGAATGGAATCGAGATTGACAGCTACTTTCGATGGGCAGCGGGTTGCTTAACAGCTTGAACTTGAAGAGCAGAGGAGAAGAGAGGAGAGGAAGAGAGGAGAAGAGCGTGAGCAGAGGAGAATAGAGGAAAAGGGCGCAGCTAGAGAGGAGAGGAGGAGAAGAGGCGAGCGTGGCTGGAGAGGAGAGGAAGAGAGGAGGCAGGTGCGTCTAGAGAGGAAAGGAAGAGGAAGATGGGGTCGAGTTGGAGAGGAGAGGAAGAGATGAGGGGGTCGCGGTTGGAGAGGAGAGGAAGAAGAAGATCGGGCCGAGCTGGAGAGGAATATAGGATGCGGGCGCGGCTGGAGAGGAGAGGAGAGGAAGAGAAAGATCGGACGAGATGGAGAGGAGAGGAAGAGAGGAGGCGGGCGCGGCTGGGGCTGGAGAGGAGAGGGAGAGGAAGAGGAAGATCGGGCGAGCTGGAAAGGATGTGGGTGCGGCTGGACGTTGGAGTCGGGAGGAGTGAGGAGCGATTGGGCTGCCAGGTTTTAATTAATTAAAAGACCTAATTTCATTAGGTGTGCCTAGGCGAGCCTCACACCCCATCGCCTAGGCGCGCAAGGCGAGAGCCTTGCCAAAATCGCCTCACCTCGGCCAGGCGAGGCGCCAAACTGGCGCCTTAAGGCGCCTTGCGCCTAGGCGCGCCTTTGATAACTATGGATTGGACAACTAGTGTAGAAGATTGGGGACGCAATATTAATGTGGTTGGGTTTTGTTTCCTATACCTTACCTCAAATTATGTGCTGCTAGACTCACTTGTGAAATGGATTAAAGGTGGTAGAAAGCCTATCTCTATTGGCTTTGGCAGCCTTCCTATTCTGGAACTTGACAAAATAACCCAAACAATTGCCAAAGCTCTCGAAATAACTTATCAAAGGGGCATCATTAGTGAAGGTTGGGGTGGCCTAGGGAACTTAGCAAAACCAAAAGACTTTATATACTTGGTGGATAATTGCCCTCATGGCTGGTTATTCTTTCAATGTGCAATTGTGGTGCACCATGGAGGTTCAGGAACAACTGGTGTTGGTATTGAACTTGAACTCTATTGGGTTGCTCCTATTGAATTTCTAGGCCAAATTACGACTAGGATTGATCTTGGGACACTTAAGAACGAGGAAGAAGAAGAGGCCTAGAAGGAGAAAGAAAGAAAAATCAGATAGAGAAGGTGGGAGTTGGATGAAGGAATAGCTATTTGCTGCAAGTTTTTGGGGACAAGAACTCTCTCAAGGTGGGGGGAATTGTCACGACCCTAGGGATTGCCCAAGGATAGATTAGTAAATATAATAGTAGAAATTTACATTTTCTTTTTGTATTTTTTGTTATAGGACTTTGCCTTTAGCTAATAAACAGTTAGATTGTTTGTTACATTGCACATGGGTGCAAGTGGGAGGCTGTTAGGCTATGTATAAGCTACAACCGAGGATGGAAGATTATGCCTAACAGTGGCAGATCCAGCCCATGGGCAAGGGGGGCTGAAGTCCTCCCCAATTTTTTTAAAAAATAGACTTTTTAGTTTAAAAAAATATTGAATTTTTTTCTAAGCCCCACCACCCCAACCCCAACCCCAAATGGGCTAAATCTATTGCCCACCCTTTTCTTTTAAACAACTTGGGCTTATTTTAAAAGGCCCAAGCCCATGTTATAAAAACATGACTAGGGCTCCCAGCAACCCTCCAGGCTGCCCCACTCTTCTTGTCTTTTTCTTGCTGTAGCCTCTGTCTCTCTTTTTCTAGTTCATTCTCTTCCAATCTTCTGTAAATTGAAATCTAACCGTTTGATCTTGAATCTGACCGTATTTTCACCGTGAAAGCAGCCCTGATCTACAAGAAGGTAAGTCTTTTAGTTTTATTTGTTTTATTTTCAGCATAGATCCATGATATATATACGTATATACACGTGGGTTGAGTTTGACCGAAACTTCAAGCTTAGATCTATAGAGATTCGACCGTTAGATCTTACCGATTTTTGGGTATGTTGGTCAATGAGTATAAGAGTGCCGAGTGGTTACCTCTGATCGCTAGAAACCACCGTCTATGGTGGCCGATGGTAACTCCTAGTGTTTTTTTCAATTCTGGTTGAAAATTAAAAATAAAATCTATTGAAATCCAGCCATTAAATCTGTCCCATTTTTGTGTATTAACCCCCTTGGCTTGGCGTTTCTAATGGTAGGCTTTGATCGTGGGAATCTCCGACCGGTGGGCGCTGGTGATGTTGGTTGTGGCTGGTATAGGTTGTTTTTTGAAATTTCAAAACTTATACAACACTGTGAGTTATCTTGGCTAAGATTATTAATTGTGATTGAATATTTGAATAAATTGAATTGTCTTGACTGGGATTGTTAATTGTGATTGAATATTTGAATTGCCTCGTCTAGGATTTTATTAACTGTAATACGTTAATTGTGTGATATATAGGTCTATTAAAATGCAGAAATGAAATATCTTTGAATACTTCACTAAGAAAACTGGTGATCAATCATCAAGTATTCCAAATGGTCCCTGCAATGCTCCATGTTCAAGTTCTATATCACCATCCAAAACTAAAAGATCCAAGCTTATAAATGAATGTACTATTGAACCATTTGAAAGTAAGGCCTCATATTATGAACGTGATCCTGGAAAGCGAATCCCAATATCCCAATATCCATTAGAAAAACAAGATGAGGTTCGAAGAGCATATATCGATATGGGACCGTGTCAACCTATTTACGAGTATCCTTATGTAAAATTTGGGGCTCAAAATCGTCAATTTCAATCCACTTGGTTCACAAAACATCCATGGCTTGAGTTTTCTGTGGAGAAAGAAAGTGCATTTTGTTTTTCATGTTATCTATTTGAAAGTAATACATCTTGAAACATTTACAGTTAAGGGGTTAAAAAATTGGAAGAGAGTCAATTGTAAAGATTGTCTGTTGAAAAAACATGAAGGAGATGGTAATTTACTACATTACATTGCTATGGAAATATGAGAAAACTTGATAAATCCAAATCAATATATTGAGAGAAGGATACATCAACAGACTGAAAAAGAAAAGAAACAGAGCTGTTTGCTTGTAAAGACCTCCATAGAGAGTGTGAAGTGGTTAGCATTGCAAGGTTGTACATTTAGAGGTTATGATGAGTCTACCGAGTCTACTAACCATGGAAATTTTATTGAATTAATCAAATTGCACGGAAGAGCAAACAAATAAATTGATGATGTTGTTCTAGAAAATGCAGTTAAAAATGCCAAGTACACATCACCGGGTATTCAGAAAGAGATATTGAAAATTATTGTTGATTGTGTGCAACATAAAATTCTTGAAGAAATTGGAGATGCTAAATTTTGCATTCTTGTTGATAAATCACATAAAGAACAAATGGCTATTATTTTGAGATATGTTGATGGTGATGGATTTGTTAGAGAGCAGTTTTTGAGGTTGTGAGTGTTAAAGATACAAATGCTTTGACTTTGAAAAAAGAGATATGTACTGTATTAAGCCAATACAATCTCTTGGTTACAAATTTACGAGGTCAGGGGCATGATGGTGCTAGCAACATGCGAGGGGATTGGAACGGACCGCAAGCATTATTTCTTAGAGAATGTCCATTTGCTTATTACATTCATTGTTTTGCTCATCGACTATAGTTAGTTTTAGTTGTAGTAGCTAAGGATGTACATGATGTGTGGCTATTTTTTCAATCATTAAGTTCTATTATTAATTTTGTTAGTGCTTCTGCTAAGCGTCATTCTCAATTAAAGTCAATTCATGAAATTGATAATTTGATAGCAGCAGGAGAAGTTCCAACTGGTACTGGGGCTAATCAGGTTTGTACTTTGCAGTGAACTGGAGCTACTCGTTGGAGTTCACATTTTGCCTCTGTTAAAAGATTTATTGAGATGTTTGGTTCTACTTGTACACTTCTTGAAAATCTTATTGATGAGGGGTCGAACAATAGTATGCGTGGAAAGGCTAAAGGTGCTTTGAAAATTATGAAAACATTTGAGTTTGTATTTAGAAAAATCTGATATTTTGTGTCAAGCATTGCAAATGAAAGATCAAGACATTTTGAATGCAATGCATTTTGTCTCAAGTACAAAGCTTCTTCTTCAAGAGATGCGTGATGATTAGTGGGAAAGTTTTATGTGGTATGTGGTTGAATTTTGTAGAAGTAATGATGTTGATGTGCCCGAATTAACTGATCGTTATATGGATGGTACAAGACGTTCTTGTCAACAGAAAAATAATATTACAGTGGAAGACTACTATCACTTTCAAATATTCAATGTTGTAATAGATTTTCAGTTGATGGAGTTGAGTAATAGATTTACAGAGAAAACAATAGAACTTCTTAAGCTATGCGAGGCTTTAAATCCTACAGATGGTTTCAAATTATTCTCTATAAATGCTATTTGTAGTCTAGCTGATGAATTTTATCCTTTGGATTTTAATAAAGAAGAGATAACAGATTTGAGGAGACAGTTGGATCACTACAAGTTTGATGTAATTCGAAATCCGCAATTTCAGAATCTTAATTCTCTTTCTCAATTATGTCAAATGTTGGTTGAAACGAAGAAGTCACTTCATTATTTCTTGATTGATAGGTTGATTCGTCTAGTGTTAACTCTTTCAATTTCTACAGCAACAATAGAACGAGCTTTTTTAGGGATGAAACTAATCAAAACATCACTTCGCAATAAAATGGAGAATGAATTTCTAGCAAATGCCATGATTATCTACATTGAGAGGGAGATTGCTCTTGGTATTGATACAGAGATATTCATTGGCAAATTTGATCTTTTAGGGAATCACAGGTTGCGACTTTAAGTAGTTTTATAAGGTATTTGTGTTGCACATTTTTGGTATTTTTGTTGTTTTTTTCTTTCTCCTTTTAAGTTAATGAATTATATTCAATATGCATGTAAAGCTCTCCTTTTAAGTTAATGGAATTATATTCAATATGCTTATAAAATTCATTAAACTCTCATTTTTTATCTTTTTGTTTTTCTCTTATTGGTGAAATTTACGGTTGGAAAAAAAATTTGAAGCCCCCCCAAATAAAAAATCCTAGCTCCGCCCCTAATGCCTAAATTGATTGAATGAATATTCTCATTTTTCTCTCTAGAATTCTCTCTCAATCTCCCTCCAATTTCCCTCTCTTTCTCTTGTTTCCCCCTAAATCTTCTTATCTATACTGTTCTCCCTTAATTCCCTCCCTCAATTCCTTCCAATTCCTCTTTTAACCTATCACGAACCCTAGGTTCGTGACATTAGTGGTAGTATCACTGGGTTCTAAACTGTTGTCAATGGGCTTGGTGGCTTACAAATAGCAGAGAAGTGTAATCTGATGAAGATAGGAGGAGAGGGTGTAGGGAGAGGAGGGACAGGGAGGAGAGAAATGAAAAAGAGAGAGGAAAGAAGAAGAGTTACCTTCGTGGCCAATTAATGATGCGTTTCAGTGGGGTCCTGTGGGTGGTTAACTTAAAAGCTAGGAATAAAAAGGAGAAAGTAGGAGGCTTCACTAAAGTGGAGCTGGAGTCATTGGGCTGACAAGGAGCATCAGGGAAGAAGGAAGAAGTTGTGGTCTGCCTCTTCAATTATGAATTTTCAGATTGAGTGTTTGAGTGAGAAAAATTATGCTTAATTCAGGATATATATATATATATTATTTTTTTCTCTTTTATCCCTAGGCTTTTCTACCCCACATGGTGGGATAAAGGCTTGATATGTTGTTGTTGTCATACCCCAAGGCTTTTCTAGCAATTGAACCTATGCCCCAAATAAGTTTCAAAAGTTATAGTCTCCCCTAGTTGTGCATATGACAGGCCTGTGTGCTAGACGTGTGTCCATGACTTGTCCTTGTGTCTGACAACCAAAAAGTTTGAAAAAGAAAAGGACATGCCAAGTGTTGTGTAACACATATCTGGCCTTTGTCCAGGCCAGTGTCTATGAGTTAGACATGGAGACTAAATGGAGTGTCTATGCTTTCAAGTTCAAAACTTTGCAAACATTGAACTAGTTACCATGTTAGGCTATGATCCTGCTTTTTTGGAATTAATGGAGAAGGTGACTTCTTGGTGCTGCCAATATGGGTAAATCTATAGATGATGGAAGTAATTATTGAATTATCTTGTTGGCGGGCTCATGCACCGCAATTGGACCAACACTTATCTCTATAAAAGAATTTACTCCTTCAAGGTGAACTACTTTATCTAGCAATTTGGAAATCAAATAAGATCTTTCTATAAGATGCAACTCTAAACGAATTGTGCTTTTCTTTGTGCGAGTGAGAGAGCAAGTTTGAGAGTTGTAAAACTTGGTCTTTTTGATACAATCCTTCTAGGTAAAAGGCTTGGATGTGTTTTTTGCAAGAGGAATGGTCTTTGGAACAGGTTACTGGTGGGAATTGAAATGAACAAGTTGGATGGTCTCCTGGCTATATTGCTATTCCCATATGGTACAGGGTGTTATGAGGGCCTTTGATGACCATTTTAGTTTCATTCTCTTCCAGATAGGTTGTTGCTCTAGAATTAGGTTTTGTTTAGATAAATAGTGCAGTCATAATCCTTCTCAGATGTTTTCGTTACTTTTTTGTGTAAGCTAGGCTGAAAGATAGTCCCTGTGTGGGGAGAGTGCTCTCCTTATTTATCAGTGTCATTGATACTAGCTTGGTACTCGCTATTTGAGTCTCATCTCCAAGGTTGGGTTGTTCACTCTATGGCACCATTTTTTAGCATGCTCAAAGATCATCCCCTATTTTGGATCATAGGAGTACAAGAAGGTTTCTAACTAATTGGCAATTGAGCATTCTTTTTTCATCTGTTGTACCTGGTCCCCTGTATCTAGGTGGAGAGTTTTGCCTTGAATGTAATTGGGGAAGAAGGGCTTGTCCTGAATGTGTCTGTGGTATGGACCATCTTCCTTTGTTCCATTGCAGGAGGCAGATTGTGCTTGATTGACTTTTCATAAGTAAAGGCAGTGGTGACTGGTGAGCCAGTTACTATTAGGTTATTCATTGTCCAGTGTCCAGGGATATTTTGTGTCTGTTTTTGTCTGGCAGGTGATACTAATTTTAGTGCCAAAATCTCATTTGTGTTGGTCTCAGATTCTGAGTCAAAATTAGATGAGGGCTTGGCTTCTCATTCCCTTTTGTGTGATTTTGGAGCTTATGGGGTGAGATCAATAGTAGAGTATTACTGGTGTAGAGCATTTTATTCATTGGCTGAAGGGAAACTTTCTCGTTTATTTAGTTTCGTAGTTGAGGGAGGATTCCTTGTTTTATTTATCTTCTTCTGTGTTGTTATTGGGCGGTTTTTATATGCTTGTAAATATGACAGGCCCTGTGATTCTCTCTTTATGCTCTTCCTGGGGGGGTTACCATGTTGGTGTTTTCTAATTATATTTTTTTATCCAAATTATGTAGGTTCTACCAAACTTGAGAATTGGTGAGACATAAAGATGCAAAAGTTAAAAAATACTAGTTTTGTTTATAGATCTTGATAAGCATCCCTTCTTGTTCCTTATGATTTTGGATCCTAATCTTTTGGACTTGTTTATTTTATTGGTATTTTTATATGTTCTTATGTCTTTGGTCATGTGCCTGGTTTATTGGTCCATGTGAAGATTTATTTGCACAATGATAGGCTTGTTCATTGTATTATGCCTTGTGATTGAGACGTGTATGGGTTCTGTGCTTGGATGTTATTGTGTCTTCTTGAATATCCTAAGTAAAAAGAAAAAGTTAAAGCACAGCAAGGATACACTCAAAGTTCTGGTGATTCCTCGTCACGGATTTTGATGCAATCATGGTATGTCTGCAACAATGATTGTGATTATGAGATTCTAACTTTCCCCCAGGCCCCATATGTTAATTTCTCTTCATTCTTTCTAATGTTTTATATGATGGAGAATCATATTGTTAAATAAAATCAGTGGTATCCTGCCCAATCAGATAATAGCAATGGAGGTTGTTGTGGACAGTTGCTTCTCAAATATCTAAACATGCTATGCGGCAACATATTTAGCCAACTTGCTGGACCACAAGCACATTCTGACATCAAAATGGGATTTAACTTATGGAGGTGATTTTTTGTCCCTATTTGAAAGTCTTTTTACTTTCAATGCTGATTAACCATAATTTCGAGAAAATTCCTGGTTACACAAGAGTTATCATGCTGTAGTTAGTTACAATATTAATTATTAGATAGTGTAACAGAAAATTAAAATTAAAGTTTGGGCTTTCCCCAGATTGACCTTGCTTTCATAAAAAAAGATAAAAAAAGGGATACTCACTTTGTTCTAGGTTCTAGTGTGATAGTAGAAAAGCAGCCTCCTCCCTGTTTTTTCTGTGTGAAGAGTATTCCCTGAGTCCAGACCTGCACCTTGGTTGGATGAGCACTTGCCTTTGCATCGGATCATGACCTCTAATAGGGTCTCCACCATATCAATTAATTTATGGTCTCCTTGATTTACATTTTCTAAGATAGGCAAACTTTGTTGTTTTGCTTTTGATGATGAAAAACTTTATATATTTAGCATTTGAAAATGGATTATATTTTATCTTTGGAAATTGAAAATGATCAATCCAATCAATGCCAAAGGATAAATATGCCTTTAATGTATGCAAAATCTTTCGTATTTATTTTGAAATCAATCTTTTGTATTTATTTAGAATTTAGAAATCAAATGAGTTAAGAGTGTCAAAATACTTTGCAAATCATGGACACTCTCTTTAAAGGCAAAACTGTCGATCATGTTAGTGAAACTATTGGTCATTTCGTGCCTTTGTTCTGGGATGATGAAATCAAGGCTAAAATTGTCAAACCATTTTTCCAAAAGAGTCAACCGTTTTTGGCCTTTTAGCAAAAACAGTTGATTGTTCTCTTGAACTATCGACATGGCAAATTTCAAGTCATTGTTCTTTTCACATAAGTTCAAAACCTATTGATATTCACTATATAATGTTGACCTGTTGTTAAAACAGTCTACCGTTTTTTAAAAAAGTCAACTATTTGCCCAAAGCCATGAGTGTGCTTTATATTTTTTGAAAAAAACTTTCGACTGGTTTGGTAAACTTTTGACTATTTCTTCACTGATATGTTTAACGGCTAAGTTTTGCAGGCATTAAATGTCTCCAATGGCAATCAAATTCATTGCATAGAAAAAAGCCTATAAATACCAGTCCAATGATGCACTTGGAGAGGTTAATGAAGTAATAGAAGCTTACAAGTGATATGTTCTTCTCATTAGTGCTTATACTTTCAATTTTTCTCTCAACCAAGGTTATTTATCTTTTGTAATATCTTGTTAAAGTCTTGTTTCATATTGTAGAGAGATCTTTGTAACTAAGAGTGTCAACTCTCAAATTATTCTCTTTGTAATTGTATTGTAATTCTTAGCGGTTGTGTTAGAGAGCTTACTTGGGTATAAGTAGGAGGTTGTAATTTCTTAGCAGTTTTGCTAGAGGGCTTACTTGGTAAAGTATGATGTTATAGTGGATTTTGAAATCTCTAGTAAAGAGTTAGAGTAGTGGAGTAGGTTGAGTTGAGTTGAACCACTCTAAATCTTTGGTATCTTTTGCTCACCTTGTTTTATATTCTCTTGTGTCACACCCCAAGGATATATTAGGAATAATCTAATACATGTATTTTCTTCTTGATGGACGTTGCTGCTTACTTCTTGTACTTTTCAGTTGTTACATTGCCTGGACAGCCTATAAATAGGCTATAGTACTTGGAGAATGTTGGTTTTGAATTGTTAAATGAATTCTATCATTTCCCTTGAATTCTCTCAATTTCCCTCTCTTTCTCTCGGTTCTCCCTAATCTCCCTCTCTGTTCTGTTCTTCCCTAATTTCCTCCTCATTTTTTCCGATATAACTCCCCCAATTCCTTCCAATTACCTTTTAAACTTGTCATGAACCCTAGGTTCATGACATCTTGTTGATTCACTGATTTGATATTTCTCTTGAAAACCTCCACAAATTTTTGAAATTATAAACACCCAATTTACCCCTCTTGGGCGTGAGGTGCCATTAGATTACATAAAGCTAACAATTTCTAAAGCAATGTTCGATCTAGCAACATGTTTGTTAACGAATCTGGTTATTGCAATGCTATCTGAGGCCTGGTAGAATTAATTGCTTTAAGTTTAAGGATTTCCTTCTTTTGTATTGCTGTCAAACCATAGAATATTGACATGTCTAGACAGGGAATTCATATATATTAGCTTTGAACTCTCAGTATCTTGCAGTGACCACTGCAGGATTATAGTGAAGCACATTGGAGTATAGGTGGATTATGACAACTTTATGCTGATATAGTATGTTCTTCAGGTTCTTGTCCCCCTTCTACAACTCACAAATCTGCTCCTAGCTATTGCACAAACATTTTTATTTTTTACATGGAATATCTTGTATCTTCTGCACATTTCATATGCTACAGTTATCTCTCTCTCTCTCTCTCTCTCTCCTAATTCACAGTTATCTATTTTTGTCAGGCAAGGGGACACCCTTTTACATTATTCTACTGGACACTTGGTTCTTTACCAACTTTTTCCAGTCCATATCAAATGTGATCTCTATTAGCTCAGTTTAGGAGTCATGAGGACGAGGAGTATCCAGGGAAGTGGCTGCCTGGCTCTACAGAAGGTAAGAACTTGAGCTGGGTGTGTCAAGCTGGAAATGCTCTAAGTATATGGGAGTTTCTTAACTCATATTACTGTTTCCTATGGATGTAAGGCAGTTAGTTTCAGCCAAGTAGGAATTTAGATAGATGTGGTACGTCATTGAAATGTGTTTCTTGGAGAAGACTGTTAAGAAGCCTAGCATAAACAACAACAATATATCAAGCCTTGATCTCACTAGATGGGTCAGCTACATGAATTTTATCTTGCCACTCATCTCTACCTAGAAAATGGGCAATTTAGATAGATGTAGTGACAGTTTATTGACTCTCTAAGGAGCGCAGACAAACAGGGTTATAGGTATGGCACATGCATACACAGTAAGTTTTACAGAAAATCACGGGCTTGTCATGGCAGGGATATAACAATGACTTGTTTAGATATATATGTTTCTATTACAAATAATTTGATATAATATGATTTTCTGATTTTTAACATATGCTTGTATTTTCTTTTTATCAAAATAATAAAAATCATTTTCTCCATGTTAAGTTTTGAGAAGAAGTCTGAACAAAATATCTTAGTTTGATTTTAGAAAGTTCTATTCATAAAGAACTAAGAAATTTGAGGGTTTTTTTTTTTTTTTTTTTAAGATTAAGAAGTTTTCAATTGGAGGAGATAGCAGTTATAATCCACATTATTTTTATGTTTCCATTGAATCTGAAGTTTATTTTCTGTAAACCTATATGTTTCATGTGATGTAAGGTGAGAGTACATACGTGCTCAAGTTTCAATTTGTCTGAAAAGAAACGTTGTTCCATGTGTCTAAAATGTGCTGAACTCCAAAGAAATTGTTAGAATGCCATGGCATGTTAACTTGTGCGAAGACATGGTAGTGAGTGTTAAACACAACACTATATCTTCTTAGTTGCTTCCTGTATCATAAAAAGAGACTTGCTATCATCAGAGGGAGATTTCAGAAGCTAAAAGGTTGAATTCTCTTGGAATAATTATCCCAATTTGTATTGCAATCTTCATGCACCAAGAATCCTCAGATTTCCATATGATCTGGTTTTCCTAACCTATTGCTCTTGTAGATGGTGCTTGGATGGAGAAGGGCATTCTCTGGCAACTCTCACTTTGATTTGCAAGGGATAGTCAGGGCAGAAGAGTTGTGGTGAAGACCAAGTCTCTTAGAGACTGTGTTTTAACTTATGTGGAGAGGCAAAGGTTGTTGGAGCATATCTACAATTCTATCAGAAATGGAAGACATCTGATCGGACAAATAAGAATATGAAATGCAGCTATCATGTTAGAAGTTCTGTGTGTGTGTGGAATGGGGAAAAGGTCCATATTTGCTGCAGGGTTTGGATGATTTCTTCCTAACAAAACATTTATTGAAATGAGTTTTCATCCTCCTGAGCTTGTTGTAGCAGTGCTTCAAGAGGTGAAACTTTATGTTATATGGATAGATTTTGTGTTGTGTCAACCATATATTCTTTGCTCTTATAATGTTTCCTATGTGTTGTTGATTCTTGGTCCTCATGTTTTCCAAAATTCTCTTTATTATCTTTTACTATGTAACATACAGGAAACAGGACGCTTCATGCTGCCTAATTGTCGACCAATGGGCATGAGAAATGGTGAATATATGTCCGGTATATAGTAGAGATTGACATGAAAACGAACACGGCACTACTAAGGAACCCGGTGGGTGTACAACTTCTGTAGTGTCTTGAGTGCCTTTTGAGCTTATGGTTCATGACAATTGTCTGCGTGGAGTTGATCGAGTCATGAATGGGCATGGGACTACCAACATGGCAAGATGAGGCGGTGTCATAATTGCATTGAATATATTCTTGTTTTTCTCCTTTTTCAGATCTCATAACCCTCACTTTTGTAGTGTTAATTAGCTTGATCCGTGGTTGGGATTATAATTCCCTTGGTTCATCTCCCAATGCTCGGGTCCTTCACATTTGCTATGCTTATTATTGACTGCAATCCAGTTTTATTGAGCCACAATACTTATGTTCGTTATTACTTACGTTGGTGTTGATGAAGGCAGGTAGGTAAACTCACCGAGTACATACCTTGAAAGAGGTGGACTTTTGTACACGTGGCTGAAGTGGCGGTGCTCTTGCCAGAGTTGCAATTGGTACCCTTTTAGTACAATTGGAACTACTATTATAAATCTCGTCTTAATTCATTATCGCCTACTCTGAAGTTGAATTTGCTTGATATATTTGCCAAGAGTGCTAGTCCCAAAAATCCATTCTTGTGAGCTAATTTATTAGAAAGCCTGGCCTGTCCTGCCAATACATGGCCAACTAACTTGGCCAGAAAGGAAAGTGCAAAATGAAATGCTTGCAATTACAATGCCAACACATGCGCTGACTTTTTTCTTTCCCTTTTTTTTTAAAAAATAAAAAAGAAGAAATGGAAGAAAATCATGGGCTATAGAATGAGAGATTGATCTACCTTACTAGGGTTTTTTTGTGGTCGATTCATTTTTATGGTCGATTCATGAATATTGTATTGGATGATTTTGTTATGTTGTCAGCATCAAACAATATAACATTTGTCTGATGCGGATAAATTAAAAGAGAATATGGGCTCATTTGGCGAGGAGGTGGGACTCACACATCCACTTTCTGCTCGCTCGTGTCGATGGAATTTAAATACAAATGATAGCTTAAGATGCATCATTTTAGAATTTGCTAGCACGAAGCAATAGGAAATGTATTAACCATCCCTATGTTTGATATGATTATTTTTAATTTGAGAAATTACAACAGCTTCTCTTTACGGCAACAGTTGGATTCAATCTAGCCATCCCTGGCTTGGTTGAACTTAGCCATTCTTGACATGGTCCCAATGATGGTTGGGTTCTTGTAGAGAGATAAAGAAAAAGAGTGGGAGAGAGTAAAAGAGAGAAGGAGAGAGTCAGTGTTTAGGTTTTTCAAACAATACGTTGCCTTTGCCAAAGAGAAAGAGTGAAAATAAGAAGGGGCATTTTTGCATTTTACAAAAAATAATTGTCATTATATATCAACCAGCATAAGTTTTAGCAGAAGCTCTTTGTAGTTTCTTAAACTAAAGAGAAGGTCTTTATATTAATTATGTAAATTCCCAAGGATAGTTAGTGTATTTTATGCAAATATATATATGTATATATTTATATATGAATTGTCTTAAAAAAAAAACTTTTGTTTCGCAAGGTTGAAAAAGTCTCGTCCTTATACACAAACTTATTTTTATATTGTAAATAGCAATTTACACAACACGAACTCATAAAATCTGTTAGTTATAAAGGATAAGAATAAATTTTACTCAGACCTTTAAAAATTTGGGTCCTTTTTACACAATTCTTATTATTTAACTTTGATAATTTATTTTTTGATAAAATATCTTAAGGTATTTTAACTTTGATAATTTATTTTTTTTAAAATATCTTAAGGTGTTCCTTGTCATTGGGTTCCTTACAAATTTTACTTTAGATATTTTGAACTTTTATGACCCACTTTCATTTGGACTATTGATAATCAAACCAAAAAAAAAATCTAAAATTAAAACAAACTATAAGCCATAAGAGTTTGGAAGAGACTTGATTTGTTGTCCGCGTCAAGTTACAATTATATTGTTCGATGCTGATGTGGTAACAATTATGTTATCCTAATGATATATTGTCATGTCAGCATTAAGCAATATAATTGTCGTTCGACGCTAGTAATAGATTAATTTTGAAGTTTGGAATATAAAAAGTATATCATAAAAGATATTTGTAAAAATAACACAAACTTAATTAAGAGAAAAACATGAGAGATATATAAGACTCTAGAATATCAAAAATAAACCATAAGGGATTATATCTGTAAAAATAGTAGAAACCACAAAAAGTCCAAAAATGAATTTACTTAAAAATAAATTTACTGTTATTACAAAGACTTAAAATCTTGTGTGTGTGTGTGTAGATATATGTATGTATGTATGTATGTATGCATTATGTTACTTGTTTTTGTATGTTAATTAAATGAGACTTGAATACATGATATATATATTGAGCAATAATTAATGATGAAATGATGAGTGTGGCTCTCAACTTTTGATTTGTTCAACTCAACCTACCAAAATAATGTATAACCAGGTACACACATAATAAGGGAGAAAGAGGCTAGCACAGGACATCATGAGCAAGACCAGAAATTAAGACCATGACTATGAAGTTTCCCCCCTTTGGCCATGAGCTGCTGTGGCACGTGATCCCCTAATATGCAACACTCTAGGAAAATTCAACCTCACTTTCTCAAGAGTTTGGTTGCCTATTCACTGCAGCTTGTAATTAAACCAAGCCTTGTAAAAAGGGCTCAATTAGCTGACTCACCTCTGCTAGCTAGCTAGATCAATATGTATAAGAACTCACATGCTGGTGTCCCTATTTAAGAGTTCGTCGTATATACAAGGAAAGTATAGAGAGGCAAGTGAAGGAAAGTAGCAGAAAGAAAGCCATGGGGAGGCCTCCTTGCTGTGACAAAGTTGGCATCAAGAAAGGGCCATGGACACCTGAAGAAGACATCATCTTGGTGTCCTACATCCAAGAACATGGCCCTGGAAATTGGCGCTCCGTGCCTACCAGCACCGGTAACTCAAATCTCATCATGTTTTTGCGTTGATTGATCTGGTTGTTTCAACTACTTGATTGATTGATTGATTTCTGTTCCAAAAAGGGTTGTTGAGGTGCAGCAAAAGTTGCAGACTTAGATGGACTAATTACTTGAGGCCAGGAATCAAGCGAGGCAACTTCACTCCTCATGAAGAAGGGATGATCATTCACTTGCAGGCTTTATTGGGTAACAAGTAATTTCCAAAAAAGATCTTAGTTGTTCCGCTTCTGTGTGTGTCCAAAAAAAAAAGAAAAGTAATTTAATTTGAAGGCATCAATGCAAGGCGAAGCTGTTCATCTTCTCATGTTCTATATATTTTGATATGTTGGTGATAACTAAATCTAAATTTACTTAATAGGAACCTCCTTGTTGAGTTTTTTTGGGTATTTAGTTTCATCATCAAAGGGTTCTTAAAACTCTGGTGCAGATGGGCAGCCATAGCTTCATACCTCCCACAAAGAACCGACAACGATATCAAGAACTACTGGAATACGCACTTGAAGAAGAAGATTAAGAAGCTTCAATCAGCTTTTGAGCCCCAATTCGCATCATCAGATTCATCTTCTTATCAGTATTCCTCCAAGAGCTCCAGTGACAAAATTTGCAATAATTTGGATCCCTCTACCCATGGCTCGTCTCTCAGGTTCTTTTCTTTGTCCTTTGAACCCGCAATCACTACACACACACGCACACACCCAACTGGGTAAACTCAGCAGCACGTACAATCAAGGGCGGAGCCAAGTGAGGCCCAACTGCCCCCACCGGGCCAGATAAAAAATAATAATTTTATTATATTGTAGGATATAGACCATATTTAATCTTGGTATTTTCTATATTGGTATGTGTAAATTTTGTGAGATTTAAGCGCACAATTTTGAAAATCAGTAGGTAAAAAATAAGATTTCAGCCATTGCCTATTGGAATCACAGAAGATCACCATTGATCCTACTGATTTTCACAAATCTGGATGAGTCAACTTATTTGTTATGGTATTTTTTGTATTCTTGCACAATTTTCTGTACTGTTTAGTTAAGCATTTATGGTATTTTTCTTTTCTGTGTTCTTGCACAAATTTTCCTTAATTTCTGTAGTTTTAGATTTTTAATTTTCGCCCCCACTCAATCAAAATTCTGGCTCCACCCTCTGCGTACAATTATCTCTCAGGTTGAACCAAGCAGCCCCAACGTACGCTTCAAGCACAGAAAACATTTCAAGGCTCCTAGAAGGTTGGATGAGATCATCGTCTTCCCCAAAGATGAATGCTTCAAAGCTGCACCAAAACAGCAGCTTCGACAGCAGCATTGGAAGCTCGGCGGTGACGGCCCCTTTATGCCACGGGCCGATGAAGGCGGAGCAAGAAGCAGGCGGCGGCGGCAATTTGGCTTCAAACGAGGAGCTGGAATCGATTCTGTCGGCTGAAAACATGAACGGCGGCCTTGGTTGGGAGAGGCAGGCGGCGGCTGCCATTGATGATGAGAAGAAGCGAAGATCTGAGACTCATCACGAGCCTCCGTTAGCGTTTCTGGAGAATTGGCTGTTGGGTGAGAGTGGTGGTCAAGTTGAAGAAATCCTGGAATTGCCTCCTCTTTTCTGAAAGGAATTAATCAATTAAGTCTCTTTCTCATCTTTGCAAGTGTGATCTACAAATTAAATGACAAAATAATGACACAAAACAAACATGTTTGGTATCTCTTTTAATAGGGTTTTAATTAACTTTATTTGGGGTTCTGAGAAGTTGGGATCTCTTTGCAAGATACAGTAATTAAACAGCCCTATAATATATATTCAAGCTGATCATCCATGCATGTCAGCTGATCATCTTCACATCTCCTGTTGATCTTTCAGTTCTTCTGTTTGTTTTTTCTTCTTTTTGGTTTTATTTTTCAAATTCGGAGTTTGGCCTTAAAAAGAGCAGCTATTTATGGATATCATTGGAATAAAAATCCTAATACCCACTTTGCAAAAAGAAAGAAAGAAAGAAAGAAATCCTAATACCCCAGTACTTGCACTATTTTTATGTCTATTTGGTTCAGATTCAAACCAGCGATACTTAACTAGGCATCTGACCCACTTTTTGTGACTATTTAAGATGGAAATTGAAATAAATTGTAGGGCTATTTTTAGTTTTGATAATTAATGTTTTTTTAAGTAATAATTAATGTTGCTAGTTTACACTACAATATTAATATCCACGAAAGTAACATATACACTTTTAGATTTTTTTTCTTTTTTGCTAAGTCTTTTAGAAAATTTGAATAGCTAGAACTTAATTAAAATAACGAATGAGTGACACATTTGAAAACATTTTTTTATTAATGGGTTATTTACCTTACAAGTAGTGGAATCTAACAGGAAAACACCGAAGATTAAAAAAAAAAAAAAAAAACCTATTTAATTGGGAACCAAAACCAATAGCGAAAATATATCAGAAGATTGAAATAATTAAGATTTCCTTGGCTTCATTAGAATCTTTAAATAGCTAGAACTTGTTAACCAAATTAAATGAAGTTGGGAATGACATATTCAAATGTGAACTACTTTAGTGGCTTATCTGTATTAAGTTGGCCAAATTTAATCCTGCATATCAAGTCATTTATTAAAAAAATTATATCACCTTCCTATTTATAAACTATTACTTACACTAAAAGCCTAAAATCTGGTCTTGAAGACTTAATAAGCACTGTGGAGTCAAAGTTAATCTCAATACTTAAGGAGTCCGTCTTTCTAAACAAATCATTATTAGAATCATTTATAAATGAAACTTTCCTGACATATAAACACATTTAGTGCACTTGTCATTTCTTTCAACAACTATCCCACATTTTAATAAATAACTCTAACCAATAAATAAAATTGTATAGTTTAGGGATAAATGAACTCGACTAAGATGTCGAGTTTGAGTTTCGTGAATTTTAATTGTCTCTATGTGATTTACCCGAAAGATGAGATTGATGGAGGAGATAAGTAATGGAGCAAAAATAGATGGGAAGAAAAATAAGGAGACTTAAAAAGATGAGGTAGATGAATAATAGCCATAGATATAAGAAGTGAATGCTGCTGGTGTCACGAAAGTCTTGTTACTCAATAGGGTAAAGACCAGCTTGAGGGATCTCTCCTCGCTCTCTTTTACAACGTAGAAGAAGAGGGAAACATGTGTGAACTCTGTATGTATTGTATTGACCTTTCGATGTGGCAAACTATATATAATATTGCCAAGCTGTATGTGTATGTGTGTGTGTGCACGCGTGTATATATTGATTAACACTTTCATAGATAGTGTAAAGAATTCATTTTGTTTTCATGCTTTATAAAATCAAAGCATCTCTAATAATCTACACCACCAATCTCTCCATGACATCTTGCCTCTCTTTTTAATGTCAATTCCACACAAATTATGAAGAGGCAGATATTTATCGAAATAAATTTTATTTTTTATAGAGAATTTTCACGCGAATATAATGCCATGCAGCCCTCGTAAGTTCCTTGATTAAGACTTTTTTTTTTTTGTTTTGACCAAAAATCCATTGTGTAGAATTTTCCTAATGACAATGTCAGCGGCCGCCAAATGGATGGGATAAAGATACATTATACAAAATTTGTCTTTTAGAGACAAATAAATATAGTTATATGAAAGAGAGACAAAAATAAAAATTATCTTAAAATATTTTATTATATGCCTTTAGATTATTTAATTAATATGTGCTTATAATAATAATTGCTACTAAAGGTACAACTAGACATGTAAGCAAATAGGGCATGTATATATCAAGTAGGGCAATTGCATCGCTAACTGTATTGTTAATGACAATTTGTTATCATTAGAGGCATATAATATTACATTTAGAAGTATTTATCATTTTTTGCATCCAAAGATTATATTTGACTACAATTAGCTGCTTGTAAAAATAAATTTGTTGTAGCGACATTTTTATATTTGATTACTTATAAAAGGCATCGGTGACTGTAATAGAGGAACCTAGATCAAAGTTACTTTTGCATGTAATTTGCAAAACACAATGAGAAAATTACTGTTTGGAAGCAAAGATTATAGGAATATTGAGATAACACTTGCTTTATTGAGCATGATCCATGCACTATCTTATTAGGCATTATAAATTTGTATTCCTTATCTAGCATTATTAGTATCTTGAGATGATTATTTTGATCTGATTTAGGTGAGGCCTTCCTGATAATACATTAAGAAATAGTAATTGAAGTGTCCTTTGTTTATATGTCTACTTGTTAATTATATCCAAGTCAATATTATAAATTAACTTTCATGGATATTTATTTTTTCAAGAGTCATTTTTTTGGATAAAAATTAACTTTGTATAAGTAAAATTATTCTTTTTGTACGTTATTAACCTTGTGGAAATTTGTATATAAATTATACGCATATACAGGGATGATCTTGAAGTTGAAAGCCATGATGAACATCTCACCTAAAAATGGTAAATGAAGAAAGAAGAAAGAGGAGATGCATGAAGATGAAGAGGCAAATTAAGCCTATAAATTAAAGCACACATATTGTGGTGAGTGCTGCTGCTTTCCGGACCCCTACCTGAAGGCTGAAGGTAGCTACTGAGTTATGGAACATTGAAGACGAAGGTAACAGTTTTGTGACAACTTGTTTATAATATTGGGAAAAAGCATGTACTTAATTACTTGCCTGAAGGGTTCTTTAATCTCGAATTAACAGATGGTTTTGTAAAAGAAACGGGGAATATTTTTATGTGTTCAATTTTCTTGTCTTTCCATTTCCTTTTCTTTTGTTGCTTTTCATTCCATGGTAGTTATCAGAACATCATATTTCCAGTTTGAAGGAGATAACAATATATCAAACCTCTTTCAACTTCAGTGCAATTATGACAAATGGAAAGTAAACTTGTAACCATCTCTCTCATATTTTGTAATGAATTTAATTTTATTTTGTTAGGTTAAAGGATTTAATTTTGATGGATGGATTCCTTGGGAATTAAATATGAAGTGTGTAAAATACGTTAATCACTTTTAAAGTTTGACATAATTAGAATTATCACACATCTAATTATTTAAAAATTACAAAAACCTTTTTTTGCCCTTTTCTTTCTTTTAAATTTGAAAATCCTACTAAGTTAAACGAAAAATTCAATCCAACTATGACCCAATCAAAACCTAACCATCATTGGGTTGCAAGACCCCCATCAAGGAGTCACTAAAGAAGTGTACCCACCAATATATAAGTTTCTAATTCTCCTCTTTTATTTTGTTTTATATTTTTATTCTTCATCTCCATTGGGTTTTTCCTTATCTGGCAAGGCCTTCATGTGCACTCCAAAACATAGGATGAATAGTATTTCTACCTTCCCTTGATGTCCAATGTCCAAAACATAGGATATGAGTGGAGCTACATGGGAATCTATAAATATATATATTTATATATATATTTGTATCATTCACTGCATGTTTTATTTTACCTTCTATCCTTGATTTTAGTAAAGGTATTATGATTCAATCTTAACATTAGTAGTGTATTAAAGGGGCTTTGATATATCTTAATTAGGCTCAAGAATATTTAAAAACTATATATTGGATAAAATCCCATATTAATTATAAGGTTTTTTCTATAATTTTATTTACAAGATTATATTAATTACTTGAGATTTAACAGACGAACACAATATTAATTATAACTTACAAATTTGTCACAGCAATTAATATGCCAAAAGATTATTTGAAAAAAAAAAAAAAAAAGAGTTGTCACATCACTTTTTCCCATGTTACTATCTTCTCCACCTAACAAGCATGGCATATAAAAGAGATAAGAGCCACCCCCCTACGATTATGATATCATCTTCTCATTAATAGGTGTTTTTGATGTGTTGCAAACATTAGTTAAGGGACCACTTAGCTAGGCTACAAAGTTAGACACAAGTAGAGGGTACCCTTGTTGAATTAGGACCCGGACACTTGGCAGTTGATATAAGGCCACAAGGCCCATATATACATGTTGATTAATGATATATAGACTGATGAAATTAGAAGCGAGGCTACAAGGCTAGAAAAGGCTTGGCCAATAGCAATTGAAGAAGTTATTGCAATTTAAAATTAGCCGTACCTCTCTTGAAAACAAAACTAACAGTGAACTCATACTGAACGTGCTTAGATCTCATATGGGAAAATGAAAGGCTTTTTGTTGCTTATTGTGAATCTATGCACTGCATTAAGTGACCACCTTTCGTGGCCTTCAAATTAGGCTGTGTAGGTCTGCCGTAGTGAAGGAAAAGGAGGCCAATATATTGCCTTTGAGCCAATAAATTATAATTATATATATTGCTGTCAATTACTCATTCAAGATTGAGTTTGTCACTTGTCAGGCAAATCTAATGTGCAAAAGATAAAAAAGAACGTGATATATTCATATATATATATATATATTGTTGTGTAAAATATAAATATAATATGACAAGGCTTTTTTTGTTAATTTGTATCCTTGACATAAGATAAGAAGCATTTTTTTTTTATTTTCTATAATTAACATTAAAACAACAGCCAATTAAAAAAAATAGAACAATACATCAAAGTTGACTAGACATGGTAAGAGAACAAAGCAAGGAATATCTTCGCCTCTAATTAGTTAGAGTTGAAACAACAACGATAAAAGGGCATGCATTGTCGTCGTGGAGCATCTAGGTTGGTAAACGAGGGGCACAAAGTTAATTGAATGGCAATGGGATTAAATAAATTAGCTAGCTTTTGCCTCTTGAAGTAAAATAGAAAAGTAATTAACACTTGTTTTAACAACAATCAATCAGAGGTCTTTAAGGCACAAGATAGAAAAAATCGCGATGCTAATATAATATTTTTAACATCTAAATATTAATAGAATATATCATTTTGAATAATTCTTACATATTGCATATTAGTCTAATTAAAAAAATGTGTTTATGTATATAAAAATATCCTGTGCGTGCATGATGATTTCTATTCAAATTAATTAAGCGTAAGGTAGAATAACATCTGAGGAATTAAAGTCTTTGGTAACTGATGAATATGATTAAATTGCCATAAATTTATTTGGGAGAAGCTTGAAGATGGAATTGAATGGTGACAGACGTTCAGAAGCTTGACCAGTTCCTGGGCCATAAAAAATTTAATAACTGATCATCATCAGCATTAATTAATTCAAGTCTAATTACCCCCATCATCATCATCACTATATATCCAACTCTTGCATGCTGCTGGTATATATGTATATATTCCCTTCATGGTGTTTTAATATGTGTGTAACCCCCCAGAACCTATTTTCATGCCTGGCTAAGTGAAAATTTCTCCAATTAAATATGGTCCAATATTCCTGTAATTGCAGAGGGTTTTGACAAGCTTTAGCATTGGCTTTGGCTGCAAATTAAAGCAGGCAGCAGAGAGGAACAATGTGTTGTTATTATTCGTGGCCACATGCAAGATTGGCAAGCCAAATTCGTTACCAAAGGTTCACCACTAACACGGATATATATGGATCTTCGTTAATAAATATTTTTTTTTTTTTTAAGAGTTGTTTCCAAATGACAAGAGCTCACAGTCACTACATATGCAAATAAATTTTCCAGTATTTATGTGATGATAAGTCACAAACCAATTACACAGAAATCTACTTTTAGCGGCACTATCCCACTGGTTATTACTCATTAGAAAGGGCAAGTGTTGCCGGCGACAAAATCTCTACTTTTAGCGGCGATTTTACTGTCATTTTTGTGATTTAAAATGGGTAAGCGCAGAATTAGGAACTATGGAGAGATGTTGATTTTCTTACCAGAAATAAGCTTGCTTTGCGGCAAACATTGAATATAGGATCGGCTTCATCATCTTCCATGAAAGGGTTCTTGGAGTTTAAATATCTAAACCCACAATATTCTCTAACTTGATTTGGATCAATTATTCAAAAAAACATTATCTCCTCTCGTAATATTTACATGAAAGAGTGCATAAACGGGTGTACCAGTGAGTCTATATGTCCAAATATTAATTAAGATTTTAGTTTCGCCATTTACAAACCCAAATCTCTCTCAAACTTATCGACTGTAGATAAGATTTAGGTTGGTAGGTAACGTGATTCAATTTTAGTCTTTCAAATATGAATTAATCAATTAATATTTTTGGTGTTTGTACTAAAGTTTTCTGAACTTAATAGGGAAAAAAACTATTTTAAGTTATGAAATGACATATGAACTAAACATTTCTTAGATTCCAAGAAAACTACGATGGATTAATTATTTATGAACTCGCTTAATATATATATATATATATCAGAAAATGATGTTTATAATTATATACATATATAACAATTATTATACAATTAAAGAAAAAAAAAAATAAAGGGGTGAACATACGGTTCTCCTTCCATAGAGGAGCAAGGCCCAACATAACATAAGGGCTTCTAAGGATGGGCTTTCATTTATAACTTTTAAGGAGTTCCTTATTGTTTTTTTTTTTTTTTTTTTTCATTTTCATTTTGGGGGGCTTGCGAGAGTTTCTTGTCTAAGTTTTTCTTTTCTTTTTATAAAATAATATCTTTTAATGTGATAATTTTTTTATAGGTCACATACCCCTTCTTAATACTTGTACTTATCGAAAGATATTTTTATTTCTCATCCCTATAAATAAATAGTCAATGGATATTCATACTGATTCTATTTAAATTAAAAATAAATATTATTCATATTTATCTCAAATTTTAATAAAAAATTAGCATATATCATATAACAAGGAAATACAAGATATATGAAAAATTTATAAAACATTTTCAGCTACATAAATCCATAAAGCATAAAACATTTCCAATAAAAACAGCCATTGTACATATATATATATATATACACGCACACACACACACAAGAGATTAGGATTTTGTACCTTTTATTCATTTGTTCCACCAAATAAAATTTTAAATCTATTTTTTCTCCATAAATTTGTCGAGATCGATCACATTAAATTGAAATTAACATTTCTAATAATTTGTATATTTATTATATGCATAATAGAGCTAAATGTTAGTAATTAACCAAATCTCAGCAAAAATATGTTAGTTAATTAACCTTTTATGAAAAAACTCTTATCAAATGTATGCAATGTAGGTCAAGTCAAGCTCTAATTTCTTGGTAAAGCAAATGAAGATAATTTTTCTTTTTCTTTTTTTTTGGGTTTGAAGTTTCACGTCTATTATCTAATCCGACAGAAGGCACATTAAAAATTGCCATGTTGGGCCCTCTACGTACAGAAACGCCGGCATTCCTTCTAATGCCCAAAACAAAGTGTTTCTTCTGGAGTGCATTACACTACTGAGAAGAAGTGACTGAGATATTAACAGATATGCTTGGAAGTTGGAAGAGTTCAACAGTACGTACATATGAATGAAGCTTATATTATATATATATAGACACCTAATAATAATGGGACATTAAATTGCACCAGCTTTTGATGGGCCATTTATTATATGTGACCATCATGTGTCCTCGTCAAATTACATACTGCAAACCTAAATTATGTCTTCTCCCATTTTTTATTGTTAATTTATATAATATTAATTCTGTGCTTGTATAGAGAGACTAATCATCCATTCATCTGCATACACTTTGCTAAGGCAGCGATGACTGATGGGAAATTTTAGATTAAAGGGTTGGGGATTGCAGTACTGCTAATTATATTTACGAAGACTCTATTGTTTTTTTAGATAAGAATTAAATATTAAAGAAATAATCTAGTTAAAAACTTTATTTCAGATCCTACACAATGGACAATTAAAAGGAATTCGTACAATTTATAACAAATTGTTTTCAAATTAAAAAATAGAGTGAAAAGGGCAGGAATGATAACCTTCATATATAACCTAGAATCAATCGAAAAAAAAAGAAAAGATTATAACTCAGATCGCACAGTTCTCTCCACTGTTATAGGTTCAAATATATGCAACATCAAATAACCTGGCTAAATGCCCATAAAGAGAAATTGTAAAAAGCTTTAATAACCCTAACAAGGGATGAAAATAATCTAAATAGGTGGGGGCCCTATTTGAGAGAAACCAATATGTACTACAATCATTGTAGCTGAAGTGCAATCTATAAGGTACTAATTTGATATTAAAGTTGAGTTTTTAGATCTACCCTTCACTACAAAAATCCTAGAGAAAAATTAGAATTGGGCTTTTAGGATCTACTCTAACTTTGAAATTTATAAGTATTGGTTATATAGAAGTATATACTTTAAATCTTTTGAAGCGATTCGCATAGACCATGCATGTTGTGATAAAAATTTTATGTAATTTGACAATATGCTTATGTCCATAAGATAATTAATTAGTGTAAATGTGGAATTAATGTTTTTTAACAATAGCAAATTAAAACATGGAACTTATATCAATACAAAACCCTAAACCATGCAGATACATACACGCATAGATATATGTATATGCGAATTTTACAAAACATTCACCATACAACCCTACACCCCCAGCGTATTATCATTATCTGACAGACATTCAATTTAAGCACAAGCTGACACTCTACAGGGTTTCATCTCATCAAATTTATATGTATGGTTAATTTCTTGAAAATAAACAAAATAGAGCAAGAGAAAACAATGAAACAAAAATTCGGAAAGTTACAAGAATGATATACTGTTTATATATATATATCATGAGATCGGTATTGCTTCTTGTGATGATCTGAGAAACCAATATATAACATCAGTGAAAAGATCTATAATTTTTAAGAAAAAAAAAAAAAAAGGACCTGTAATTATACCCAATTTTTTCCACAATCAAATATATGTTGTGTTCTTGATATTATTACGTCTATAGTGAAGAAATATTCTCCATGAATAATCTGCACTGAGCTGTGAGGGAAATTCTTATTTAGTCATAGCGCCAACCCTAATAGAGTTGAGCTGCCAACATTACAGCAGAGATATGGAAGAACTATGGAAGAAACAAGAAAAAAGAAAAAGAAGAAGAAGAAAAGAAAGAAACTATGGCAAGAATTAATTATTTCCGGGTTGTAGATATGGAAGAACAGTCAGAGTTGCAGTCGTCGACGATCTCTCTCCGGTGGAAATTCCGGTGGCAGCCACAGGCGGCGCACTCGAAAGCCACGGTGGTTCCTTCTTCTCCGGCGGGCATGAATTCCCGGCATCCGTCCACGGCGTAGCCGCCGATGTTGGCTGCATGGTTCTTCCGGCATTCCTTGTACCTCACCAGCTTTTCCTGCAAAGAGCCATTGCTGGAGGGCTTCTTGGAATCTTCTAAATTGGACTTCATTTCCTCAAGCTGAAGCTCATAATCATGATCACATTGGGATTGATGATCAGATTGAGGCGAGGTTGATGAAGAGATATTATTGAAAGTGGATCTTAATTTTCGTTTTTTGGTGAATTGGCAAGAGCCGCGAAGGGTTGCAGAATTGTTCTTCATGGAGCATATATGACGAGGAGGTAGTTTGGTTAATGAAGGAGACGGAGTCATTTCTCACACCCACTTCGATAGCTCCATATAATGGCCTCTCGGCTATGAAAGGTAGGTTTAGTTGGTTGCAAACTTAATAATAATGCTATTTTCATTCATTTTCCACATCCTCATATATATTTGATGTCTTTTCTCATTCATGCATTGCCACTTTTCTTGTTTTTTCTTCTCTTTTCTGCATCGCCATAGTCGTTTAAGGTAAAAGTTAATTGTAACATAATGGGTCAATTATTAGAAAATGTTTAAAACTTATAATTAACTCAAAACTGTTTTTGTTAATATTAAGATTAAGGTCAAAAGCAAATGAGCCCAACAACAAGAGAGAGGACAAACCGTACGGGTAATAGCCAATAAAATAACATAACACAGCAGGAGACCTGGCTACAAACAAAAGAGAAAGTGGTTGCAATTGCCGATGGACTGCTTGGGTTACAAAGCTATCACAAGAAATATGCCATGGACAAAGGGATTCTCAAGTGTAGCTAAAAAGCCCATTAATGACAAGCAATAAGATGAATTATAAGAGTTTAGCTATGGCTCAATTATCAAGGGCCAAGAGATGACTCGAGATATATAGTTGAAATCCAATGAAGACAAATTAAGGAAACTCGTGAAAGCTTTCTCGATGGCCACTTAGTGGGAAGCCAATGAGAGTTGCAAAGCCAACAATGAAACGAAAGGAGTCCAACAAAATATACCATATTTAATGATCCCATAAAACAAACAATAAGGAAAAGCATATATAAAAGCCCTAGCTAATACTATAAACATATACTCAACCATCTACCATGCGAGCTTAAAATAAGGAAGACTAACCCAACTCCAACCTTATCGTCAATTGAACAAAACTCAAACACAGACAAGGCTCCAATTCGATCTCTAGCCTTCTATGCATTTTATAACACCTCGTGACGAGGCAATTTGTATGGGCTCGTGGAGACTACTTCATGCATGATGTATCCAACTTTTATCAGAATCAATAACATAGTAAGTCGATGTGTAATTAGTTATGATTATTCAGTATAAAAAACAATAAAAAGATGGCTGGGATTGAGAATGAGCTTAATTAAACCGACAAAATATGCACTATATATCATTAATAATAAAAGAAATGTTATTTATATATTCAATTTTGATAGTTTTTGATGATATCTGCATTGATAATTTTATTCTCCATATCATTTTAATACAAATAAAATGTACAAAACATCAATTTAAAATATCAAAAAATGCCAAACTTAAACATTCATATAGTATTTCCAGAATAATAATTACATTAATTATGTGACATGAAAGTTTACAAATATTCAACAAACACTTTCTACGTAGGATGAAGCCATCCTGGTGGCCAGATAACCACAGCAAACCATTTCTGGTGCTCATTGAATGTCAGGTAATTAATTAATAGACGTTCTCACATAAGGAAACAGGAAAAAAAAAAAAAAAAAGTTGCATTTAATATTTTTGATAATTAATTAGCACACCTGTTCTAATGTTTTCAAACACATTAAATTAAGGCTTTCATAATCCAATCAATATTTTTGGGCATTCAAACTTCCAATTTACGCTTCGTACGTATGTGCATCTGGCAATACAACTTGGTCAAAATCCCAATATCTAATATGTTAGAGAGGATTATTATTTAATTACCCTTCTGTTTTATGCATGCATGGTTGTTCTTTTTAAAGAATTTAAAATTAGTGTTTAATCATAGTGTACGTCTACTGTCCAGTTCTAATTAAATAAACTTACGAAATAATAAAATGCCAATGTTTGAGGCTTCAAACTTCTTTGAAGTCGAATTCACTCTAGTGGTTGTGGTTATAGATTCTTAATTATTGACAAAAAAAATATAATAAAATAAAAAATAAAGAGATTTAATGGTAGTAAGTAAGCTCCTCCAAAGTGATAAAGAGTCCCTAACCCTATGCTTGCCCTATTTTCACCTCTAAAGATGCTCTAGAAAAAGTTCCTCATAGTTGAAAGGTTAATCCAAGACTAAACATGGTGTCACCCTTGGTTTCTCATATATTCCAACTTTTAAAGTAGAAAATGTTATTGAGTATATATATGGAGCAAGTCATGGGATGATTAGAAGAATTTTTGGTCTTTAATTTGAATTGCTTTGGCATAGCCTTTTAAGGCTATAAAGAAGCCTATATATATATATATATATATATATGTAGAGCCCAACTGTTTTCTGCAACCAATGCCGGCTCAAATCACATGCCATGAGGACCATGCCTAGGTTCCCAAAAAAAATAAGAGTCTAAAAAAGTGAGGTTTCCTATTTTATTTTATGATAGATTTTTGTTTGAATTTATGTCTATTTATTTTATTATTTCATTTAAACAAGTAGATCTCTCAACTTCTCAAGTTTACATATCATTTTTTAATGTTAGGCAATAAATAGTAAAGTGTCGTATAAAAAATAAGGCCTTCTAACTCTCTAAATTCACGGATCATTTTTTAGTGTTGGACAATATTGAATAGTGATATGTAAACTATTAACGCAACAAAAAAAAAAAGAAAAGGTAAGAAGTAGTGTTGTTTTAGAAAAACAATTTGACAAAACGATTCTTTAGATAACAAAAATTTTGTTAGTGGAATTTGCTCTAATATGAGAAAAAAAGAAAAAGTAAATCAGTAATTTTTTAATTTACAAGACCTACACGTAGACTCTCCATATTTTTTGCTTATTCAACTTTTATGTTTCCAAACATTTTTCTCTTTAGCTTTATTCGTTCACTTCTCTTTTCTCTTCCTCTATTTTTTTCTTTGTGCTTCTCTTTTGCTCAATGTGGTCCCGCTCTTTGCTAAAATCTCAATAACACACTAAAATTTGTTATTTTGATCTAAATGGCCTCTCACATGTAACATAGAGAAGCTATATAAGATATTTTATATCCTTATTCATATAATATTTTGTTTTTTTTCCTCCATGAATAATTTGTTTCTTAATTTTTTTTATTTATAAAGCAATTCAATCAAATTATGTATATTTTTCTATTGGATGATCGTGTATAAATCAAAATGTAATTGGTGCCTTAGACAATGTTTTAATTATTTTTATGCAAGTAATAATATAAGATTTTATCATAATTACTTTACCATAAAGTACAGTTAAAAAAGCATAATTAGATGCTACAGTTTGTTGTACTTTTATAATTATTTTTATTTTAGCAAAATAATATTAAAAAACTCTAAATAAAAACATCACTTGCTATACTAAATTTTATAAAAAAAATAAATAATTTTTTTCAAATACATAGATAGTCTATAGAATACTATTAACCATTCATATTATTATATCTTGAAATTTTTTAAAATTAAAATTAATAAAATTTTATTTACGTTTAACTATGTCACAAGAAAAATTAAATAATTTGCCTATATTGTCAATTGAAAAAAATTTACTTTCTAAACATCAAAACAAAAATTTAATTAGTAATTTTGTATTTTAAAAAATAAAAAAAAATAAATTTTAAATAATTTTTAATATTTATTTATATTATTAAAGAGTTACCAAAATAACTCTTTAAGTAAGATCATAAATATTCTTAAGTGGAATTTGCCTGCAACAAACAAACAAAGCATTTAGTAGTTAATTAACTACCATTAATACCCTTCCATCAATGCAGGCCACTCTTCAAAATGTAGGCCCACCGTCGGGCAACTGCTATGTTGCCCGCCGCCCTCAAAACGTATTAAAAACTTTTAATTGCCATTGTTATATTGACATTAATTAGTAGGGGCCCTCTTCAAAAAGGGTAGAAAACTTTCACTAATTTTGAGAACGTTCCAAGAAAAATCTCCAACGCCCATTAGTGAGAAGTTAACCGCTCTCCCCTTCTTTTCCTCTCTTCGTTGCTTCCTTCTTTTCTATGCGGTGGAGATCTTTGCAGCTGCCCCCGGCCATCCCTGTTCTCAGACCGCAACTCTTCCGCTGCCGCTGATAGGGTTTCCAGATGATGTGAACCTCTTGCCGTGATGTGCTTCAAGGTGTCAATTTTAGGACACAGGGATCAAATAAAAGGTCTTGTGCTTTTGAAGGTAATGCAGGTTCATTTGGTGGCCGACGTTGTTGCTATTGGGTCACATTGTGCAACCTCGCTTTTTAATTTGGCTTATTTTGCTTTTGTGCATCGGCGACCATCTATGGAGTAATCTTCACTGAATTTCTTAGCGCTTTCCCATGGATCTGTGGCTCTGGTGATCGTGTAGTCTCAGCGAGAAGCTGCGTAAGATTTGGGATCGAAGTTTGCTAAGGGCGTTCGGCGCCTTGTTAGTGTGTTTCCGTTTTACTATATATATTTTTCTTCTTCTTGTTCTGTTTTAATTAATTAGTGTATTGTTCTTATTGTTGAATGTCTTGTTTTTAACTCTTTGTTGCTCGAATAGGTTGATTCCCAGGGTGTCAAGGAAGGGGCAGTTTGTTCTTGGTCTTTGGCTAAGTTGTGTTTGTGCTCTTTGGAGTATTGACCTAAGCATAGCTTAGTACATGTGCGTACCCTCACAGGGGCGGCTTGGTTGTTTGCTTAGAAATGCAGTTCCTTCCTTGATAGGAGGATCAATTAGTTCATGGTTGTTGGTTTGTTTGCACAGCTAGTTAGGTGTCTTGGGACGATCCTTCATTTGTTGTTATGTTTTGTCCCAGTTATACGCTCCTCAAAGTTTCCTACCCTCTTAATTAGTACATGTCCTCTCCAATATCCAACCACATCTTATTTTTCTTACTACACTCCGGGACCACAGACAGCCACTGAAAGAAGAGCTGCCATGCACAGCCGGCATACACCAGAGAGCTTGGGCTAAAGAACTCCAAACAAAGGGGGTCAACCAAGTGATAACTTGTGAAACCTCCAAAGCTAACGAAAGGAAACTACAGACACAATCTACCAAAAAAAAAAAAGAATCCAAAATGGAAGCCAGCAAGAGAGCAATTGACCAAAACAAAACTGCATGACAGTACTGCCAACACAGGCATATGCAAATGCCGATGATGATGGATGAATGCCCCTCAAATGAACCCTAACGTGCCTTCTCATTTTTGTAGAAAACTAGGAGCTCTAATTTGCAGCTAGCCACCTTGCTCAGGATATATACATATATATATATGTGTGTGTGTGTGTGTTTGCTTTGGAACAAGATTAAGGGAAATTCTATCCGCAACCCGTGAAATTGCTCTTCACAATCCACACCATGCAAAATGCTTCACTAATTTTAAAATTCTCATTTTAGCCCCACGGCCCATAATAGAGAGAAAAGAGAGAGAGAGTAGGTCGGTTGCCATGGCCGACCCACACACACACACATACATATATATACACACTCACACACATATGAAAGCCATGGCAGAGAAAGAAAGAGAAAAAGAGATGGCTGACACACACACACACACACACATATATATATATATATACACACACGCATGGCCACGGCTATGGCAGCCGTGGCTATGGAACCTAACCATGGCAGCAGTCGGGGAACCCAGCGTTCCCCGACTCAGGGCGATGGTGGCAGCATCACGACCGCCACCATCGCGATTGACGAAGGCAGTGATGTTGCCATTGTCATCGGGGTGGGGAGGGGTGGAGGTTTCTGAAAGCTCTCTGCACATGGTCGCGACTGTCATGGTCGCGGCCATGCTGTGTGTATATATGTGTATATATATGTGTGTATATTTATATATGTGTGTGAGGGGGAGGGATCGGCCATGGCAGTCAACCCAATCTCTCTCTCTCTCTTTTCTGCTATGGCTAGTGATCATTGTACAGAGAGTGAGAGCAAGAGTGTGGGGGGGGGTTAATGGCGGTGGGTCGGTAGTCATGGCTGTCGTCCGTGTGTGTATATACATATATATACGTATGTGTTTGTGTGTGTATGTATGTATGTATGTATGTATATGGTATGGGAGAGAAAGAGAGAGTTGTGGGGTTAAATTAAGAATTTTAAAATTAATGAAAAATTTTGCATCATATGGACTGTGAAGAGGAATTTTACATACTGGGATAGAATTTCCCCAAGATTAATATTATACCTACACACTCGTACGAAGACAGTGCGTGCGTGCGTACGAAGACAGTGCCTGCGTGCGTGCGTGCGTACGTATTCGCTGACTTGTGCCCCCAGATCTTCAAACCTCAAAACCGTACGAGTTTTCGAGGAGCAAAATTAACAGCAGCAGCTAGCAGCATATATGTACTTGTATGGAAAAGGATAGAACTCTGCTTAATTTAATTTAATTCCTTCTACTGCGAGCGAGTAGTCAAATTCTTACAAACCCAGATCGACCAACGACCGATTGGTGGTGTTAATTTCATCATGATATCCGAGGAGCACAGCTTCGCCTGCCTCTCTTGACCTGTTCCTTCAACATTTATCGATACCATGTACGAACTATATATGCATGCAACGGATTCGCCCTCATTTAATGCCATCGAAGAAGTAGCTCGATCCATCCATCGCTACAACCAACCAAACAGCCCCCGTCATTACATATACATATTTGTGATGGGTTTCTAATATATATATATATATATGTGATCAAGAAGAAACATGAATAGTTATTATGGGTAACGATATTTTCTTAGAGACAAGTAGAACACATTTAAACACAAATTCTTATCCCTATTTGAAGACTATCAAAACTCTCTCTATTATTCTAAAACTTGATTTCTTTACTTTGAAATCCAAAAGGGCTGATCATATTCACTAAAATAATTTGATAAATCCTCACAATAAACTCAAAATGGAGAGAGGACAAATTTCATTTTTAGGAAAGCGATTTTTATCGTGTTTCAAGTCTTCTATAATTCGGAGATTTTCTGCAAAATTTTCTTATTTGTTATTGTTGTTTCATTTTAAGTTTTGTACTTATTTTTCATAATTTTCATTGTTGTAATTAATATCCCCATTTAACATTTTAAAAGCGAAATTTGTTGTGTGTACAACCACGGAGGATAGCACAATCAAGATGATGAACCAAGATCAGAACCGACTCAAGGGCTTAGGGGCCCTAAGCCATCACTAATTTAGAGGCCCCAACCCTTTAATGAAAAATTAAAAATTTATTAATTTTATTTTAATAATAAAATTAAAATAATTATTTATTAAACTGAAGGAGTTAGGGCCCTAGGCAATTGACTCATCAACCTATCTCTTAGCCGGCCTTGACCAAGATTTTGTTCATCTTCATCAGTTTGACAGTGCCAACTTTTTGCAATAGAAGAATAAAATGAAATTTATGCTAACAGCTCTCAAGATTTTCTATGTTCTTAATATGAATATTCCACCAATTCCTCCATCAGATGATGACTTTGAAACACTTCCAAGCACAAATGAATAAAAGGGAGAAAGATGAAGTTATGTGTAGAGAACATATTCTTAATTCACTTTCTAATCGATTTTACGATCTCTACATTATGGAACCGTCTGCTCTTACAATTTGAAATGCTCTGGAATTCAAGTACAAAGCCGATGAGGTAGGTACCAAAAATTTCTTAATCTCTAAATATTTTGAGTATAAATTCCATGATGATATGCCTATCTTAATACAAGTGCATGAATTACAAGTACTAGTTGAAGGCTGTCTAGATTGAAATTCCTGATCACCTTTTCAAATTGGGGCAATTATAGCAAAATTTTCATCTTCTTGGAAAGGCTATAGGAATAAGTTTCTCCATGATTCCAAAGATTTTTCTTTGAAAGAATTATAAAAACAGCTTCAAATGAATGAGGAATGAATGAGGAATCGAGGGTGGGAGATAAGAATGAAAATTCTTATAATGGAAATAATAATGCAAATGAAGAGATTTCTATATTCCACATTCAAAATGAAGGATCTTGGACACGTTGATATCATTTTGTATCAAGATAAAAAAAAAAATAATAACGGAGGATATGTATTGAGTCAATCTCATTACATTAATAAGAAAATGCTGAATAAATTCAATCACTTAGAATTAAAGAAGTGGTTAAGGGATCTTCTTTTAGAAATTCCATTGACTTTGAAGAATGTGAGTTTTAATCTCTTCATTGTCATGGTCAAGTTACTTTCGTCTAAGCATATATAGAGATATATATAATGAGAGTCAAGACACATAAGTTTTATACCTGATTATGTGAGAAAATTAATCAAAGATGAAATAATTGCTCACACATTTGTGAAATTGAATAGGAATTCTCAGCTAATCCATTCATTAAGACTCTCATAAGAGATTTAGTGAAATTGACTTTGAGAATGATGGGGTTAAAACTCCTAAATGAATTCACTAATGATGGTAATCCTAACCAACATTATGAAATGAGTACTTTTGGGGTTCAAATGATAACAAGTCATTGATAAAAGGATGATTACATATTTAAAATAAAAATTGGCCTAAAAGACAAGGTAAGTACTTATTGTCATAGTTTTAATGGATGAGTTTTTATACTCTTAATGAAGTTCAGTTCTAGGAACAAGTATCTATAATGTGACAATGGCACTAAAAGAACTTCACCTATATGAGTTTCGATGGTGTCGCTTCAATTGAAAACACTACAAAAAAATTGGTATTTAACGGTGATTCTTTTGCATTTAACGACGGTTTTTAACTGCCGTTAAATCAACCGTCGCGAAGCATTTAGCAACGATTTTCACCAACCGCTGGAATAATCACCATAAATCATATTTTTTGCGGCGATTTTAAAACCGCCGCAAAATTAATGATTTAGCGACGGTTTATAAAATATATAGCGATAGTTTCTAAAACCACCGCTAAAATTAAAAAAAATTAAAATTTTTAATTTTAGCCACTAAAATTAAAACAAAATTAAAAAAATTAATTTCTCCCACCTGCCCGCGTCCACTCGCTTGGACTCGCCTGTGCCCGCGCAGCCACATGGCGAGAATTTCCAGCCTCCCCTTCCCCAGTTTCAAACCCACGACTTTCACTATACACGTGCATACGCGTGACAGTCTGATCTGCCAAGCCCCCATGTTATATAACCGCATATATAAATTATACATCAAAACAACCACTACTTTCTAGAATTATATTTTATATTTTTTAATATAAATTAAAAAAATTAATTAATTTATTATTTTTTAAAAGAGTAAAGGAATAAATTAAAAATAAATTAATTGAATTAAATTAACTAAATTAATTGATTAAAAATAAAAAAAATTATATATTTTTTAAAATTATTAAAATTTTGTTAAATTTATTTTTATTTTTATTTTTTAAATTAAATTTTTAATTAACTAGTAGTGAACCCATGTGATATATAGGAGAGTTTAATTTAAAAATAAAAAAATAAATTTATTATTTTAAATAATTTTAACAAAATTGATAATTATAATTTTTTTTAATCTTTAATCATGTTGAAAAAATGTAAGTTTACTTAATTATTCACTATTCAATATGCTAATGGAGAACACTTTTAATTCAATATATTGTCATTAAATGTATTAAATAATAATTAACATATTAAATAGGTCACTTGAGAAAATACATATAAATTTTTTTATTATATTATATTTATTTATAAATAAATATTATAAAATCTATAATATTTCCACTTAAAAATGTTCGTTATTTTTTCTTTATTATATTATAATTATAAATATAAATTAAAAGTCTTAAATATGAGTAAGAATAAGTTTTTTCAATAATAACAAAATTTTAAAAAAAATTAATTTTGATTTCTTTCATGGTCTTAAAAATGTGATACCTTAAATATTAATTAGCATTGAAAAACCGTAGCATTTGACAACCTTAAATAATTTTTTTATGAATTTGTTAAGGCATCACATTTTCAAGACTATAATATAATTATTAAAGTAATTAATAATTAATTAATCACTACCTTTGATTTAATGCAAGTTTTTGAGGGAAAAAATTCACTATTGATTGACACTTGGCAAAATACTTTATTTGACTATCATATTTTAATCGTGTTTCAAGCCTTCTACAACTTGGAGATTTTCTGCAAAATTTTCTTATTTATTATTTTTGTTGTTTCATTTTAAGTTTTGTATTTATTCTTCATAATTTTCATTATTGTAATATCCCCATTTAACAAGCTACAATAACCACCTAATTTTATCCTTATATTTTTCCTTTTCCTCCTTTTACCCTCATTTTAAAAAAAATCATTAGAATCTAGTAGTTAGTAACTTTTTTTTTTCTTTCTGGTTTGAGATAAATCATCGTCGAATCAAAGATGAGGAAAAATGTAAAGATATTTTTGTTATATTAAATTTTTTAGCATCTTTGAAGTAATGACAAAAAAAAAATGAAATTAGAGTTTAAAATAAAGAAAACTTCTATTAGTTTTCAAAATGTCAAGGGTGCATCTATTTCTTTACCAAGTCTCAAGATGGTTGAATGTATTTTAATTACCTTATACATGAACACAAATACAAGGAGACGGTGGACAACAACTCTAGTAATTACTTTTTGAATTTGCATCAAACAAATGTTAGATTGACTTTAAAAAAGTTTAAATTATAATTACAAATCAAGGATTTTGATTTATTGTTCGCATCGAATAATAATTATGTTATCCGATAATGACGTAACGCTGTCACGTCAAGGCAACAGAGCCCCCCACACTCCCTATATGAAATTTTTTTGATAAATATTGCTATAATATATTTTAATATCATAATTTTATTTATTGAGAAATGTTATAAATAAATTATAACTTAAAAATATTTTATAAAGGAATATATATTTAAATAATAATTTATAAATTAATACTATTTTATATATAAAAACTAAATATTATATATAATTGTTATAGATTAATTATAATTACCTCGATTACAATTAGTTACAATTACAGTTATTTTTTGATGATTACTTTTTTAATTATAACAGAATTTATACCCATTTCATTTTCTTTTTAACCATGTCTGTCAAATAAGAATATAACCAAATTGATCAAATTTTCCAAATTGAATATATAGATGTTCCCATTTCATGTTCTTTTTAACTTTGTCTATCAAATAGGGGTATAACAAAATCGATCAAATTTCCCAAATTGAATATATAGATGTTCAAACTAGATAGACTGAAAAATCAAAAAAAAAATTAAAAATATCAAAAATTTTGAAAAAATTGTTTGATATTTTTTATTTATTTATTTATTTATTTCAGTTTATCTGGTTTGAGCACATCTATTCAATCGGGTTGGTTCAGTTTTTAAAAAAAAAAATGATCTATTCGGTTTGAGTAATTCGATCAATTCAGTTACACCCCTATCTAATAGACACAATTTAAAAAAAAAATCATGAAATAGGTACAAATTCTGCTACGGTTAACAAAGTAAATAAAGTTTTAGTTATGATTACAATTGTAAAAAATAATTGTAATTATAATCGAGCTAATTATAATCAGACTACAATAATTATATATAATTTATAAAATATTATTTAAATATATATTCTTTTATAAAATATTTTTAAGTTGTAATGTATTTACAACATTGTTTAATAAATAAAATTATGACATTAAAATATATTATATATAACAATATTTATCAAAAAAAATCATATAAGGGGGTGGGATAATTTTGGGGAGGGGGCTCTTGCCCTGACGTGGTAGTGCCACACCAACATCGAACAACATAATTGTTGTTTGACACTAACTATAAATTAAAACCCTATAAATGAGGTTAATATAACTTTTTATTACCCCCACTAACCCTTAATGATCTGATTTTTTTATTTTTTTTTTACATTTATCAAAGTTTTCAATGAACTATTTCACCAAGATATATCATAGTGAAGATTGATGGGATCACCAATTGAAAACAAACCAATTTCAATCTGATAACTAGTTGCGAGGGAGAGGGTTTGCCCCTCAAATTTTTACACTCAAATTGGGTTTATTCATAGTTACATAAAAATAGTAAAAAATAATTTGAGATTCAACTCCTAAAATTTCATTAAAAATTTAATATACCTAGAAAAAATACAAATTAAAAAATTTAAAATATTTTAGGAGTCAATGTTCAATAGATAAATAATAACTTCACAATTATGTAACTATTCTATAATATTAAGACTTGTAGAGGACAATTGAACAAGGTTTTTTAATTTCTTTTAGAAATATTTGTAATATTTTTATTCAATGTCGACGTAGAGTTTGCTTAAAAATTTTGATTTCGTATAATATAGTTGAAAATTCATATGAAATTAATTATTTTATTAGCAAACTTGTGAGTATTTTTCCATCATTATTAACAACAGGTCATCAAAGAACATATACGATAGTATTTAAAGTATCACTATGATAACTTTTAGTGAATTTAGAGACTTAGGTTCGAATCTCAAGCATCAATTGTGCTCCTCCATCAGGACATAATAATTCAAAATAAAGGCTGAATAAGCTAATAGTTTTGTTTCAAAAGGTTGAAAGGGTGTCCATAGAAAATACATGAGTGTTTTATACGACGTTATAAATTTAAATGAAAGTTATTAATCAGTCAACCTCAAAGACAGCACACAGACTATAATTTATTGAGGGTGATTAAATTATCCATCAACCAACCCCAAGATGACACGTGAACCAATTAAAGAAGGGCACATGATCTATCTGGGAGTGACACGCAAACCAATCTTAAGAAACTGACATGGAGACTCCTAAGGTGCATCTGAATCCACATGGCAATACATACATCACGCTCTAACCACCAAAGCACATGACCCTTAGAATGGCTCAGCAGCATGGGTCTGGCACTACGTCTGGGCCATATCCTGAGGTCTTGTTCTAAAGAAAATTGTGCTTAGACCATCCGAGGTATAAAAACCCTAAATTTTTCAAAGGAAAGTAAGCATTTACTCCCACTCTTCTTCTTACTCTACTTGTCATGCTCGTTCTGCTAACTTGATCGCTGGAGTCTACGTACCCCGAGAGGACAAAAGCCCCAAACTTGAGGTGGTGCATTGGACTCCAACTTTCCAGCAGCATCACTTGACGCGTATTATGAGGCCAATTTTTTGCCTTGTCATACTATGTGTTAAGTCTCCTCTCCATAATGCCTCCACGCTAAGCACCTTCTGCGAGAAGCCGGCAAGACAATCTGCACAGGGATGCATCCAGCTCGCATGCTCCTGTGCCTCCCCTGAGTAAGTGACAAGGTAGCAGCTTGCAAACTTGGGGTTGCAGGTGGAGTTGGTAAATGGGTTGGGCAGCCCATGGGCCCACCCGACTCATAGCCCAACTCAGCCTGACCTGATACTGTAGAAAACGAGTCGTGCTGGACCAGTGTTTAGCGGTCTACGGCTTGGCCCGACCCACCAAAAATGGGGTGGTCCACCAAAATAGTCCATCAAAATGCCCCGATTCAGCTCACCTTGGCCGGTTTATTAAGGGTCATAGGGTCATGCCAGACTCCCATTTTCCATTGCCCGGTCCGGCCCACATTACCTCCCTCGTGGGTCAAATTTCGCTCGACCCACGATATGTGTGAGCCAAGCGGGAGACAAGCCAAGCCTGGCCAGCCCGCCCATTTTCCATCTCTAATTGCAAGACATTATTAGCCCAAATGCTCCACTGTTTTCACCAACAACCAACCTCCCGGCAACATCAGTAGTATGTTTTAACCATTCAACATAATAATAGTAGCTGTTGAGAAATCAGGAGTGTTGAATCAAGTAGATGATTTTGTTTTCAAATAATTGGCAGCCAAACAAATAAATTAAATGAATAATTTGATGATAGGAGTTGACTTCCCCTTGGGAACAGTGTAGATGAGTATAGACATTATTACCAACTAAATCTCATCTAATTCTGAGGAGCTCATAATAGAGGCATCACAATTTGCATTGAATAATGGAAGAATTAGGTAAGACAGTAATGGACTCAAAACTCAACTGAAGCGTCAGCTATAAAGTGCGAGCTACTTTGGGGACTTGGTCGACATTATTGTGATCTTATATATACTTCAACTCAATTGGAGGTCCCATTCTCAATTTTTTGTATATGTATATATAATATATACACCCCATCATATTCATATCAACATGCATGCTTCACCATGATTTTGATGTTAAATAAATTGGGCATCAATCTCAGCCACCTAACCATGAAAATTTAGACTTTTGGCCCTTAAACCACGAAAACTTTACTAAGTATTTCGTTGCTATATTAATTTGTTTCATAGCAAGAGTCTTGTATTTAATTTAATATATTACAACAGCAGCAATAATAACACCATCCAAGTACTAGTTTGGTTATTTATTGGCTACATGAATATTAATTTGTCATTTATTGTTATTTTATTTCCTATTATGTATAATAATTTTTTATAATCAAGTTTTTCTTTTTCTTTTTTTTTTATATTGCTACCTCTTTTGTTAAGAATCTATTTCATTCTCTGCTAATCTTTTTCTTATATAATTAAATTATCTTAATTATATATTTCACATCTCATCTTTAATATAAGTCAATAATCAGACTATTATAAATAACCTCATTTTTTATCATTCATCACGGTATTCTCCTCCTCCAATGTGTCATATTCCAATCTTCTTAATTTAGTAACCAATATTATGTGCTACACCACCAAGATTGTTTATGGCTATCTTATATATAGAAAAAGAATCTTCCCTTTTAGCTTTAACTAAATGTTACTATTACATAAAATGCTCGTACTTAGAACATTCTTTTGGAAATTTTATATGAAGTTTGTGTGTTTACATCCAATAACTTTTCTGCCAAAAAATAAGAGAATAGCAACTTTGATCTATTGGGATGAAAGAACAGTATTCAAACCCACTTAGACAAGAAAGCCATGGATAAACAGTTGCAACAAATGGGGATAACTATCTTGTTTTGGGCCTCCAGAAAACTATGATTGTTGTCTTGGGCTGGAACAGAGCAACAAGAAACAATACCCAAATGAAAAAAATCTCAAAAATGCACTAGGAAGTAGAACCTGTCCATATAAATTGTCCATTGAAAGATGTACAGCTTTGGGTCCTATTTTCAGCAAGACATTAGCCTGAAGCAGGTACTAAGATCTCATTGCAATATTATGACAGATAAAGCAAGAAAACAGAAATGGATGAATGAACAAGTGACCCAAGAACTCCAAAATTTCAACCTAGCTATTTGGCAGCTAAATTCCTAAAATGTTGTTTATTTCTTCCTTTTCCTCTGTTCATTGCTTCAAGTACAAAACTTTTCTCCCAATATCTGCTCTGGGAATTTAGAGCAGCTTTACTTTCCACAAACCGTGCTTTCTAGATTTGTCACCTATGAAAGATGGCAGTAGAGAGGTCTAAAACATTTCAGCTTCTTTTGCTTACTCGGCCAAATTCCTGGGCAGTGGAACTGATCTTAGCTCTCCATCCTCACGAGTATCATAATGAGAGAATCGCTTAGATCTGTGTGCCTTCATTCGCATAGTGGGAGCCTTGCGTGCCACAGCCTGCCATATCATCTGAACTGCATCTCCTTCCTTTGAAGGGTACTGATACTCGAACAGATTTTCAACCTTTTTTAGCCTTTGCCACATGCGGGTCCATTCTTCTCTCCCAATTCCCCTAATAAGATTGACAAGGAATTTGTCCTTGAGGGCATCTGATGTGCGGACAAATACACAGAACTTGGAGTAGTCTAGGACATCTTCGTAGGGGAGCTCAATCTCATCACTGATGACAACAGGGACACAGTGGCTAGCAATGGCATCAAAAAGGCGGTTTGATGAGGGTGTATCACCTGCTATGTTAAGGCAGAACTTCGAGGAGCGCATTCCCAGAGTCGCATTACGGATTCCATTCTTTTGAACACTTCCAAATGCGAAGTGTACATCTTTTTCTTCTTTTAGCAGATAGAATAACTCTTGCCGAATAAAACCACCCTGAATATGAGAAACCGTAAGGAGTCTGAGATTCTTAGAGAATAAGGCATATATGCCACATGCCAGTAGAATACAAGAAATGCTTCCACATTCAGTCACTAATAGTTTTAGACTTTATGAATATGCAATGTAAATTACAATAACAATCACAAGCTTTAACCTCACTAAATGGAGTGACATGGAATGTTTAAACGCAAAATGTATTTGATGCCATAGGCAAAAAGTATTGAGTAATCAATCGTGTATAATACACAGATTCTTTTTTCTTTTTTCTTTTTTCTTTTTACTGTGCCCCAATTACAAAAGTATAAGGGCCACCTTGCATGACATGGCAAATCTCCATATTCCTAGGCTCTACATAGTTGTACTCCCCTGCCCATGGCCATAGAGTCAAAGAATTGTCTTCCTGAATATTACACATGTTCCTGAATAACAACATGCTACCTCAGTACATAAATCATAATCAGAATACATGGCCAATTGTTGTAGTGGTCTAGACCTTCCAATAGATCTTCAGTCCACACCACTGGTTTATCATTAAAGGTTTTACATATTGAAGCATTCCTCAGAAATCCTGGCCAATCACAACACAAAGAGACTGCATCTACCATCCCCAACCACATAAGACTCATTCATAACAGTTTCTGGAAATTGCCTCTCAATTTTTCTAAATCTTCAAAATCATATATACAAGTTTTATTGCAACTTACTATCATGGATGTGAACCCAAGATCATTCCAATATCCCAAAATGGCTTGCTTTATTCAAATATTACAACAATTAAATTAATATACAAGGGATATAAACCATTGCAATATTATAGTCTCAGATTCCTGAAATTGAAAAGAAAGGAGGTGCATGTAACAGAGAAAAGACAGTAACCAATCCTTGAATGCTTAAAAGTGTTGGAAAAACACTCAATATTAGATATATATATATATATAAATGACATTCTTGATCCCACTTACCATAAAGCAGCTATAGACCTATTTGATATTGCTGTGTTGTGGCCATTATGTTGTGTTGTGAAAGCAATGTTAATAAAAGTAGTGTTTGGTAAATGGGCGTGGTATTGTACTTATTAATGTTAAAAGCAAGTAATAAGTGATTGGTTAACATTTTACTATTGTGCTATAGATATGGAAAATAACTAAACAAAACACTAGTATATTAAATAATTTAAATAAATATTTTAAACTAAAGCTCCATTTATCATATTTGAAAAATATTTTACATCAAAATCTAAAAAATTACATAAAATATTTCGTATCTTTTATTTCAATTTTACACCTTCCTCTAATCTACTCTGTTGTTCAACAGGGATGAAGGGGGTAAAAAATAAATTTTTAAATAAAAATAACTTAACAAAAAAAAAAAAGCTATAATAAATAAATTAAAACCCTATTAAATAATCCTTTTTCATGTAAAAATTAAAAGAAACTCAATCTACTTGTTTAGAGGAAGCAATTGTGCTTTAAAAGCGAAGTTGCACTTAATGTTGATTTCTCAAATTTTTGGTAAAAAATTATTGTGCTTCAAAAATACAGGAATACCAAATAGAACCTACATCAATATTATCAGCATCCTCTCCTAGGTTGGTAAGAAGACTGAGGATTGCCTGCCAACTTTAAAACAGTAAACAGGGCGTAGATGGGCTAATAATAAAATTATCTACCTACAATTAACAAATCAAAACAATTTTTTCCCATCACTAGGTAAAGACTAATAAAAAAATTACTCTTAAGCACATTCAAATATAAGTCTTCATTCCAAATTTCATTGCATAATTGTTAGAAATGGATCCAGAAAACCACATATTGCATTACAGACCATAAATTTACATCATTTATATAACAGGAAAAGTAGAAAAACACCAAATCAGTATAACTAGATGCACGAACCAAGGCATGCCAAACAAATAATGAGAAAGCAGCTTTAGATAATGTCCATCCACAGGATGCAGCAAAAGTTTAGTCAAACTGATGAGGGAAACAATAATTACTGGTAAAACAAAAATTTTCTTTTTCCTCCCTTTATAATCCAAAGAAACAACTAAATTAGAGATAAAGGAAAGAATATTACGTACATCTTTTCTATATATGGCTCCTTGGAAATACAGCAACGTCGGGCGGCCATCAAAACCAGATGAATCATTAACGAAAGTTTTTACGACGTGTTTATAAGGCGCAATCACATCTTTGTCAATGTTTGCTATATTTGTGGGATACCTGCCAAAATCTGAAAGTATGTATGTTGCAGGCCAGAGTTTCCATCTTGCATACAAGAGGCTATTTGGATGATGGGCTAGAACTATATGGTCCTTTCCAGCTGACCTCTTCCATTCGTCTTGAGATGTCACATACTTAACCAGCTTCTCTTGTAGCAACTGGTCCGTGCTTCTTTTTTGGTTTTGTGCTACCCTAGAATGTCGGTTATAGCTTAGGGAAGAAAAGAATGGGACAAATATAACGTCAGCTTCACTAGAGTTGTGGACTCTTACTGCACTACGGGCATTAGTAGTCTCGGTGAATTCAGACGATAAGAGATCCAAGGTAAGCCAATAATCTATACTATGTTGCAAGTTTAAACCACCAGGATAGTGAGGGACTTCATTTCGAATATCAGGCCAAACACCTTTCCCCTCGGACTTCCAATCTAAGAGCTCAAAATGGAACTCTGCTGGTAAATCATACATGAAAACCTTAAGAACCATATTATTAGGATTACATGTCACCAAATTATCCTTCCTCTGTCCTTCCAATTCTTCCTCATGAATTACCCGGTCACTTGTTATCAAGGGCTTACCATGAGTTTGAATCTGAGATGCAGAATTCCCATCAACAATCGTCGACGAAAGCATTGGACGCAAAAATTTGTGGTCCAAACGCAACACAAATAACCAAGATAACATGAACAAGATTGATGTAACTGAAAACAAACAAAATAGTGATTTCTTCTGAAAAATAAGTCCCATAATTGACGACTTCCTCTCAGCCATTTCAACTTCTAATCCCCCAACCAACAGTACCTTCCAGAAATCATTGACTAATAATCCAAACTAAAAATCGATGGAACAATCCTATCCAAAACCACCCATTCTCTCGAAATTGGTCATATAGAAAAAAAAAAACCCAACTCTTATACAATCACCAGACGCAAAACGAACGCGAGCCCAGGTAAATTTGAATTCAATCGCAACAACCCAATATCCAAAAGGGGCAATGGAAGAGCGGGAACACCGAAAAAACCCACTTCAGAAACAATCGCCCAATGTTTAAGAAGAAAAAAAAGGGGAGGGGAGAAACCTAAATTAATTGAAATGCAATCTGAACAAGGCACTGGAGAAAAGGAGTTACGGAGGAAGAAAGGAGGATAATGTGATGACGATAAGAGTGTGAAAGGAAAGAAGGGTTCACCAGAAGAACGCTGGGAGACTTTTTGTTCTTCGTTTCTTTCTCCGATGCTCTCTGCGGAAAAATAGTGTATCTGTGGAAGAAAGCGGGCCTCTGAAGCCGTGATTTCTCTTGTTCTTGCTTCTGTTTTTGGTGTAGTGTTTGCCTATTTTCAGGGTTGGGCGTGGCATTTATTTTTTCTCAAATGATTTGGGGAAGTCGAAAACCTAAAATTTGTCATCATCTGTACAAAAACACCCACCAAGAGTAAAGTATTTTGTGTTGCTAAAACTAGAAGCATTGAAATTTAGATTAAAAAAAATTATTATAACGTTTAATATAATCTTTATATTTGTATTTTTAATACAGATAGCGTCCTGGGTATGGACAAGTAATACTATACTACTATTTAATTATTCTCAATTGTGAGAACTTGGTGTTACTAGCAATGTTAAAGTTTACTTGTTGAATGTTATCTGTAATACGAATATATTTGTTAATTATTATTAAAATCCAGCCAAGATTCGGGTGCCGGCAGGGGCTATTTTCTCTTTCAATTTCTTTGGATACTTTACTTCCACCCCCAAAAAATACAAGGTTTACCATTGGATTTATAAAACAAATATAGCCCAATATTTTTTAAAATAACCCACTTCCATTGGTATTGGTTTCTAGACAGACACAAATCTCCCATCCACAAGCAGGTTCATGCATATTTATTTCGAGCGTGACTGTGGATTCTCAAACATGGATCAATTATGTTTAACTCATCCATTGATAAAAGAAAATGTACAAAATTTTTCATGCAAAATAGGGTAACTGATCTATTGATGCCCTGAGAAGGGGAAAAACCCCATTACACTGAATTATAATTGCAAAAATATCACTGCTGCAACATTCTCTAAATCTAGCCAATTCATCTTTTTTGTGTTTTTTTTCTTTGAGCCGATCTCAAACAAGCTTCAATTTAGCCCAACAAAACTTGAATTCAACCAAACTTAACCGAATGTTCTCTGCCCAACAAGCTAAGCTTGAGCTGAGCTGAAGCTTATAAAACTGCAGTTATTATAAAGTTGTTCCCAAGAAAGTTCACACTTCTGCATAAAATACAGACAGTTCCTTTAAAGGCTTTCGATGCAGCGTACAGAAATCAAAACTGTGCTTTGCTCAAATCAATGAAAGGGCAGAACATGCCCGAATAGAGGACTAAATGACCCGAGTATCAGAACTGGAACTGCATCTCTGGTGCATATTCGAGAGCCTCAAGGTGAGCGGCCATGGCCTTGTTCATAGGCGGAGGGCCGCACCTAAGGATCTGCAGAGGGGTTCAAGAGATTGCTTCAGTTAAATCACTTTCGATCTCTTTTCTTCACTTGAAAAACAAGGCAAGGGAAGGTAAACAGCCTCCTATGAATTCAAACTTACCCGAATGTCAGGTCCTGGAGCAGGGCAGTGTGTTTGAATCATTTCCTTGGATACAAACCCAACGCCGCCATTCCACGATTCAGGAGGCTGCAGAGATATTTAAGCCAGCTGTTAGTTCGTCAGTAAAGAGAGATCCTATAAGCTCCTTTTTTTCGTCAAATTTTAGCCGTCTAACGGTGGGACCAATCTTGCAGTTATATAAGCCAACTCATGGATCAACATATTTTTTTACCTCATGGTAACAAGCTAACAGCTAGCCTCAATTGGTATATAATTGAACTTGGTTTCCAAAAATTGGCAGATCCAAGAAAAGAAACTCTGATGCATGAGTTAGCTGGGATATAACTATTATTCACAGTGACAAGCTAGTATGTCCTTGGTGTGCATTACACAAGGCGAGGAAAAACTATAAGAACAAATTTAATTCCCCAAACTGCACCAATCATTTGGACAACTTGATATTTCATAAGAGAGGGAGCCAGACAAGTGCACATCAAATACGAGCATGTCACAGATAGAGAAAAAGCGAAGACCAAACAATAGCAAAAATAAAAATAGGTGTTACACAATGAAAGGCAACCAACCTGATTCAGCACGTAGTAAACCTTGAAACGGTCGGGATAGTTAGCAGCAAGACCATCTAATTCTTCCTGTAAATGTCCAAAAAACATGCAAATGGATTATTTCTAGTCCCAATGCACTTTTCATCAATCGCATGTAGCAGTTATTACTTCTGAATCCATCAAAGTTCAAGTCAATACCAGTACCAATGCACTTTTGATCAACTCTTTTTTTTCTCTTTTTTGACAAGTAAATATATAATAAAATAGGCAAAAAAGTTGGAGGCAGTTGAACCCTATATAAAGAAAGAAAAGAACATCAAGAACCTATCGACAAAAATAAAAAGAGACTAGAAGGTTAACCAAATCCTAAACTGTAATGGTTCACTTGCACAAAAACTCTGACTCTCTTAGGCACACAAAAACTCTGACTCTCTTAGTCCCTCAGAAGTTATCAAATTTGTTTCATGCCTAATATGCCACATGACAAAAGGGAATAAACCTCCAAACACAAATAAATACCCCTCCTACTCCAGACATGAAAAACTCCAAGAATCCAAAAAATCGGTCACTGACATCACCAACCTACATCGATCACTGAAATCACACGCCATTGTACAATACAACAATAATAATCAAGCTATTCCCTGACCCTCTTACACAACACCTGTTCACCACAATCTGACCATGCTTCCTCAAACTATCAGATGTGAGGTATAGAGTCAAACAAAGTTGTCCCCACAAAAAAGTTTTCAAGGAAACAGCTCTTGACCTTTTATCATTCATAGGCTCATGGAAAGAATTAAATTAAGAGAACTATTTTTCACTAAGGGGGTGTTTGTTAACCAAGATAAGAGGGAGAAAATGTTAGATATGGGAAGTATTCCGGATGTTTGGTATTTCCAACGTGTTTGTTAACCTTATCCGACCATTTCCGGAAAAGGCCTCACGTGACCTCTTATCTCCCCCTTTCAAGATAAATTTATCCGACCTCCCCCCTCGGATAAATTTATCTTGCTCTTTCAAGATAAGGCTGAATTACTTATCTGCCCCTTGTAAAATAATTAATGCCATTTAGTGCATTTTAAAGATTTAAATTTATTAAAAAACCTTATTTATTTAACTCTTATAATTAATATTTTTTAATATATTTTTAAATTATTATATGTTTTGACAATTTTTAAAATTTAAATGACATTATTCATTTCATTGATTTTTAAAATTTAAATTTCTCTCTCAATATATATTTTATTTAACTCTTTTCAACTCTTTTTAAATTTATTTTTGAACATGAATTTGAAAAATAAAATATTATTTTTAATTTTAATCTTAATTTTTTTGACAATTCATATTAATCATAAAATACTATTTTAATCATAAATTTGATAATAGGGATATTTTGGTAAAAAAACCCTTATCTTGGTGCTTATCATATGTATTAACAAACACATGGAAAGAAAAAATACAATTATCAGTGGATTCTAAAAAATTTAACAAACAGTCTGATAGAAATCTTGGAATGCTTCCCAGCCTTATCTTGATCATTCCATATCTTGATCCGGAAAGCATCCCAATCTTATCTTGATACCACCTTATCTTGCTCACTTTAACAAACGCCCCCTAAATGGAAACCACACCCATCTGCCTCCCCCTATCTTGGTGCTTATCATATGTATTAACAAACACATGGAAAGAAAAAATACAATTATCAGTGGATTCTAAAAAATTTAACAAACAGTCTGATAGAAATCTTGGAATGCTTCCCAGCCTTATCTTGATCATTCCATATCTTGATCCGGAAAGCATCCCAATCTTATCTTGATACCACCTTATCTTGCTCACTTTAACAAACGCCCCCTAAATGGAAACCACACCCATCTGCCTCCCCCTACCTTACCAATGAATTAGAATGGATAAAAAAAAAAAGAATTAGACTGGATAAAGTCAAGAAAGCCATTAAAAAGAAATCAAGTTGCCAATCCTGGAGATTACGTTTGAACTGTGAGAAGCAAAAAAAGCTACTGATAGAACAGAAAAGATTAGAGAATTATTCATACAAGGGCCTATGGCCACACTCGTCATGGAGCTGGAAACAAATCCAAGTATTCATATTACCCTTTCTAAAGACCAACCCCGTACAAACACGCACACTATTGGTTAATTCTTAACCGCCCTACCCCCCAAACCCAAGGTGTCCTTTCTAAGTGGTTGATCAAGCACCAAAGAGTATACTACTGTTTGTAGGACAGAAAAGGAAGTACATAGAAAGGCAGTTAGCATAAGAGCACCACCAACTTGAGCACGTTTCTTCCACTTCAATATTGCAAGGAAACAATGGGTAAACATTTGTTATTAAGACACTTCCAAATACCAAGTATACCCCTCAACTTGTAAAAATTAAGTATAGAATGTCATAATTGTTATCAGTTCAACTTATAAATCATCTAACTTTAAAAGAGAAAGAAAAAATCACCCTTATTTCAGGGATGCTTTGGATAGCCACACATTGCTGGCTATGTCAAACAAAGTGGGGAAGCTCAGCTGATGTTAACAGCCAGTCACAGAATGTTCATAAACGGGTACACTTATGGTTCCTTAGTTATAATTGCATTGATTGAAGAATAAGAGGAAGAGGTTTTTTATCCAATTCCTACATTAACTATTGTCTAACTAAACAAGAGCTGTACCTCCTTTCCTTCCCTTATTCTCCCTTTTCTTCCCCTCGCAATTTCCTTTGACTTATCCAACTTTCTACTCATTTTCATCTATGAAAACCACGTAACAGTACCTCGAGGAGAAAAGATAGCTTCTATACACTTCATTAAGTATCAGTTCTTCCTTCATAATCTTCGCTTGCCAAATGACATGTATATGGAATTATGGACGACCCTTTATAGAATTGTTCTCATTGTTTTGAAAGTCATATCCAGTTTTTTATCCACTCCTAATATTATGATCTTGTAGCAAGCAAAGCAAGGATAAACTATTGATGACAAAACTAGGATGGTATTCCATTGCCACCGAAACATGTCACTAATACTAAGCCCAGCTAATCATGGACAGCCCAAAATTAAGTAGAAAAGATGAAGTTAAGGGCTGCACAGAAATATAAATGTCATCCTGCACAAGTTTTAAGCACCCTGTTTAGCACCATATGCACAAAACTTCAACTAGATGACTACTAATCTCACTGGTTCTGTTACTCCCACCTCTTGACCCTAGCATTAGTATTCTGGAGCACAATGCAGTACCAATCTAATTATGGTTTTCTCATTAATCTAGCCTAAATCCTCGTCTTGTATGTAGTCAGAATAACAGAGAATATCATTTACCAAGATTTACTCTTAGAATTTATCATCCTAACTTTTAATTGAAAATTCTATGACAAGATGCTTTTCCTGGCCTTTTATAACCCTTAAAATCTTAAGGTTTTGCAATTTGATAAAATAACAAGATGGAAAGAAAGAGACAACAGATAAGAAGAGAGAGAAGAAAATAATAGCTTAAGTGATGAAGAGAGAATTCAAGGTTCTTTGAACAAAACCTTATCCAAAATCCAATTTAGGAGTTTATGCACACGCAAAACACAAGGGTTCCTCTAGCACACAAGTTTCCCCGCTTTGTGATAGTCAGGGGAGGGTCATATTTTCATATTTCACTTTGCACATTCAGATGAGTTTTTTTCATGTTCTACATTTCACTTTGTGTTTTTTTTCTTTTTAGAAGATAACATGTAGGTACAATATAAGCAGACCTATCTAGTATCAACAATTGCAATTCTTGCCATTATTGGTCATACTTAGCTAGAAAAGAGAAGCTTTAATTTAATGGTCACGTGACCCATATGAACAGATGGGGAGAGAGAGAGAGAGAGAAAGGGGGGGGGGGGGGGGGGGGGGGGGGGGGGGAAGTATTACCTTTACAAGAATGTCCTCATATGTAACATTAGCATAAATGAGATGCACCTTTGTTTTATCTTTTGGATTCTCCAAAATAGCTCTTGCAACCTAAAGTGGAAACAAAATGGTACAGAAACAAAGTAATATAGTGTCCAAACACTTCAAACACAATGGTCTAAATCAGTAATTTATTCATGATAAAAGGTATAAATCCTGAAGTACATACTTGGAACATTGGAGTAATGCCAGAACCTCCAGCAAGCATTCCAAATGCTCTCACTTCACCTGGTTGATATCTAAAACGGCCCTGGAACAACAAAGCAGCCCTGGCATGAGCATCTTCCACGATAGTTGTAATTCATATCAATTAAGCATGAAGATGCACCCAATAAATCTGTTTTCTAATTTTATTTTTTGTAAGAAGAAAATCAATATTTGTTGTTAATATTGCCAACTTTTCAAGAAATTTTACGTACCATCACAATAATTTTTATCTTCAATTGCTGCACTTCCAAACTCTTATAATCTTTAAAATTAACAAATCATATGGTAGAAATGAAAAAGAAAAATAGGTAATGCAGCATTGTGACATTTAGGCCAAGTGATATTTAGAAATAAGATCACTTTTATTCATCTTGAAAAGAAGACTAAAGATGAAGTCCAATACCCATAAATTTTGCCGTACCTGTAGAAACTCTGTGAAGTTGATAAGTTGACTTAAAATATATGATTGAAAGTTCATGTAATGACCCGCATTTTGGCTCCAATTAATTAAATCTCTTAATGGGAAATTTTGAGATAAATTGGATTTTCAAGCCTAATCGGGCAGGACACAATCAAATCAAATAGAGCCGATAGGATTTTAAACGGAGCACTCATGGAGAGGAAATTCATGCCTAATGAAGGCAGGGACGATGGTTTAGAAAGTAAAGAAGTAAATGAAGATGAAGGGAAGCCGAAAATACCATGGGAGGCACCTTCGGTCGACTAAAGATGGAAGCCTAGGAGCTTTGGTTGGCTAAATTGGAATGAAAAGAAACTGGTCCAGCTCAATGGACCGGTTTGGCCAACCAAACTAATGCGGAAGGATTCAGCCCAACACACTAGACTGGTCGACCAGATTGGGCAGATTGGTCGGCCAAACTAGTGAAAAATTTTACAAATAATTCAAATTAAAGCGGGGTTTTAGGCTATGCTCTTGAGGATTTTAAGGCACAACTTTGGGCATCCATAACCAATTAATGGGGCAAGTTTAAGGATCAAAATTGGTCAATTATGGTGGTCCATGATTTGGTTAAATTGATAAGGAATTAGAGGCAATCAAGGAGATGGGACAAGAAAGTCTCCCAATATTTATCTCTGAAAAGTTTGGGAAAAATCTGAGGGATGAAATAGGAGAAAATGAAGGGATTAACATGCAAACCAACCAAAATAGGGGAGGACCACCAAAAATTGGGGTACAAAGACGAAAGAAGGGGATCAGGGCTGATGTTTTCCCTAATAGACCAGCTAACAAAACCTGAAAATGGCAGGAAAAGGAGAGAAAATCAAGAAAAAAAAAAGAGGGGACAAATCTGCAGGTTGTCTCCTAATCTTTGTGGACAAAAATGCCTCCATAAAAGGGACAGATAGGGCATCCGGCATCAAGTAAGGGCAATTGTGCAAATGGTAACAGGTTATATACGGCTTGGAAAATAGGGGTTTTCTTCTCATTTTCTTGCATGCAAGCTACAGAAAATTAAAAGGAAGAGAGGAAGAACATGGAGAGGATTTTGGGAGCTTGAGGAGAGAACTTCTTCCAAAGGCAAGGGACCAAGGAAGGAAGAAAAAGATCTTAGTGCTTGGAGATCACAATAAGTCTTTCTTAACCCCTTTTTTTTGTGCATAAAGCACAATAGCATAACATCCATGCCATGTGGTTTTTGTGTGCATAGAGCACAATGGCGCGGCATCCATGGCATGTGGTTTTTGGTGTGTGATGCATTTTATTTTATGCTATATAATTGTCATGGACATTTGAGGTGCATGGATGGATTATGGAATCGGCAAAGTTGTCCAGAGAGGGTTTTCATTTTCCGAAGATGGTGACCATAGAGGTTACTCCCTTTGTAAAGAGGGGGCACCGTCTTGGTCGAGGGGCCTGGAAGAGATGCCCAGTCATCTCCTTCAAATGACTGTGGAAGTTCCAAAGTACCATATCGCATCCTCACACAATCTTATAAAGTTGCATAAGATCTACATGAACATTATTAGAATACAATTAATTGCAGATACTTCTATCAGAGGATGAAATTTGCCCTCCCCCTTTCAGAGCCAGCATAGCATATGAAGGTTAGATTTATGCTTGTTCTACACAACCATGAAAAGTGAAAAACAGTGACCTGGTACCCCTTCAAGCCAAAGGAGAATAAGAATCCAAAAGGGCAACGTACTAATTTTCTTCCTGTCCCTCTCACATACTTTTAACGTTGTATATGATTATCACCAATTTATCAATCACAAAGGATATTTTAATCAAAAAATAAAATTATGTTTAAGAACCACTCTTGTTAAGTAAGATTTTTTTGAATCATTCGCACATTTACCCAACACCAAATCATTGATTTTCTGGCACCACCAAACTCTAAAAAGATGCAGTAGCTCAGACAAACTGCTTCAATTGATAAGGTACAATAAGTTAGGGTGTGCATAAAGTGTGGAAAATAACAAAATCTGCATAACTTGTTTCACATGCTGACAAGTTTCCAGACATATTCTTATTCATTAATAATTCAAAAAAATATATATAAAGCTTATTTATTAAAAAAAGACAATTTATTACAGGTATTTCCAAAGATCACCGACAAATCTTTGTAAGAAAACACCCAACACTTTTTATGCTAAATAAATTAGATAAAAAAATGCCCTTTATGGGTCAAAATAATTGGTTCCCTAAATAACTTGAACTTGTATACAGCTGTTTCGAATAGATTGGGATAAAAATCAAAGCCAAAATGAAGTGGAACAATTTGTGAATGGATTGCAGAATAATGTTTAAATACAAGAGCATCACCTATGCCACCTAAGATACATCATTACAGTACACAAAACAGGAATATAAATGTCAGATGTCTGTCCCAGTTTAGATGTATAAAGTTGACATAAGGGATCCATGTGCTTGTGATCATTAAGTCGCATAGTCCAAGATTCACTTTGCCAGGTCATTGGTTTGAAGATCACGATTTTTTCAACTTATAAAGTTCTGAGAAGAAGCTTTGTGGAAACCAACATCATGGGGCAGAGGGGCAAAAATGAAGTGGCACTTACCAAGTACATGCATTTGGAGGTATCACTTACCATATAATCAATACAAATTTCCACATAAAAAAAATATTTGGACATACATAAAGTCAACAAAAATTATGCCATACAACTAGGTGCAGGGGTAGCAATATACGGGAGTAAAACAAAACAAAACAAAAAAAAAAAAAAACTATTAGTAGTAACTGGATGTAACGTTAAATAAGTAACAGCATTTTATTCAAGGATGCGCTGTGAATCCTTTCCAGCACAATTCCTTCATCATGCCCACATTGAATCAAACCCTTTTTATGATAAATATTAAACCAGTAAAGTGACACAAATTCTCAACCTTCAGGAGCCGGCAGTACTCAACTTTTTTGAACAATCATGCATGTAACGCAGAACAGTTTGAAGAAATCAATATTAAAGACTACAAGTTCATACCTTTGGTCCCTTCACGGCAAGATAATCACCGACACGCATTTCCCGGAAATGGTGAGACATTCTACCTTGGGGATACATCTGCAGAGCCAAACAGAATCAGACAATCAATCCAATACACCCAAGGGCCAAGGCCAACATAGACTATTTTTCAAATTTACCTTTATGACTAGTTCAAAATGCCCAACATCTGAATCCAAGGTAGTAGGGGTGTAAGGTTTAATAACCTCGTCACCTTGGCTATCTTTACCCCTATTTTGACAAAGAAGACACACCAGATGGTAAGCATTTGACAACAGTTAAATCAAGCAAGGACTTTTAAAGTCTATATAGATCTAGATTATAGTTTATTTGCAGCTATTCAATCAAGTGAACCTGCAACTTATATGTTGACCAATAGGAAGGCCCAAGACTGAAGTGGGAGTAGGAAGCTCAAATCTGAATTTGGCCACATTATGACTGAGCTGCCTTCGCTTCACAAGCTTGAATTCCTTGAAGTTCTCAGGATCTAAGCAGCCTATTCAACAGCACAATCATATTATTAAAAAATACACACAAATTTGTGGACTTTTCCATGCTGACGTGATAAAGGTTTTGACCCACAAACATAATCTTTACGATCCTTCTTCAAGCGAGAGAAAAAGGAAAATGAGAGCGATGCTTAAGTTGGAAAGAAGAAGAACCCAGAAACTGTGAAATCAGAATAGGCCATTAGAGAGATGAACCGAAAATATTTACCTTTGGGTTTCTTATTATAGGAGAAGAAGTAGAGAGCAGCAACAGCAATGGCAAGGAGCGCAACAGCAACACCCGCGATCTGGGTGTCCATGGATTCCAAGAAATCCATTGTATTTGGTGATTTGGCAAAATCCCCAAATGTTGAGGCCTGTACTTAATTTAAGAAACGGGCACCGGCAGGGTAGGTGAGAAAAAAAGGGGTTGGTTGAACTTTGAAGGGAATTTGGGTAGGAATGGACCGAATGGTAACACGAGAGAGAGAGAGAGAGAGAGAGAGAGAGAGAGAGTAGGTGAAGAAACTGACGGACGAGCAAACACGGCGATCTGGTTGGATTAAAATATATCTTTTTAATGTGTTAAAACTCATTGATTGCAAAAAGTCAACGAACCATTTTCATAAATCAGTTTTTAAAAAGGTTAAATTCATATTTAATATTTTTGGGATTCGATACAAAAAAATAAAAATATCATTTATATTTTAAAAATAATAAAAATATTCTTATACTTTTCTTTTTTCTCATACCAAGAATAATTAGACGAATTTAAGGTATTTGTCAATCTCTTTCTTTGTCTTTAACTTAAGAATAATTTATTCATTAAAAATAAATCATATTTACACAAAAATTATTGCCTTATTAGCAATGCCCTTTCAAATTTGTTGACAAATACTTAGTTGGGTGGGTTATACAAAAAATTAAAAAAGGTTGGTTATAAATCGATTCTATACGAGTCATAATTGAATATTATCATTTTATATTATATAAAATACAATAAATTCTAATAATTATCTTTGAAGTTTCAAGTAATTGTAAAAATATTCTCATAGTTTGAAAATAATAATAATCTCTTATATTGTTAAATAAATTGACAAAAATATTATTTTACTCTTCATTTCACCTCTATTTCTAATGGTTGGTGAACAGCATTAGAAAAAATAAATGATGAATCACTAAGATTCATCATTGATGTAGATCTATAATAAGAAAGAGAGACCCACGTCATTGTCATCACTATTACAAGCAATTATTATAAAAAAAATAAAAATAGATAAATCTAAAAAATTTACATATAACGAACGCAAATCTATGTTTGTGTTATGAATTCATTACGATGAAGGCAAATTCAATCCCATTGCAATGAGGAAAGAGAGATAGTAGATACTTTCATTGTTGTCGCCATTATTACTATGAACAATTATCGGTTTTTCAAAGGAAAAGAGAGAGAGATAAAAGATAAACCCAATGAGTTTATCCATGATGAATGTAGATTTGCATTTATGCGATAAATTCATCTCAAATTTGATATGAATATAAATTCGATCTCATCATAGACCTTTAATGAGAAAAGAGAGAGAGAGAAAGCATATTCACCTACCATTATTATCACAAGCTCGACAATTGTAAAGAGAGAGGGTAGGTTCACCTATTAATTAATATTAAATTTGTATATGTAATGAATTTAGGGCAAAATATACAATGAAAGTAAATCCAATCTCATTGCAAATATGCGATGAGTAAGAGAGAGAGAAAATGAACCACATGGGTTTAACACGTGCATTTGTAATGAAACCCAAAGATTGATTATAGATATAGATATTTGATCATCCATTATAGATTTATAATGAAAATGGTCTCCATCCTTTGTGATGAATAAATGCCCTCGCTATTGTCGGGTCACCATGGACTACCACAATCATCATTGTAAATTGCCATGTTCTTGTAGATAGAAAGAGAAAGATATAAAAGAGATAGAAAAGAAAGAGAAAGAAAAATGAGAAAATGTTTAAATATAAAAATATTTGAATTAGTTTTTTTTTTTAAATTTAACGACATTAACTAACGATAGAAAAAAACACAACTAGCATTAACCCAGTGTCGGCCCTGAGCATAGGCTGCCTAGGCAATCGCTTAGGGCCCTCATCTTCAAATCCAACGGTTAGGGGCTTTTTTAGGTAAGCTCAAATTCAATTAATATAAAAAATTAATAATAAAAAATTATTTTGGTGTGAGAAACTTGCAATGTCAAATTTAATTAATATAAAAAATTGGCAACAAAACATTATTTTGGCATGAGAAAGTGGCAATTAATACATTGGAGTGAACTGTGCATAGTGGCAATTAATGCATTGCAGTGAACTACGCATAAGGCAGTGTGCTACAAGTGCACAAAAAATAAATTTAAAATTGAATTGGCAGTTGGCCGTCTAGGAGTGGGTTGCTTGCCTATGTACATATATATATATATATATAATATTCTATAATTAAAGTAAAAGCAAGCTTTAATGCAACAAAACTTAACTTTTCCTCCAAACTCCAGACTCTAGTGCTTTGCCTCTCGTCAGCGTGCATTCCTCTAATTTTTTTCTTATTTTGTGACTTTTATTGTCTCTCTGCGTGGTCCCTCTCAAGTCTCAGCTCTCTTTCGTGATCCCTCTCGAGTCTCGACTCTCTTCTTCTTCTTCTGTTAGTAGCACACAACAACTACTAGTATCAAACACCCGTGCCTCATTTACTTTGCAGAAGAGGGGTGAAAATAATCTAATTATATATATATATATATATTGATGCATAGAATATTTACATATTATTTCTTGAATTTTTTCTCGTGTTTTTCTATTAATTTGTTTTGCAGATTTCAATTTGAATATCAAATCTAATCAGGTTCTATTGTTTCTAGTTCAATTACATTTGAATTTGATATTATATTGATTTTCATATTTAAATTGGCCAGTTGCATTTGAATTTGATATTATATTAATTTTCGCATTTAAATTGATTTATTATGTCCACTAAAAAACATTTGTCTGAAAATGAAAAAAACAAAAAACAAAAAAAAAACTCGGGAGTTTATTCTATCTCAAGCAGGAGCGTTGGATAAATTTGTTATTAAGAACATTAGTAATACAATAGTAAATGAAGAGTGTGATAATTTGATAGATAAAGAGGTTTAGAACAACATGAATTAGGAGATGCTGAAAATAGAAATAAGCAAGAATATAAAGATTTAGATATAGAATGCTCAACTTATCCTTTGGACATAACTGATCCAAAAAATTGAAAAAATATTGATTAAAATTTTATAGACTTGTTGGTAGAAAAAGGTCCTATAAGAGGTCATGTAGTTGATTTTCCTAAAAAATCAGAAAATAACCAATTTTCTTCTACATATTACACTCCTCATTTATCAAATGGTGAGAAGAGTGATAGAAAATGATTGATCTATTTCATTTCATTAGATAAAATATTTTGCTTTTGTTGCAAATTATTTAAACAAGAACAAAATAATATTCAATTAGCTAATGAAAGGACAAGTGATTGGAAAAATCTTAATTCTAAACTGAAAAGTCATGAAACAAACAGTGAGCATATGGATAACATGAGAAAATGGATTGAATTAGAAAAACAATTACAAAAAAATTTAACAATTGATAAAGCTTTGCAAGATCAAATCAACAAAGATATAAAACATTGGAAAGAAGTTTTTGTGAAAATAATTTCAATTGTTAGCTTTCTTAGTAAAAATAATTTGGCATTTCGTGGAAGTAATGAAAATTATATAAAGAAGGTAATGAAAATTTTCTAGGTTTGATTGAAATGATCGCTGAGTTTGATCCAATTATGAAAGATTACGTTCGACGTATTCAAGAAAAACAAATTCACTATCATTATCTAAATCACAAAATTCAAAATGAATTCATACTCATATTGGCAGGTGAGATCAAAAGTGCAATAATTAAAACAGTTAAAGAAGCAAAATATTTTTCAGTGATACTTGACTGTACACCCGATATAAGTCATGAAGAACAGATGTCTCTAATCATACGATGTGTAAATGTCCCAAAAGTCCAGTTAAGGTAGAAGAGTTTTTTTTTAGGATTCCTTAAGGTATACGATACTTCAGGGCAATGACTGTTTGAGGAATTAATAAATGCTCTACAAACACTTGAAGTTGATATTGGTGATTTAAGATGTCAAGGTTATGATAATGGTTATAATATGAAAGGAAAGCATAAAGGTGTGCAGAAAAAAGTATTAGAAGTAAATCCAAAGACTTTTTACATTCCGTGTAGTTGTCATAGTCTTAATCTTGCAGTATGTGATATGACAAATTCATGCATAAAGGCTAAATCTTTTTTTGGAATTGTGCAATGCTTATATATATTATTTTCATCTTCTACAAAGCGATGGAAAGTTTTGCAAGATAATGTGGAAGGCCTAACACTTAAGCAACCATCACAAACTCGTTGGGAAAGCCGAGTTGAAAGTATTAGAGCAATAAGATTCCAAATTCCACAAATAAAAAATGCTTTAATTCATTTGATGGAAACATCTGATGACTCTAAGGCATTTCGAGATGCGAAAAGTCTATTAGAATACATTATGGATTTTGAGTTCTTATTTGGTATGATTATTTGGTATAATATATTGTCTGCTATTAATAGAGTAAGCAAAATGTTACAAAGTAACGACATGGTCATTGATGTTACTATAAGTCACTTGAAAACACTTATTTCTTTTTTTGAAACATATAGAGAAACTGGATTTAAATCTGATATGATTATTGTTAAAGAAATTGCTATTCAAATGGAAATTGAACTTACTTTTCAAGAAAAACGTATTATTCGTAGAAAAAAACAATTAGATGAAAATAACAATAATGAGATAACACATTCAGCTAAAGAATCTTTTAGAGTTGATTATTTCTTATATGTAGTTGATCAAGCTCTTTTTTCGCTTAAGTGTAGGTTTGAACAACTTCAAGAATATGAAAATATTTTTGGATTTCTATTTAATTTGAAAAAATTATATTCTACAGATGATGATTGTTTAAAGAGATTATGTGATAAGTTATAAAAAATTTTAAGATACAAGACAGATTCAGATATTGATGGACAAGAGTTATTCTATGAGGTGAAAGTTGTGAAATGTTTGCAAAAAGAGACCAAGAAGGCAATTGAAGTGTTAGACGACATAAAGACAATGGATTGTTGTTTTCCGAATGTGTGGATCGTGTATATAATACTTCTGACCATACCAGTTACAGTTATTTCTGCAGAACGAAGTTTCTTAAAGTTGAAATTGATAAAATCTTACCTTCAGTCAACAATGTCACAAGAAATGTTGAATGGATTGGCGATGGTGTTTATTGAAAAACATATGTTGAAACAAATTGATTGTAATAGTTTAATTGTTGATTTTTCATCTAAAAATGCTAAAAGAGTAAATTTAAAGTGAAATATTATGATTTTAAACTATTATTGTGATAATTTTGAATGTTTTATATAATAAAAAATTTTATTCGTATTTGTTACATGTAATTGTATTTTTAAATGTTTAGAATTTCATATAAAATTTCGTGTAGGACCCCTAAAATCAAATTTCGCTTAGGGCCCTAAAATATCAAGACCGGCCCTCCATTAACCCACTACATTTTTTCAAATATAAACAATAATTCTTATAATTATTGTCAATATAAAAAATATTACTACCCATGAGCAGTGTAACATTTCCCATAAATATAATCTTAATTTGCGAACAAAACTGCAACGACTAAATTTCGTTGGCTTTGAGGCGAAGCATGCGGGGGCGGGGGGTTAGGTAGCACAAGGGAATGCCCGTGCTTTCTCTAAGTGCGGTCGGTTAAATTGCTAAGTGTGTCCGTAAGCAGACGTAGGTGATGGTAGTATATTTACCCACACTCATGATGCCTTGAAACTAAAATATACTACCATCACCTAAAAAATTATACACAGAATGAGTGTTGTTCAATTCTCATCACATTTATAAAATTAAGTTTTATGAACCAAATTCGATACTCTGTTTAAAGCAAAGTTTAAGATTTACTCACATTTCAAGCAATGCAAGAGCTATCTTTAAGTCGTTAGAAAATAACTCTTTCGTCAAGTATTAATGAAAACATCACCAACTCATTCACCATAAAATTTGGATTAAACATAGTCCGGAGCTCAAACCAAACCTTGAGGTATTTGATCTGTTGGGAATTGACTCCCACTAAATTGCCACAGGAGCATATAATGTTTGTCCTGTTGTTATCTGAGCATAAGAAGTGTTTGGATAAATAAATTAAACTTGACAACGGTTTGTTTTTAAAATGTAACAAATAGAATTTTAGCAAAACCTAGTCAATTCTTATATTTTAGCTAACAATTAAAAGTAACACCTACTCTTAATATATTGCTGAGTTTAATGAAACGCACCTAAATATGCTAATAATAACTCTTCAAAATAATTACCTAAATAAACTGATAATTCTTACAAAGTTCCTGCTACAGTTCTATTTCAGGGACAATAACTGCTTGCATAATTATTACAAGATACTCAACATTCAACTTACAACAACAGAAGCTAATTAGGATGGGCGTATAGCACTCTCAGTTGTGTGTATCTGATTATAAATTATATTTGGTAAGATGGATAAGGCATCATATCCCTCCGATAAATCAAAAAGAGAAATACCATATTTGGTCGTTCTTGCTGAAGTGTTGCTCTCTGGACCCTCGGTCGTGAACCCATGTTCGAGTTCTGGTCAGTGTAAGGCACATCCCTAATTTACTCTTTTACCATGCTGGGGGCCAGTGGGTAAGGAAGGGAGCGCTCGTAATAGTACGTAACTCAAAAAAAAAAAAGAAAAAAAAAGAGAGAAATACCGACCCAGAAAAAAGAAAAAGAAAAAAACATAAGTAATTGCCTACAAGCGAGGAAAAAGGGATTGCTATACCCTGTCCGCAACTAAAACAGGCCCTAAAGCCTTGAAATGGAAACAGTTTATTGTCATTTCATTTCATCCACAAACAAATATCGTGAAGGTAAATCTGCCAAGATACTCCAATGAAGCTTTAATTAGTAGCATACAGGATTACCATTAATAATTTTTCAGCTATTCTCATTTTCTTTCTTCACTGGGTCCGATCTCACAATCGGAAGATTCCTCCTGTACTGAGGAGACGTCAATCTTCTCTCCATGGGTGTCTTCCTTTTGCTCACCACAAACCTGTTTACCCCTTTCCGCATAGGCATTATTGAAGGGAAGTCTTCATCAGGGATTTGGCTCAGTTCAGAGATATCCTTAATCTGAGCGACGCGCCGGAAAAACCTTTGTGCCTTGGCTTCTTCCGACATGTCCAAAGGATCAGGTTCTTGTACTGCAGAGCCCTCCAAGCTCTTTCCATTCCATCCATCCCTAGCATTCTGATTTTCAGGCTGCTTGGATGAAAACCCAGATGAATTTGCGCTCTCAACTGTACTGTCTTTCCCAGAATACTTGTTGCTCCAGGCATCATTATTGGAGGTCTGAGAACCCGAGGAATTATGGGGTGAGTTTCCAGTAATTGGTGGTGACCCCCAAGTAGTGCCATCCTTTCTCTCACTTGAGGCCTCGCTGGAAGATTTCAAATTCAATTCATCTGTATGGACTTGAAGATTTTCAAATGTTTGCACACGATTTACATCAGATACCCCAGATCTATTAGGACTATTATCATGTTGCGAAGAACTACAAGTTTCACCAGTAGCATTAACCTTCAAATCTGTCTCATTTGGTTGCTGATTGTTCTTTTTAGCAAAGTAGTCAGGTGGGAACGGAACAAAGGGGACGAAATTAGTGTTGCCTCCCTGCTCCATGGCCATCCTCCTTTTGTACATTGGAGAAGTCAAAGAACGGTCTTTTTTCTTGCTGACCACAAAACGATTTTCTCCTTTACGCATTGGCATAATCTCTGGGAAGTCCTCATCTGAAATCGCACTCAAGTCCTTGGCATCATGCAGCTCTGCCAACTTCTGAAACCATCTCTCTGACTTTTCAGTTTGTTGTTTCTCCTTGCCCTGGCTCTCAGACAGATCTAATGGCATTTCAGCTGACTGCAAACTCTCTACTGACTCTTTAGAGTCAGTGCTGATGGAAACATCATATGTTTGCTCACTAGATTTTGAAGAGGTAAATTCATTACTTTTTGAAACTACCTTCGCACTGTCCATCTTTGAGTTCTGAGGACTTTTAGTAAACATGTCATTAGGTAATGGCACAAAGGGTACAGAAGCTGAGTTAGAAATTGGAGGAGAGGTCCGTGTTCCAGCATTTTGTCCATTGGCAATATTCTTCTTGTCTGAGTCCGGAATGGCAGATGCATTACCAAGAATCTCATCCAAAGTGCGGCGGACCATCGTGTTAGCACCCTTAGATTGAAAGTTGTCAGTCCCTAGAGAACCATTATTATCTAAGTTTCTTTGATTTTGAGAACTAGACAGCCTCCGCTCCAGTGGCGTCTTTCTGGTGCTTACAACAAATCTGTTTACCCCTTTCCTCAATGGCATGATTTCAGGAAAATCTTCATCAGTGGCAGCACTGCTTATATCAGAGGTGCTGTCCATCTGAGAAATCTTGCTAAACCAGCGTTGTGCCTTCTCTTCATTGGCAGCCAATCTACTATTAATGCCAGATTTATCAGCATGGGTTGCATTACCGTATCCTAGATTCAAGCTGGATTTAGCAGTTTGAAATGTTGCCTCTCCAGGTCGCTTGCAATCACACCTTAAGCATACTGTGTTTCTCCCATAATTGAAGAAATCACATCTTGAGAAGGAACAAGAAAACAGGTAAATTAGTTGGCATTCACCCTTTTAAAAGGAAGCCTGTGGGTTAGCATATGAAGAAAGCAATACTCACTGAGGGCACTCCCACTCCCCACCAGTTAACTGTCTCTTTGGTCTTGCCTCCTCACATTCAAGGCATTTGTTGTTCCTTGCAAAGTTCACAAAATTGCACCTGCTCAATCAAGCTCATCATTACTAGTTATAACACCAAATAAGATGAATATGACTAAACATAAATCTTTTATTTGGAAAGGTCTCTTGCTATTTTGAGCTTGAGCAAAGATTAACAAGAATTTGCTCACATGCTTTTATCCAGATTTATCAATCCAATGATATACTATAATTTCAGCAACACCAACAAGCACTGTTTCCATAAATTATGCAAGGGCCATGCATGGCAGTGATGCAAGTTTGCCAAAAATTTTAAAAAAATGATATGGAATTGAGAGACATTACCTTGGGCATTTCCAGTCACCTCTCTTCATTATAATTTTCTGCCCAAGAGGCCTTGTTGTTTGTTCATACCCATGAGGGATATGATATTGCACTGAGGAAGAAGGCTCCGATGACTGAAATCCATGGCTCAGGGTAGCCAACTCACTTAGCAGGTTTCTGACAGATGATTCAACAGGCTCTCCTATGAAAATGCTCCCTCTTTCTGAAGAAACAGCAGTGTTGCTAGCATAGCTCAACAAATACTTCATCAGATCAATTGTGTGTGCTTGATCAGATTGCAAAACCTAAAATGAAAAATATATAATTTAAATCCATAGACAATGATAAACAACTTTAATAATGAAAACTTTCAATACACTCTATAATACTGCAAGATACTACATAAAAAACACTAGCAACAAATAAGAATATGTTTTCAGGTTTATATATGCACACACATAGGTTCCTCGTTGTTTGGTTGTTATATAGAACTTGGATAGATGAGCAAATATACAAAACGACTAGTGGCCTTTTTATCTTGTAAAAAACTTATGGATCTTTCCTGTTTTTTCATTTTATTCTTCATAAGATTTTTCAGCCCTTTATTTTAAATTGGGGTAATCCTAAGGGAAATTCTTCGCAGATGTATGAAACAAAGGTTTATCTTTTTTTTTTTTTTTTAATTGAAACTTAAAAGGCCAAATACCCACACACTTCTTTCTCCCTTATCAACAGACAAAACATTAATTGATTCGATAAATGTGCAAATCAAGGCTAGAGCCATGATCCATTAGCTCAAGGCCCTTTTCATGATTAGTTCCATGTCAAATAAGTACACTTTAAAATTGTTAACCTTTTTTCCTTGATCTGACTTGCAAAGTTTACTTCAATAATATGAAAGTCCCATCAGTATGAATTCCCCCAAAAAATTCTGGCAATCCAAAGCTTGCAATGGAATACTTCATACATTAATTTCACTAAGAGCCTCACATTCCTATTGTACCATGTTCCTACCTATATATCCACCTAATTTAAATGCTAAATATTTACACCAATCTCACTAAAATCATTATGCAAAACCAAATTACACTGAAGTTTTCTCTTTACACACCAAATGATTGGCAATATTTCAACTAGCTATGTCAAATTCTTTCTCTAGGAAACTATAAAAGGAAAGAATGAAAATGCAGGGCAATTCGTTGCCCATTCCAAACTTTTGCAGTATGTTTTAGGTTCAAATAAAAGCCCAACCAATCAGGCCTTTTCTTTCTTTTCTACATTTTACATTCCAAGTGCTCCTATCTTAATCATACAACCCCGACCACCAGTTCCCAGATAAAAACTCCTCCTTGAACCCTGCCACTGGCATTGAAAAGTTTCAAAAACTGAAAATATACCCAGCACTTTGCTTCAAATCCTACATTGGTAACAACAAGTTGCCATCATGTTTACAAAATTAATGCCACTGCCTCTCAGTCTTTCACAACACCAGTTTCCACACAGCTAAATATTTTCTTGTTTTCACTGATTGCACATCCTTCAACTATTTGTTGTCGAACAACAAAGGTAGCCTTGATGTTCCACTACATTGTTCTGTTATTACGTCTAGGGTAAAATATTTAACTTCATCCAGCAAACCACTAGCATTAAGAAGCATTAAATATTGAACTTCATCCAGCAAACCACTAGCATTAAGAAGCATTCCGAATGTGGGGATGCGATATAGCAATTCATTTTATAAATAAGAAAAAAAATGATAATCCCATCAAAAGTTCCATTATATACCAAAATGAAAATGCCAATTTTAAATCAGAATTTCACAGGCAAACATCATTGAATTTTATCTTACATTGCCTTCACCAATACCAAGAAATGCCCTCATCCTCCTGGCAATATCCAGAGAAGCTTTGAAAAGAAATGGTGTTCCATTTTCCACAATAACCTCAATATCTCTTCTTGAAAGCAACCTGCACGCAAAAGGCACAGAGTATATACACAGAGAAAAATTGAACAGAAATAAATTGTAAAGCGGACACGGACGTGATAGGAAATACCCCAAAAGATCCGGACGGTTGCGAGCAAAAGCCAAACAAGCACTCGCGGCACGAACAAAATCCTCCGGCAATTCCTCGTAAGCTACAAACTCGTCCTCCACGCCAATTGATTCTGTTCCTTGATAACCACTCCTTGAGAGGCTGTCAACGAACTTGGACCACGGATGCGAAGGGACCGGAGGGCCGGCGGCGAAGCCGAAGTGGTCGTCGGGCAGGATGGAGCTCGGTTGGGTGTGAATCTGGTGGGAGGCTTTGAGCGAGGTCAATTGCGGACGAGAAGTGAAGCGGCGCGGGGAGTGCGAGAGAGGAGCGAGGAGAGATACTGAGTGGCGAGCAAGGCGGAGGAGGGAGGGACGGTGGCGGTGGTGGAGAAGGAGAGGGAAAGGGGTAGTGAGAAGCATAATTAGCCTCGAAGCGCCGCGCATAGCGACGGAGAAAGGCGGAGATTAGCGGTCCGGAGGGTGGAGATAAGAGAAACGTGGATGGAAGTGGTAGGAACCCTAGATTCTCATCACTCCCTTGCGGCAAAACCCCGCTAAACCTTCAGAATCAAAAGTGCCCCAAAAAAATAAATTAATAATGAAAATAAAAATATGGATTGTAAATACTAAATAGGATAATGAAAATAAATAAAATCTTTGATTTATAAAAATAAAATATTTCTGAAACTAAAACTAATTATTGAATGGATCCTATTTTTGAAAAATAAATTATTTCCAAATTTTACAACCAGACATTTACTTACATATTTTTTTTTTTATAATCCAGGCTTCATTTATCTAGTTTTAAAAGAAATTGATCTTTTTTTCATGATTCAGTCTTCGAATAAATTAGATGGAGTCACAAATTTATACATTTTCAAACGAATACGTGATTAGTTCCCACCAAATGAGACATTTCTACCTCCATTACTTTTAAAGAAATTTAAGAACTTTATCACATCGGGCGACATTTACTTATATTAATTTGATAATATGTTGTCTGATGTGAACTAATAAAAGGGTAGTGTGTGGACCATATCACATTTTTCAGACCCTGTTATTTATCTCAAATTACCTGCATTGGGCAATAGGGATGTGCAAAAAAATCGTCAAACCGCGAAAATTGCCCGTACCAAACAGTGCAATTTTTTGAAGGTGCAGTTCGACACAGTTTGAGAAATTCTCAGACCGTGCAATTTGCGATTTTTTTGGTTCGGTTAAAGTCGAATCGGCTAAGTAGTGTATTAATAAAAAATTTAAAATATATAATAATTAAAAATAAATTAAAAATATATGATTGCTTGACCATGAATTATATTGTGAATTTTTGTGTTATTTTTATATCATGGACATGTGGTTATGTTATCAATTTTAAATTTTTAAGTTTGTATTTTTTATTAGATTGTAACTTATTTTACCTTTAAACTCCAAGTTACTATAAAAATTTAAAAACTATGATTTTATGCATTGATTTTTTTGTTTTAATTAAAAATTTACAAGCTAGTAGAAAAAGTACAAAATGAAGCAATAAAGTAGCACCAAATCGTGTGCGGTGCGATTTGATGCGGTTTGTGTACACCAAATCAAATTGCGCGGTCTAGTTTAATGCCAAATCGCACATATAATTTGGCATATTAAATCCCTCCTAAACCATCCAAATGGCACTGTGCACACTCTAGGGCAATGTTATAATTCTGTAATTCTGAAACTGAAAGTAATTATTTCTGGTCAAACTGAAATTGAACGAAACTATCAGACTGTAAATGAGATTTCTGATCAAACTGAAATTGAACGAAACTATCAGACTTTAAATGAGATAGTTTAAAATGTAAGGGCCAAGGTGTAAAAGGAGCGTTTCCTTAAAAAAATAACAAAACGACGGAGTCCAATCGTTGAATTATTATTCTTCCCCCTCTCTTCGTCTCGGCCTTTACCAGTGTGGTCGATCTCTTTTCCTTTTCTCTGCTTTTGGAAACCCTAGGGCAGCACAGAGCATCGTCGTCTCGTCAACAATGGTGTTCTACTTCAAGGCCCGACCGGAGGCCGGTGATTACACCATCTTCATGGGCCTCGACAAGTACGAGAACGAAGAGCTCATCAAATATGGTTTCCCCGAAGACATTTGGTACCGCCCCCCTGATTTATCCAATTTTCTATCGTATTCTCTTCGTTTAAGCCTTGCGCAGGTCTCTTATCAGATTCAAATTGTGCATGGTTCAATTTCTGAATTGATGAATGGCTTTTTTTGTGATGTAAATCCGTCGATTGGTACGTGTGCCGTTCGGTGAAATAGGTATCGCGCACTTTCGGAGCATGTGTTCTTTTTTCTGATTCCGCTAGCCACCCGCTGTCGTGTTCAATTGTTTGTGATGCCTTGCAAGTTAGAGTCTTTAGGTTAACCCGCTGTATTTGTCCTATCCATTTAGTTTTTATTAATATTTTTTGATTCTGAATCGTTTGCGATGGTAATCACTACTCTACGATGCTCTTATTATCAGTTATTGAAATATTGGCTTTTGCTCATTATTGGTGAAGAAGATGAAAGGTGAATATAAAAATTCCAAGGGTTCCATCTATAATAATTTTGAATCAGGTGAACAGAAAGAGAAATGTAGGGTCAGTGGCCTAATCACGGTTATGATGAGGTAAGAAGACATTTTTACCTCAAAAGTCATGGGGCATGAACTGAAGTTGCAGCCAGAATCGTTACACAGAACCTCAGCACAGTCTACAATTGTGCATGTATGCTAACAGGGTGCCAAGTGTTTTTCTTGCCCGGTATTCTTTTACATTGAAATAAACAAATAGATGACAAAAAGTCTGTACTCTTGCATTCCCTTTTCTACGCTCAAGTTTCTGTTGTAACCCAATTGGAGTTTGGTGGTTAGACATTGTCTAAATATCTGTGTGGCTTATCTGGAGCTTGGATGACATCATTCCAAGAGTTTGCCTGTAAATAAAAATATAACAACACATGGAAAGAGATAAATATTAATGCCCATGGCCAATATCAACATATAATAATAGTACTACTAATGATTTCAACATATACCAAGAGTTTGGTGGAGGGTCTTGAGCCTCATTAATGTACTTAGGGAAGGGCATCATGACAGGCCAACCTATCAGTACACCCATTATCACGAATGTTCTTATACACAAGACCAGTTTTGATTGAAGTTTAGGCAGTTAGCAGAATAGGGTGCAGTTTGGGTCCCAAACCTTCCCTTGAGTATAAGTTGTCTTCTTCCAAGTTTAGCAAGTCAAAACACATCCTGAAAGTATGTAACATTGGATTTATCATGCACTTTGACTTTCAAGAGTGAATGATATAGCATCTAGAAAAAAGAAAAATAACCACAAAACACATATCTAATATGCTTAAAAAAAATAATCACACCTTTTTATTAGATACTTCATTTGGATGAAATTGAAATGCAATAGTGCTCATAGTTCTGAAAGGCGCAAGGCGCAGCGAGGCCCAAAAGGTCCTAGAGCCTGAGGCGCGAGGAGTGCCTTTGCGAAGCTAGGCGCACCTTTTAGGAAAAAAACTCAAAATCTTGTAAAATCATAAACAACTATCAAATTATCAATAATAACACATTCATATCATTCATGATTCATTATCTTCAAATTCTATAAACTAACAACATCAAAGTTAATTCATTCATCATGCAAATTCTAAACTAGAAACATCATCAAAGTTCAAACTTAAAGTCTCAAACTTTACCAAGTACCAATTATAATGCAAAGTTCTAAACAAACACATAAACACTACAAGTCCACAATCAATATAAACTATAAAGACTTAAAGAGAGATCAGCAACCAGCTGCCAGCAAAAGAAATTAGGCAAGAATGCAAGAAATAAACAAATAAAAAACAAGTAAAGAACTTACAAGATAGGAGAAGACCGTGGGTAGCCTTAGCAGCTTCAACTTGAAGAGCAGATGAGAAGAGAGGCGAGGAAGAGAGGAGAAGACCGTGGGCAAAGGAGAATAGAGGAAGAGGGCGCGGCTGGAGAGGAAATTAACAAGCTAGGAGGTGGGCGTGGCTGGATAGGAGAGGAAGAGAGGAGGCAGGCGTGGCTGGAGAGGAAAGGAAGAGGAAGATCAAGCCGAACTGGAGAGGAGAGGAGAGGAGAGGAAGAGAGGAGGGGGTCGCGATTGGAGAGGAGAGGAAGAAGAAGATCGGGCCGAGCTGGAGAGGAAGATAGGAGGGGGTCGCGGCTGGAGAGGAGAGGAAGAAGAAGATCGGGCGAGCTGGAGAGGAGAGGAAGAGAGGAGGCAGGCGCGGCTGGGGCTAGAGAGGAAGAGGAAGATCGAGCGAGCTGGAGAGGAAGAGAGGAGGGGGTTGCGGCTGGAGAGGAGAGGAAGAAGAAGATCGGGCGAGCTGGAGAGGAGAGGAAGAGAAGAGGCAGGTGCGGCTGGGGCTAGAGAGGAAGAGGAAGATCGGGCAAGCAGGGAGCTGGAGAGGAGAGGCAAGCGCGGCTGGATGCTAGAGTTGGGAGGAGTGAGGAGCGATTGGGCTGCAAGATTTAGTTAGAAGACCTAAGTTTCATGAGGCGCGCCTCACGCCCCAGTGCCTAGGCGCGCAAGGCAAGGGCCTTGCCAAAACCGCCTCACCCGACCCAGGCGAGGTGCCAAACTGGCGCCTTAAGGCGCCTCGCGCCTTTGATAACTATGATAGTGCTGAAATCTAATATGGACTACAAAGGTGAAATCTACCAGCATTTATGCCGAAAACAGATGGAAATATGTGCTTTGTAATGTGTTTTACGAATTCAGAATGACATAATAAAAACTTTATCTTAACAGAAAATCCATCACTTTCTTTGATGATTCTTTGTCAACGAGGCGGCATGAGTAAGTTGTTGCTTTTTAACATTTGAGGCTCATGGTTGTGTGGGTTTTGTCATCATGGCTATTAATTGGATTGACATTTTTTGTTAACTTAAATGATTAGTGTGTTCATCTTCTGATAATGAGCTCTAAATGTATAGAGGAAGCTTTCGAGCAAGTTGTCTTCTACTATCTAGATTTGAGTCATCTTTTTGACTGCTTTAATACTTTTCACTGGTGATTGTTGATAGGGGTGTGCAGGTCCAGTTTGGAAAAATAGAGAAACCCAAACTATAAATTACCATTCGAATATATTTCAAACCAAACCAACATAACCAAACCAAATGAAACCAGAAAATTACAATTTGGTTTGGTTCAAACTGTTATTTGGACAATATAAGAATTATATTTTTCAATAAAAAAAAAGTAAACAACAATTCAAATTTTGTATGAGAAGTTAAAAGAAAAGTTATTTGTATGAATTTTCTATACAAATTTTTAAATAAAATAGAATTTGGCTAAAAATTAATTGTTAAAATATTTTTGCTGGTACTATGTATTTTTTAGTATATATTATATGTAATATAATGTATAATAAATATTATATAATAATATACAAAATAGTTTAAAATGCTTTCCAATTTGGTTTCAAACTGGAAGCAAACTGTAAATCCTATTTCTCAAGATTCCAAACCAAATTGTTTTTTTGAAAGAACTTAAACTGAATCATACCAAATCAGATTAACTGGTTCGGTTTGGTTACAGTTTGGACTAAACTATGCACACCCCTAACTGTTGCTTCATTGGCCATATTTGAAATTTATCCTTCAATGGGATTCAAAGTACTCAACAGATGATTCTCGTGCACGATGAAATGTATATTTCATTTTCTATCACATAATCACATTGTAGTACTTTGTATTTGCTACTTCCTTGATATGGTTATTCTACTGCAGGTTTCATGTGGATAAGATGTCTTCGGCCCATGTTTATGTGAGACTGCACAAGGGTCAGACAATGGATGATATATCCGAAGGCCTACTGGAAGATTGTGCTCAACTTGTCAAAGCAAACTCCATTCAAGGTAAATGCCTGAAAAAAAATTCTATACCACTGTTTTACTTGGACAACCATTAATCATTGGCTGATTGAACCATCTCAATGTCGAGGAAATTAGGGGGGTCAATGGCACTGTATTCATTCCAGATGGAAAGATGCAATGTCACTTGTGTCTACCAGCCTTTGGTTAATGGAGATCACATTCTTCTTACTGTTGATTTCTCTAGAAAAGACATGGGATCTACCGTTCTTGATAACAATTTTTTCTCTCTACTATAGTTCTTTAATTAAGTGAAATAAGTTCTGCAACACATTTTTGTAATGCTATTGAATGTCCTCCTGGTACAACCTTGATGGCTTGCTCTTAGCATGGGAATGAAGCCACTGAATCTTGCACTATAAATGACTAAAAAGAAAAAAAATCTGTAGTTCAAATCTTAAAGTTTTTCAAGCAATCTAAAGTTGGAGATAGGGATTTGGCAAAATTATATTCTGGAAAGAGGATGGAATATGATAGCTTTGTTGATGGATCATTTAAGAAAGGTTGGCCTTTTGATTTAATGGATGGAGGACGGAGAAGGTTGGTAGGTTTTGGCTGATAAAAGCAGGAAGTTTGTAGACCGAGGAATTCAGTTGTTCATAAGACCGTCAGTTAAAGTGAGATTTGCTGGATAAGGTTTCTTTCAAAGTCAAGGGGCGGTGGTTGTTTGAGAAACTGATCAAGGAAGATCAGATCGCCAGAGTTTTGGAATGTTATGAATTAAGGGTGGGCTGGTCAGTTTTGTTAAGGTCTAGTGAGGGCATCAAGAGTTGTAGTTGAATGAATGGAGGAGGTCAAGGTTGGGGTGAGGACAGTTATTTGCAGCTCTGAGCAGAAAATAGTTGAGCTATTGTAAGTCAATTTTCTTCTTTGAGTGTGATATAGACAATAGACATCGAACCATCATTATCCAGGAATAGTACCTTCTTCTTTCATGATTGCTGCTTGGTACGCATATTGGGTTTAAGGAATTGTCATTGTTAAGGAATTGTCATTGTTAGGGACGTACTCAATCTGAATAGTTACTTTACTACATCAAAATCTGGATATTCCAAACAAAAGTACTTATCCTAAGATGGTGTTCGGCTTGGCTTATTTTCTGATCAAATGGAGCCTATAAGCTCCTCAAGAGCTTAAATTTTTTGTTACCTGTTTGGCAAAGTTGGGTGAACTTATAAGCTACCTACCTTATAAGCTCTTCCAACAGCTTTTTTCAAAAGCTAGTACCCCTAGATTTTTTTTGGGTAGCTTATAAGCTGTCTCAAAAAAGTTATTGCTGACCAAGTAAAAGGCCAAAATGCCCTCCTAAAATTTACAACAGAATGTTCTAGAGCTTATAAGCTTCCACAATTTAAGCCAAGACAAACACCCTATAAATCATCTGTGCAGTTTTGTTTTGTTCAAAGTCGTCTTTGTAAGTTCAAGGAAATTTTAGTTTGTAATCATGAGAATTATTGAGATTTTAGGGGGTTTTAATGCCCCTTCTCTACCTGAGAGGATGACAACACCCCCCCTCCCCCTTTCAAACCAAAAAAAGTTAATAAAGGAAACAAAAGAACAGGCTACACTGGCAAATCCCCACAGTATCATCTGCTAGACTTGCTTCAAATGTTACTGGTGATGCGATGTGGTCTGGTAGAGCTTGTAACTGCTAATAACCTTGGTCCTTACCTGCTTCATATGTTCTTGTGATGTTTTGCATTGAGTATTATGGATCTAGAAGGAAGAGATAGAGAGATCCCGGTTGGATCCCTTGCGGTAGGCCGTTAGTGACCGTTTAGTGCTTTTAATGGTGACTGTTAGTTGAGGGTAGTTTAGGTATTGTTATATTTTCAATTCCCTTGATGTAACCGTCCTATTGCCTATATATAGGGGGCTCGAGTTAGTGCTTAGGGTATCATTCATTTTTTCAGAAAGCTCTCTGTAAACGAGTAGAGTGCTGTGTGTTGAGAGGAAAGGCTTTGTGTCAAGAAAAGTTCTTTGTAATCTCAAGAGAGAACAGTGTACTCGTGTGTGAGAGGAAGTGTGGGAACTCTCGTATCTGATTTCATTCATATTGGATTGCTCTCAGTATTGCTGGATGTAGGACTGATTCTATCAGTTCTAACCAGGATAAATTCTTGGTGTTCTTCATGTGGTTTGATTGTTCTAACTCTATTCTTTACAATTCTTTACTTTCTGTTTATATTGTGTGATTGTGCTGGTGAGTGAGAGTGTAAAGAGTGTTATATTTGTTGGCTTCTTGGGTGAATTAATAGACTGCCAGTGTTCCCAATTGTAACAGTTCTGTTGCTCTGTCATTATGGTAATTTACTTATGGTTCTTATATGGCAGGAAACAAGGTGAATAATGTTGATGTTGTTTACACACCCTGGCAAAATTTGAAGAAGACTGCTTCCATGGATGTTGGCCAAGTTGGTTTCCACAATCCAAAGATGGTAAGCTTTTTTGTTGGAATGTGGATGGATCATGGATGTGGGTAATAGACTCTTATCTTATCTGACATTGATGCTCTGTGTAGGTACGCACCGTGAGAGTAGAGAAGCGGATAAATGAAATTGTTAACAGGTTGAACCGTACAAAAGTAGAAAGGAAACCAGACCTGAAAGGTACTTAATGTTCCTGCTTCCTAGAGTGCTTTTTAGGTGGACTTGCCTACACATACTATCTTCTATTTTCTGAAATAATAGTCAGTATTTTTTGCTTTAAACTATTTTTGGTTCTTACTGTGTATTTCACTATTTCAGCAAGATTTTTGCTTTCAGTTTTCATTTATGATCGTATTTGTGCTCTGTTATTTTATGCAGCTGAGAGAGAAGCAGTTAATGCAGCAGAAAGAGCAGAGAGAAAACAACAGTTGAGAGATAAAGTGAGTCTTGTATTTGCCTTTTGTTGTGTTTAGACAAGGGAGATAAAGGATGGGTATTTATTATATTACTCCCACGGTGACTGCATCACATGGAAAGGGGGGGGGGGGGGTGTATTAGCAGATTTACAACTTAAGAATGCTGAAGTTGTGAAACTTGATTATGTTAGCGCACAGAGGCGTGCCTAGGTGTGAAATGCACAGAGGCGCAGTTCTATGCGCCTCATCACCACTAAGGCACAACGCCATGCTTGAGGCGTTGCCTAGGCACATGCCTTGTATATATAAGTGTATTAAAGCCCTATTTTTTGTCCATTTGTCATCTTAAATCTCATTTCTTGTTGATTTGATTGCATATTATTGTATACCGGTGAGAGACGAACCTAGCAGTGTAAGCCGTAGGTCTACCAGATCCCCCACTCATTGTTGGGAACCTTTGGCAGTGGTTTTCACTCGCTGGAGAACTACTTACATTTGTTCTTTGCTTCATTTTTCTTTCTTTTTCTAATTTCTTTTGCAATTTTGAAGAAACTAATTATTTGTTGTAATTGTTTTTCAATGTGGGTTTTGCTCTTTTTTTTTTTTTTTTCTTTCTTTTAATTTCGTTTAAAATTTAGAAGAAACTAATTGCTAAGAAACAAATGTTTTCATTGTGTGCTTTACTAATTTTTTTTTCTTCTCCCTTCTAATTTCTTTTGTAGTTTAAAAAAAACTAATTGTTTTTCTGTAATTGTTTTTATTGTGTTCTGTTGTAATATTTTTTCTTTCTTCTAATTGCAAAAGGAATTAGAAGACACTAATTATTTTCCTATAATTGTTTTTTACGGTGTGTTCTGCTATAATTTTTTATTTCTTCTAATCTCTTTTGCAATTAGAAAAAACTAATTGTTTTTTGCAATAATATAAGTGGTTATTGGTCATTTACGATGTTATGAGTTTGAAAACTATACAAGTATTTCATAAGCATTTTTGTTGAATTAGAGAACCCAATGAGGTCTAGCTTCTTTCTATTGAGATTTATAGTAGGAATGTATAATAATTAAGGCTAAAATTACTCCTAAAATTAAGGTCTAATTGTCAACTAATCACAGCTAGTCTAACAACTAATTGACAGCTAATCCAACACTTCCTCTTAAGCTGGAGCATATAGGTCTTATGCACTAAGTTTGTTATAAGCGAAACTATTACGAGGACCTTGAAGAGACTTAGTAGAGATGTCTGCCTGTTGATCGGCTGAATTGACAAAACTAGTGATAATACATTTGACTAAAATCTTTTCTCTGATGAAATAACAGTCAATTTCTTTGTGTTTGGTCCTCTCATGAAAGATTGGATTTGAGGCTATATGTAATGTGGCGTGATTCTCGTAGATTAACTTCATGTGTTTCACCTTGCCATATTTTAATTCTTGAAGCAATTGTTTCAGCCATATAAATTCGCATGTTGCCAAGGCCATAGTACGATATTCTGCTTTGGCACTAGACCTAGCAACCATAGCTTGTTTCTTACTCTTCCAAGATACCAAGTTTCCGCCAATTAGAACACAATACCTAAAAGTAGAGCGTCTATCTGAAGGAGATCTTGCCCAATCGGCATCAGAATACCCAATCACCTGGGTATGACCTTTTTCTTTATATAACAATCTTTGTCCTGATGTGCCTTTGATATATTTGAGAATGCAAATGGCGACATCCCAATGACTATCTCATGGGGATTGCAGAAATTGACTAACCATACTCACAGCAAAAGAGATGGTTGGACGAATGATAGTGAGGTAGTTTAGCTTTTTGATAAGTCTGCGATATCTACCAGGGTCAGATAATAGCTCCCCTTGTCTTGGTAAGAGCTTGATATTCGGGTCCATGGGAGTATCAGTTGGTCTACAATCAAGCATGCCAGCCTCCTCAAGAATGTCTAAGGCATATTTCCTTTGTGAAATAACTATGCTGCTTGTGGACTAGGCCACTTTAATGCCAAGAAAATATTTCAACTTACCCAAATCTTTAGTTTGAAAACGGTTGTAGAGATGTGTCTTCAGTTGAAGAATACCATCCTAATCACTTTAGTGATGACAATATCGTCAACATAAACCACTAGATAAATGCATTGACCATCGGAGGAGTGACGATAAAAAACAAAATGGTTGGCCTCACTGCAAATCATACCAAATTCTTTAAGAACTGTACTAAACTGTCCAAACCAAGCTCACGAAGATTGTTTTAGCCCATAAAGAGAGCGGCGAAGTTTGCATACTAATCCAGAACCCCCTCGCGGAGCAACAAAACCAAGCGGTTGTTCCATATAAACTTTCTCCTGAAGATCACTATGAAGAAAATCATTCTTAATATCCAACTGATAAGGAGGCTAATGATTCATCGTAGCAGTGGATAAAAACAAGCGCACGAAGGCAATCTTAGTTATTGGAGAAAAATTGTCACTGTAATTCAATCCAAAAATCTGAGTATAGTCTTTGGTAACCAGGCGTGCCTTAAGTTGATCAACCTTCCCATCATGACCAACCTTCACAGTATATACCTAGCGGCAGCCAACAATAGATTTAATAGGAGGAAGAGAAACCAATTCTCAAGTGCCACTAGAATGTAGAGTATGGCTTGGCGTCACCCTGGATCTAAAAGTGCTTCACTGGTAGTTTTAGGAATAGCAATAAAAGATAAAATGGACACAAAAGCATAATAGGGTGAAGTTAAGTGATGATAGCTAAGGAAGGTGTATATGGAGTGAGGGTTGCGAGTAGAGCGTATACCTTTTCAAGTGGCAATGGGTTCAAGAGAAGGATCAACATTTGGCTCAAAAGCAACTGGTTAGTCTGAGGCAGGGTAAGATGTTGGAGCACGAGGTGAGTTAGCAGGTTTTTCGTCAGTAGTCGTGGGAGGATGTGGATGATGATGATAAACCTGAATGGGACATTCAGGGATAGTAGGAGCAGTATTGAAGAAAGGAGAACAAAGGTAAGGAGTGGGAAGAATCTTAGAAATTAGGCGACTCTTGACCGGGGAAGAGAGAGAGAAAGGATATGCCTAAAAAAAAGGTAACATTAGTAAAGATGAAATAACGTTGCTGATCAGACGAGTAACACTTATAGCTTTTCTAAAGTCGTGAGTAACCACGGAAAATGCACTTGACAGCTTTGGTTGAAAGTTTGGGACGACCAGGGGTCATGTCATGAATAAAACATGTGCACCCAAAAACACAAAGTGGAAGAAGATAAAGACTTCGAGCAGGGAAAATGATAGAGAAAGGGACCTCATGCTGTAAGACAGAGAAAGGCATCCAGTTAATGAGATAACATGTAGTGAGAATAGCATCAGCCTAAAAATGGAAAGGAGCATGACTATGTAGTAAAAGAGTGTGGGTGGTTTCAATCAAATGACGATATTTGCGCTTAGCAAGACCATTATGTTGGGATGTATAAGCACATGAGGATTGATGTAAAATACCATTAGAAGCCATGAAAGTATTGAAAAGAGCTGAGAAATATTCTTTAGCATTGTCACTGCGGAAGGCACAGATAGAAACATTAAATTGAGTTTGAATTTCAGCACAAAAGTCCTTAAAGATAGTAAATAACTCTAAACAATTTTTCAGTAAGAATACCCAAGTGCATCGAGAGTAATCGTTGATGAAAGTGACAAAGTACCGAAAATCTAAAACAGAGGGAACATGACAAGGACCCCAAACATCACTATGGACAAATTCAAAAGAGGATTCAACCTGATTATTGACACACTTTGGAAACGAAGTATGAGACTGTTTTTCAAGTTGACACGACTCATAATTTAAAGTGGAAGGACATGGAACCATCTTTTATAATTTAATTTGGATAGACTCGGATGTCCCAAATGATTATGAAGAAGAGTTGGAGATTTGGTAGAAATGCAGGTTGCTGGTGAAGATGACTTGTCGAGATAATAAAGTCCCTACGACTTATGCCCGACACCAATCATCTGTCCCGTACTCTGGTTTTGCATGACAATAGAATCTGCAAAAAAGATTATGGAACAATGAAGAGTATGTGTCAGTTTACTAATAGAAGCAAGATTAAAGGGGCTTATGGGAACATATAAAACAAAATCTAAAAGTAACGGAGGGAGCGGTCGTGCTTGACCAATGCTTGTAGTAGATGTTTTGGAACCATTGGCAAGGGTAACATTTGGCAAACAAGAAGAAGTAGAGAGATAGAAAAAGAGACTTTGGTTACTAGAGAGATGATCAGTTGAACCAGAATTGAGAACCCATGGTCTAGGAATGGTAGATCGAGTAATACAAGTAATAGAATTACCAATGTGTACCACAGAAGCAATGGGTGATGACACATTTTGTTTAGAAGTCTGATACCAAAGGTAGTCCTCATAATCACTTCCAATCAAAACAAGGGATGGAGAAGAATGATTCTCAAAAGGTTCTATTAGGGAATTGGCTGCGACAGACTGAGCCACATTAGCAGCACATGGTGGTCAACTATGTAGTTTGTGGCATAGTTCTTGAAGATGGCCCCACTTATGACAGTAATTGCATTTATGACGATTACCTCGTTGTGAGTTATGGTCTCGATTGTTCCCTTATTCTTCTCTACCAAAGGTTTGTGATGCCAAGATGGAGGAATCAACTTAGAGAGCCATCGATGATTGAAGACGAGGAAGATGCCTGAAGAAGTCTAGCAAAGGCATCTTCTAGCGTCAGAACAGTGGGACTGGATAATATTTGATCTTGAATTGAAGCAATGTCAGATCAAATGGCAATCAATCCTAGAACCATAAAAAACTTATCTCGTTGCTGCAACTGTTCTTTTGCAGCATTACCAATTGGTAATAGAGAGTTGAACTCTTCCTTCAGGAATTTTAGACGGCCAAGAAATTTAGACATATCCATGTCTTGTTGCTTCAAATGAACGATAATGGAAACAACAGAGTAGAGACGTTGGATATCATTTGTTTAAAGAGATTTGGCCTTTGTGCATACTTGCACAAGTCTTGTATGCCTTGTAAATGACATATAGTTTTAGATCATTGGTCTGCCATAACACATTGCAAAGAAGAGCACCGGTCTTCTTCCACATTGCTCTCTTAGCAACAAGAATGTCATCGGTTTTCTTACTCAAGTGATCTTCCATTCCTTGGCCCATGAACCATAACTCAACAGAGGCAGCCCAAGGCATGTAATTGCTACTTCCAACTAGTTTTTCAAAAGTAATGATAGGTGAGGAAGAAAAATGGGAAGACAAACTTGTAGATTTAGATCCGAAAGTGACTGAAGATGCTGGACTCTCCATATTTTGGATGGAAGGCAGTTTGGAAGTGTCTTCAATGGCGTATCTGGCAGGAGGACTCTATATTTTGAATGGAAGGTAGTTTTTGAGGCGTCTTCAATGACAAATATGTCGGAATTGGAATGTATCTAGTCCAGGTGGGTCAGGACAAGCTTTACGGGTCGAATTTGGTCTGATGGGTTAGATCTGGACTAAACAGATCTGAAATGGATTGTGTTAGGGGGTCGAGTCAGACCCAAATCTGGATTGAGATCTAAGTGGGCAACAACTTGCTTGTTAAGGAGTGCTTTTGACAACTCACAAATTAAAAGATTTGGCTTCTGCTTCAAAGGCTGAAAACTTGCAATTTTGGGGTCGAGAAGGTTGCGAACATCAAAGATCTAAAGGTTGCGAACCGATCTGAAGGTCACCAACCAAAGATGGAAGCAATAACAGATCTGGTCCAGGTCTTAAGGTCAGCGACTACAGCTTCTTGTGGCAGCCGCGGTTGATTTTGGGGCGGATAGAGGTGGCAATAGTCGGATTTGGGCGGAAGATCTGGCGAAGGCCATGAGGCGCGGTCGTTGAGGGATGGTCACGAGCCACTATGGGAGAACGACGGTCGCGGGCTGAGGCGATGAATGGCGACGGCAGTCGCGTGCGAAGCAAAACCAACGGTGATGCTCGAACAAGATCTCTTCTAGATTTGACAGATCTAGACGAGATTTGACGGAATCTCTTTAGTGAGGGGTTGGAGGTGGTTGCATCGGTGACAGACAGAGTGGCTGCGGAAGATGAAGACGGCGATTGCACGTTGGGGAGGAAGCGACCATTGTTGGAAGGTAGGGGACGCACGCCGGAGGTGGAGGAGACTCGCGTAGTGGAGGCTAGATCTAGGGTTTGTATGGTGGCTCTGATACCATGTTAAATCAGAGAACCCAGTGAGGTCCAGCCTTTTTCTATTGAAATTTATAGTAGGAATGTACAATAATTAAGACTGAAATTACTCCTAAAATTAAGATCTAATTGTCAACTAATCACAGCTAGTTTAACAGCTAATCTATAGCTAATTCAACAATTTTGAATAAATGTGCACCTCATGTGCCTGAGGTTTGCGCTTTGCCTTGAGTCTCTTGCCTAGGCCCTAGCACTAATTTGAGCCTAAGTGCGTGCCTTGCACCTTTGACAACTATGATTTATTAACAAAATGATAGATGGCATTTAAATAATGGACATTAATTACTTCCAAATAAAAATAAAAGTAAAATAAAAGTTTGGCCAGTTGAACTGGCCCGATTTGATGAGTTCAACTTGTCCAACCACTGTTAATCCAAAAAACGAACTGTTTTTTGCTGTGAACTGGACTGGTTCTTGGTTCTTCTTTTGCCCACCTGTATTTGGGCAGCAATGCTTAGTGCATTGTTGTTAAAATCACGTGTTAACTCGCATTGTTGGAACTCTCCCATGGCTCCGGCTCTACTGCAAAAATCAAGCTTTCCCATGGCTTTTGCTGCTCCTTCTCGGAACTCTGAACAGCCTATCTGACACATGTCAATAGATTGACTAGGAGGATCGCACATGACACACGTCATTGCGGTGGGTTTGTTTGTTCTCTACGACTCTGTTCTTGTGGCTTTTTTTTGTTTTTAGTTGGGTTACTAGATGATGATGATGATGTCAGGATCTTGGATTCATTAGGGTTGCACTGGGCTCTGTAATTTCTATTTGCTTTGTGTACTCTATTCTATCTCGTCCTTCATCAATATAATTAGGTCATATCTATGTTTATTCATTATAGAGAAATGGAAATGGCCGTTAGCAGATGTGAAGTGAATAGAATCTCTGAGTCTTTCCATTGGAAAATTAGGAAATGCTTTTGAGCCTAAGAATATTTTAAGATTATAATATTATATTTGTTGTATGTTTGTTTGTTTTTATTTAAGAACAATGTTTGTTGATGATGATGGTAATGTTTGTTGTTTGGAATTTTAATCATGGATGGATGAATGATGAATTGATGATAAATGATGGACTTAATATTTAAAATTTTCATATTATTTAGTAATTTTGAAATTGATAGATGAAGTAATTTAAAATAAATACATGTATATCATTTATATTAAGGATTATGTCATTATAAACATATATTTATATAAATTAAAGAGTATTTTTAATTATTTGTAAAATCTTACAATTTTACGATTCAATTTTACAATCCAATTTTATAGATTCTCTTACGATCTCACTTAAAATCTCGATTTTAACAATCTTAGTTTAGTGCATGATGAAATTGAGTAACAGGGTGCACAAAAGCCATAAGCCTCTTGAAGATGATTGAAACAAATTTGTATGGTCACTTCTATGGCATACTAAGTGTTGAAAACCTGTGTTTGATGCCAATATCCATTTTGATTAATGTGTGTTGAAGGCTTGTCCACATGTATTTTATAATTTTTATTATTTTGAATTATTTTACAAATGGAGATTTCATGAACGTTTGGGACATTGCATCCAATGTGAGATCTTGTCCCTGTTATGGTTTAAGATAATTCTTCTGAAAATTATCTTGTCAACATCGCCATGTGGTGTTGTTTCCATGTGCCATGTTCGTATCCAGGGTTCATACTCAATATCCATGCTTCTTAGGCTCCTAACATGGGGGGGTCAGAAAAACCTTCCTTTCATGTTGGAATATGATGTCATTTACCAAAATGGAAAAGGGTTCCTCATTATTTCATTGTTGTTGTCAGGAATGGTATTTTCCAAAAGCTTTGTTGCTATGAGGGGATGTTATTTATTCACATTGGAGGAATGCCCCGGATGTTATTGCTTCATGTTCAATGGGGGTTGAGTACCTCATTTCCACGGCCGTCTTGTCACTGAAATGTAGTTTAAGATAATCTTGAGTGAATTCTTCATTCCCTGATGTTCGAGTGTCACCTGTGCATGTGACTGGATCTTATCACTTCACTGAATGTAATTTTCTCAATTTGATTTCTGAATTTTGTAATGCATTCTTGCCAACGTTTTCCAGAAACGACATGAGGAGATGGAGAGACTTGAAAGAGAGAGACAAGCGGAGCTAAGGAGCTACAAGAATTTAATGGTAGCTGAAAAGATGACATCCAACAAAGAGATAGCATCAACTGCCAAATCCTTGCAAGAGCTGGAAGAGGACTTCATGTAAACACAGCATAATTTCAACTGTCAAAACAAATCAAATCTTTGCCATCCGGGTGGAATCAAGAAATCTGCCCACAGAAAGACAGCTTGGGAATTGAAGGTTATCTTTATCATTCTGTTATCTGGTTTTAGTATGAATATACTCCCTGCTGCTAAGACAAACTCATTCCTGCTCAACCCCTCTCTAGTCTTATAATTGTTAATAAGAAAATCCAGCATGAGTTGCTACTTGCAGAGACATTGTAAAAGAAGCACTTGTACCATGATAATGGTTTTGATAAATTGAGACATATTTCCATTGTTATCCACAGAGAATTTGTTATGAGGCATCGCTTGATTGACAATTTAAGCCTTAAGTTTGTGTACCCCATCTTTCCTTTAGTTTGTTTTTGCTGTTTCTAGTTGATTCAATTAGACCCTTTTGGCTACAAATTCAAATTTCATTACTAAAATATGTTTGTGACTAAAAGTTAAAAAAGCGAGTAATATTTCAGTTTATGAAGAGCACATCCTGCATTTCTGTTAATTACCCCATGATGATCATATTGTACTTACATTGTTCAATGTTTTCCATTGAGGGGATACAAAATGTCCATATTTCTTCACCGAGGAAGTCGACATTTTTCTTCATTGATTTTGTGAAGCCAAGGGTTGTGTCTTGTGCACTAGTTTTCACCACTTTCCACTGCGCACAACACACAAAGGTGTATACTTTTTCCCCAACATGCGGCCTAATTATAACTATAATGCACCAGCAATGAGCTTTTGGTTATAATTCTAATTCAGATCTTAAAATTAAATTTTAGTTGTCAAATCAAAACGTAGTCACATCTCATTTCGTTTTTATTTTTTTTTTTAAAATATTTTTAGTTAATTCAACATTACTAATCTACTTGATATGCATGGTATGGTAGACTACTGTTTGCAGAATTCATTTAGGTTGCTTCTAAATATAGGGATTCCAATTTTAAATGATTGAATTTGAAATTTGTGATTTAAAATATTTATACTTCAGATAACACCTCTTTTAGTGTTATTCTAAAGTCTTTTATTTTTGTTTGTCTAAATTCAAGATAAATTTTGATCCAAATACAAACATTTTAAACAAAAATGTACCCAATAATAATAAACATAAGATTTCCACTACCAAATTTCTAATAAAAGGGTTAAATATGACTAGCTTTTTTTCAATTAACTTGACAAGTCTTAGTTGCTAGGTATGGGTCTGGCTCAAGTCAAAAATACTTATTAACAAAGATGACATTCTTACCATTATCATCTTCTTCCATAAATTTCGTCCTGTCTTTGTCAGTTAACTATTTTGGTAAAGTAGGTTTTAGTAGTTAATTACTCGAAGATTGGACAAATCTGTCTGTCTCCCCTTTCTTCTCAGATCTCAATTCAATAATCCTACTCCATTGCAACTTGGTACGGAAATTAAACCATTGTTAGACCAAACTTTAAATCAACCCCTTTTTCTGAAACATTTGAAGAGAAGGGGTAACCTAACAGTAACAGGTGCAATGAACTTAATGAATTTAAACCGCTAATGACCCACGTGGGAAGAACATTGACTAAACCGACCAATTAACCTAGATGATCTAGTTAATATATATATACACACACACACGCATACACGTCTTGATGTTTGGGAAAGGAAGCTACTTTATGGACTTGGGATTTTTTTGACATAATAATTGGGGGGTGGATGTGATATTTTTCCAAAGTTCAAAGTCCTTTATGTTTTCAACAAAGGCTGCGGCTGATGTTACTTTGTTGGACAAAAGGGACAAAACCCAACAAATCTCTTCCCAATTGTAGCTGTCCACAAGCCCACTTTTGCCCCCATTCTTTAATGTGGCTCTTCTTATTTCTTTTTCACTTCATTTGGTTAGTTACGGGAAAACGCCATTTTTAATTTTAAAGAAAAGGGCAAGTTGGGTTGGGTTGGGTTAGGTAGGGTCATCTAGGGTTTTAGTCAATTTTTTTTTTTTTTTTTTTATAATAATGGGGTTTAATTTTTTAAGAATAATATTATATATAAGTTTTTATGTATTTAATTTACCTGATTTTGTGAAATATTATTTGTGTTTAGTAAAATTACTTAACGTACGCTTAAGTAATAATTATGACATTTTATTGATGATAAATAAAAAACAGAAAAATTGATAAAAAAATATATTAAACTATTAACATATATATATATATGTACAACTTAAACATATGAATAATATTAAAATATTAAAATAACAATAAATTGTACCTTATTGATTGTTGATTGATGTTGGGGAGTTGGGACCAAAACATCACCTCCAAACACATGTAATTTTGGAGCTTTTGCTTTAATTCGTTAGACTCTAATATCTATGTTAAAATTTAATAAGGGACAGATTTGGGGATGGATCTAGGAAATGCTGACCCCGGATTTATAGATAATTTCAGCTCTTCTCTCCTAAAGTGGGCCAAATTTACAAGACAGATTTGTGGAGAGATTTGAGGCTGGCTCGGGCTGTAACCTCCCTTCTTACATCCATTCTAAAGGACAGATTTGATCAAAATTAGTACGGAAAAGGAGAGGAGTAAATGCTTATTTTATTTTAAAAAATTTAGAATTTATATAACTTGATTAAAAATAATATGAGTATGACTTTTGCTAAAAAAAAAAAAAACTTTAGTTGAGATATGATTACATGAAACGACCTAACATGGGTTTAGGCCGATGTTTATTGTGTCATGTGGGGGCCATACACTCTCACAAAAATTTACATACACAAAAATTTAATACATATATATATATATCAATAAATGTCTTTTCCATATCAGTAAATTAACGTAATTAAAATTCTTTTAATTAAGTAAATTAATGGTACAATATTTAATATAACTTATGTATATTAGTGCCTCTAAGGTTTCTTTAATGTTAGTTAATTTTAATGAAAAGAATGGTCGTATAATTTTCATAACGTAGATATTATTTATAATTTAATGCCATCTTTAAAGCATCAAGTATAATTTATTAAAAACACACACACAAAAAAAAAAACCCTTTTATATGCATTTTGAGTCTGTTCCTGTCATTTTGAATTCTTTAATTAATGGCAAATGGAATGTTAATAATATATTGATGATTCCATTACCGCCATCCGATGATCATTTTGAATGGCATTTATGAATATATTTGTTTTATTATTTTTTCTTACTTTGGGTAATTAAGGGCCATGATCATCCATATATATATCCCATTACTTAAATTCATATATTAACACATATATAATTAATTAAGACATACGTCAGTTAGAGCCTGTGAAGAGGTCCACTGTTTAATCTTTTTTAATTAGTCAGGCAGATGCTAGAAAAAGTCGGTGTGTGACAATTAAGTTCTCGATGTGTTGGGTTTCGAAATCCCAATTTCAATTCCATCGATCAGATAACAACCCTACTCTTTGTTTAACCTAAAGTTTTATTTTTTTAATGAAGTCTCATGTCTCTTATATAATATAATATACACACATATATATAATCAACTTCGCAAAAGAACAATTACCCGACAAGTTGGCGTTACAAAGTTCGAGGTAGTATATTAGTATCATCGAAGAAAATGACACAACTATAAGATATATATATATATATTTGTTTATAATTAGTTCTCCAATCTCGTATTAACCATACTTAGTTAAAAGTTGACATGAATAATGGTGCTTCCTGAGTTTGCTGTTTGGCTTTTGGGAAAATGTTCTCAAATCTTGGTTTTTGTTAATTATTTCATTTGAAGTAATTAATTTTAATGATTTAAGAGTTGGGTTTAGAGTTAATTAATCATTATAATTTGAGATGTAATAAATACTTTGGTTTTATCTTATGAACGATTATGATTATCAAAGTTATATCTTAAAATTAGTAAGTAAATAGATAAATGAGATAAACCCAGATGAGTTAGATCTTAAGTTTAGACTCGAATCTGAAATTGGGAGAAATCTATGTTTGTTAGGGGGTCAGAATGAGAATCTAAGGTTAGTTTGAAATCCTCTTGATCTTATAATATTCTTGGAAATGTAAATTAAAAAATTTAACAAGGAGAACAAGAGCAAGAAACTGACGTGGATCTGGGAGGGTTTTAGGTAACTATGAGATTATAAAATTAAATAAAGACACTAAACAAACCAACCAAAATTAAACATAGGTCTTGAAGCAAGTGAATCTCACACGTGCATCCACATAACATTGTTGATTCCTAACAAATATATTAATTAGTTCTTAGAATCAATCACTCTTCCTATTCCTATTTGTATAGTTTAGATTCTTTCCCGTTGAATTTGTCTGTCTTGCAGCCATATGCTTTGGTTTTCACAATTTCTTAGACATAATTAGCGAATTAATTGTTTGTTTTAATATTTTACTTAAAAATAAAATGAAGGGTTATATATTTTTTATATTACCTAAAAATAATTATGAACACTATCTAATAAACTTTTATTTAATATTTTTTTTTTTTTACATATTTGTAGCATGAGTTATCCCACTAAATATATATATATATCAATTCTTATCCTTTTGAGTTGGATCTTCTCTGCTCTCTCTTTCAACAGCTTCATTCTTTGTAGTGTTTATCACATAGTTAGTACCTTAACTGCATCAAAACTATGTGGATTTGGTGGCGTTTACCGTTAACAGATGTAATTTACTGCAAAACTAATCAAAGACACTATACAAAGTAGTGTACGTAATTATGTTCACCCTGTTAATTAATCGGTTTGATTTGGGCATTTTTCTTTTCTAAGTCAATTTAATTTCGGGGCTGACCCTATAGACCCAGTTGACAAGAGATTAAGTCCTTAAAGCTCGATTAAAAGTAAAGAATTAATGACCCAATTAAGGTACAACAAAATTTTGTTGCTGAAGCTAGTTGCTTGCTTGACCAAACAACACCAATTGTTCGTTTACTATTATTAACAGGGTTTTATAATACTAAAATAAAACATTTAGGAGAGAAGTGATCATATTCATATGGGCTACCAGCCTTGCATGGGCGGGTCAATGGAATTTGGGGGGAGAGGCAACAAAACAATGGTCAGCTACCATTCCAAGTTGCCAACTAAACCCCACATATTAAGACTTGAGGAAGATGGCGATGTAGGTTGTGACCACAAACCACAATATAAAGTATTTCAACCCTAATATTGTGTGTGCGAAAAGAATAATTATTTGATCTTTTTATAGTTGTATTATATTATACGTTAAGGGAAAGAATATTATTAAAAGGATATATAATTAATTATAAACATATTTTGTTATCATATTATTCTATATGACTTTTTTTAATATATATATATATATATATGACATTTTGTAGTAGGTCCAAATATATATATACCAAGTTCATGGTATTGGATTAATATTGTCATCTATATAGTTACCAAAGGAAAAATTAATAGATAAATAATGAAATAAAATTAATTTGATTATAACCCGACAATGCTTCACTAATTCTAATGTGTAAGGAAACAGACTAAGAATTTAGGAGTTTTTTATTGGTGTCCAACCTATTTAAAAAAAAAAGAAAAAGATGAGAGGTGGGAATAATGGAGAAGTGAAAGAGACATCTTAGTGGAGCTGTAGTGAGAAAGTGGAAGACTATCCATGTGGTATTCTACCATCCAAAAGTGTCATGGAAATTTGGCTATAAATAGCATTGGTCCAATATTTGTTTGAATCATTCTAAAAGTAATAAGAAGCTTTAAAATATAGGAGAGGTAAGAAAGCCAAAGCTTCAAAGTAAGAGACGCTAAGATTGTGTCACTATATTTTTTATATTACTTGAAAAAAAATAGAGTGTGTGATGATATTTGTAATTATTTTTATTATAATGGAATATTTCTTGGAAGTTGTCTTATGATTTTTCTCTCAATATTAGAGGGTTTTTTACATTAAAATTATGTCTCTTATATTTCTACTTGTATACTATTATGTGGTGGAAAAAAGTAATTCTAAGAACCTTCTGTAGTTTATCAAATCTCTGTCCAATTTTCCTAACAAATGGTATCAGAGCTTTTGGTTGCGAAAGTGTCAGTCTTTTCAAGAAATTTTTAATATGCTCTGTGGTGCAACATTGTTTGATCTTCCACATAAAAAAAGAATTGTCTTGGCTAAAAGCATCTTTCTTGCATATCTGGTTACTGGATTTAAGTGTGGTATGTGGAAGTGTATGTCTAGAAAAAATTATGGTTAAAGAAATATTTGATATTTAAGTGTGTCCATTTGTGACCTATCTTTTTTCTTAGGAACTTATCTAGTGTACTATTTACATACAAATACTATTCTAGTATATGATTGCTATTCACGATGAATAATAGAAGCCTAGTTCAAACCTGATAGAGGCCAGTACAAGCAAAATGATTACTCTAAACGGAACCAACTATTACATATGGAGAGAAAAAATGAAAGATCTCATTTATGTGAAAAATTGGCATCTACCAGTATTTGTTACACAAATGCTCGAATAACAAACCAATAAAGAGTGGGAATCCAAACATGCCCAAATATGTAGATAACAACGTGCTCAATCATATTTGTGATGAGATGTATGCCATATTGTTGTGGAAGAAATTTGAATCTCTATATGCTCGAAAGACTGGCAACAATAAGCTCTTCTTGATTAAAAAGATGATAAATTTATACTACAAGGAGGATATCACTATCTCTGATCACTTGAGTGATTTCAAGGAGTTTTGCAGTAATTGTCTTCTATGGGTGTAAAGATTGATGATGAGATTCAAGCTCTATAACTGCTTGGTATTTTACCATACTTTTGGATGTCTCATTGTAACTCCGTTCCTAATAGTGTAATGACGATGGAACTTGTTAAGGGTGTTGTTTTAATCGAAGAGATGAAAAGAAGATCTCAAGCCTTGTCTTTGCATTTCGAGGTTTTTATCACCGAAGATAGATGGAGAAGTAAAAGCAGAGGTTCGAAAAGTAAAAATAAAGGTCGAAGCAAGTAAAAGTCTAACTACAAAAATGTAGAGTGTCACTATTGTGGCAAACTGTGACACATTAAAAAGAAATGTTTCCAGTTCAAGAAAGACATGAAAAAGGGCAACATTAAAAAAGAAAAGAAAGATTGTGACCACAATGATATAGTTGTCATTGCCAACCTTGTTATTGTTTGTATTGAGGAGGTAATTAATTTTGCCTGTCAAGAGACAAGCTGGGTCATTGATAGGGGAGCTGCCTTATATGTTACATCAAAGAAGAAACTTTTCTCATTTTATATGCTCGGTAACTTTGGGGTGGTAAAGATGAGTAATGAGAGTTATTCAAAGGTTGTCGACATGTGAGATATTCACTTGGAGATCAATAAAGAAGCATGAATGATTCTAAAGTATGTTAGGCATGTGCTTGATGTTTGTTTTAATTTAATCTTAGTTAGAAGACTTGACGGTGAGGGTTATTGCAACACCTTTGATAATAGACATTGGAAACTTATTAAAGGTTCATTGGTTGTGGCCTGGGGAGAAAAGAGTCCTAACTTGTATGTGACACAAGCTAAAATTGCTAGTGACTCTGTCAATGTTGTGGAAGATGAGAAGACAGCCGAGATGTGGCACAAGAGACTTAGTCACATAAGGGAGAAATGACTAAACTGCTTGGCTAAGAAGAATTTACTCTCAGGTGTAAAGAGAGCAAGTTTTAAGAAATGTGTGCATTACATGGCCGAAAAGTAGAACAAAGTTTCCTTCAAGAGTCATTCTTTTTCAAGGCAATTGGATTTGCTAGAATTGGTGTATTTCGATATTTGTGATCTCTTAATGGTAAAATTCTTTAGTGGTGGACTTTATTTTGTGATGTTTATTGATGATCATTCAAGGAAACTTTGAGCTTATGTTTTGATGACCAAAGATCAGATGCTTGATATTTTAAAGTAATTTCATGTATTTGTTGAAAGGAAAACTAGTAAGAAGTTAAAATGTATTCGTACTGACAATGGTGAAGAATATAGTGGTCCTTTTGATTAGTATTGCAAAAAGATGGGCATTGGACATCAAAAGATGTCTCCAAAGACTCGACAATTGAACGGTCTGGCTAAAAGGATGAATCAGACCCTAATAGAGAGAGTCAGGTATTTACTTTTAGAAGAAAAATTACCAAAATCTTTTTGAGGGAAGTCCTTGCTCATAGTAGTATATGTTATCAACCTATCTCTAATAGTTGCTCTGAATGGTGATGTCCCCGGCAGAGTTTGTATGACAGAGAAGTCTCTTATAATCATCTACGAGTTTTCGAATGTAAGGCGTTTGTTCACATTTCGAAGGATGAGAGGTCAAAGCTTGATGTTAAGACACAATAGTTGTAACACCCGAGAATAATTTTGAGGATAAAAATGATAATTGATGAAGGGCATAATTGGAATTTTGGGAAAAATAAGACTATAGGGCACACTAACACAGCTTTGGACGACCGAATTAATCAGAGGGAGTACCTCGAACCCTAGATAGCCAAGAAAAATGGTATAGTATCGACGAGCAATTAAAATTATGTTTTTTAGTGATAAAAGAAATGAGATCGGGAACAGTTTTCGGTACAACAAAAATACAGCTGCCAATTAGGTCGTATTACCGAATTGTTGTAAACGACGTCCAAAAAGTCAACGGAGAGTGCCAAGGACTAGTATTCAATGTATAGAACAACCCTTAGGTGGTTTCAGGTTGAATCAAGCGGATTTGAGGCCAAATAAATCAGTCGGGCCTAAGTGTAATTTTCTAAAATTACCCGAGGAAGGTCTAAAAGGCAATTTTTCAAAAGTTTCAAGGGGGAAATGAAAAGTTTTAATCTTGAGGGTCTTAGTGAGGATGTTAGAAAGACCAGGGGCTTAAGGTTGAGGGCCAAAATGCAAAAGAAAATTTCAGGGGGCTAAAGTGTAATTTTTAGAAATTTCGCACGCACATGGTAGTCTGGCCGCGAGTTTTGGCCGAAAAATCCGGCCATTTGGCAGCCAAATCTTGTCAAGGGATGGCCGAGGACAGTCCTGGTGGCGTGAAGGGGAAGAAATGGCCGGAAATCGGCCACGTGGGGGTCGTTTTTTGCCTATAAATACTGAAGGTATTCGGCCGAGAATGAAGCACCAAATCGAGCTCATTTTTGAATGATTTTTGGAACTTTGATAGAGGGCTTTTGGTATCTAGGCATCAAAGATCATTTTGGGAGTGTTTTGAAGCATTTTGGTGAGCTTTTGAGGGGGTTTCGAGTTCGGCCGAGGGTTTGAGGCGGTCCGCCTAGCCGGACCTGTAACCGGCCATTTGGGCCATTTTCCGGTGGCCTTTCGGCCTTATTTTTGTGGCATCGTGATCGATTCTCCAAGGGCTTTCGAACGGCACCAGTTTTGTGGCCATCGGAGCAGTCGCCGGCGACCGGCTCAAGGTAGAAGATGATCGGCGCGTGACTGCCACGCGCCAGTTCAGACCAGTCAGCCACTCGCCCGCGCGTGAGGGCGCGTGAGGCCTCAGGTAATTTTGAATTTTTTTTTATTATTTTAAGAAAAATAAATTATGAATTATGGTGGAAGAAAATTTTGAAAAATGTTGGGTAAAATGGTCATTTTGTAACTTTCAAGATAAATAAAGCTTATGAAAAATAGGATGAGGTGTTGGAAAATTTTCAAAAAATTTTGGAAGTTAGGAATTTTTTATTTATGAATTGTTGAGAAGAAAAATCGAGGAAAAACCTTGAGTAGGCATTTATTAGAATTTTTGAGGAGAAATATAAAGAAAATAGGAAAATTGTGAGAAAATTAAGAAAAATTATAATTGTTGGATAAATGTGATGATTAGGGTGCCTTGAGGGTTGAGACGAAGTGACTTGTGTGAAGTTCGAAGAAGGCACACAAATCGAGGCGTACCGCGCTTGTCGAGAAGAATTTGAAATTTCGTCAAAGGTGAGTGTTCGCCCCCAACCTTGTTTTGACTTGAGAGTGGTTCTACCCAAAAAGACTTTAAGTGACATGTGAATGGTTTACTGTAAATGTTCTTCCCTATGGCTTGGTTTATTATGGTTGTCCAAACAGTTATTTACACATGCATTGAATTTCGTACGGTAAATTGCATACATTGAGATGTTGATTTTTATGCATGTTATGATTTTTCGGCATTGGCTTGTTTTGTGTCGTCCATGTGGGGCGTGGGTTGGTAACCTGTGACGTAGTCCAGAGTGATAGCACTCGGGATGCGTACCTAGGATTAATGCTAGGTGACCCACTTGGGACGGGGCTGAGACGGACTTCACCCTACGGGACCCAAGTGGCGGGGTTGAGAGTGGACACCACCCCGGTTGTTGGCTCAAGTGGCGGGGCTACGAGTGGACACCACCCCAGGTTCCTTTGAGCAATAGCATTGATGCCGAGGTGACGTCGATTCCGAGGATAGTGCTGATGTGACACTCTTGGGGCTAGGGTTGCATTGGGTTTTGGAATGCTTTTGAGTTGGAGCGTAAAGCCTAACAATGACAATGAGGTGATTCCCGGGTTCATATGTCAAGGTTGTCCCTCTTAAGCAGGATCGTTTTGCCAATGGGCCGAAATGGTCGTGTCACCTTTAGAGAGATTGCATTTTCCCCGATTAGGGTTAAGTGCTATGTGGGATTCTCTTAGGCTGGTGCATGTCGAGATTTATCGATTTTGTATATGATTTTTCATATCTGCATGAAAACGTTTTTGAACTCTCACTTAGATGATTCAGCATCTAATTTGGACTATGTCCCTGGAATATTCAAACGTTCCAGGTGAAAGCAGTGGCGCCAAGGGAAAGAATGTCATCGAGATGTAGCTGCTATGTTTAGTTTTCGTAGGTTTTGTCTATGATTACGATATTCAGAGGTTATGTAAATATTTGATATTTTCATGTGAAACATCGATTTGGTTATTGTAAAGGAATTGTCGATTATATATCATTGAGGTTTCGATCTTGCTTCCGCTGATGTGATTGTTAATACCTGTCTTAGTTTATTTATTATTAAATTTTGATATGCTAAGAAGGTACGATCGGGATTGACGGGAAACGATTATGATGAAGGTATCGAGAGACTTATGTTGTGTGTTTGATGTTGAAGAAAATATATATATATATGTATTCCCAAAATCTCGAGTTAACGCTCGCTTGGGAAAAGTGGGGCGTTACAATAGTGCATCTTTATCAATTATGGTCTTTGATGAATTTAGTTATAGACTATATGACCTGATTGAGAAGAAACTCGTTCAGAGTCGTGATGTTGTATTCATTAAAGATCAAACCATTGGTGATATTGAAAAAGCTGAGAAGAAAATGTCTAGTGGCAGTGAAAGCTTGATTGATCCAGATCTAATTCCTATGGTGAACTTGCCCAATCCAGTCGATAATGGTATTGAAGGTGATAATCAGACTGATGGCCAGCCAAGGGCAGATGATGACCCTATAAATGATGCAGAAAATAATGATGAGGTTGTTGAGTAGAGGGAATAGTCCCCTTTACCATTGCTCAAAAGATTAGAGAGAGAACGATGACTTTCTTCTAGGTACCCTAGTTTAGAGTACATCTTTCTTTCTGATGAGGGGGAGCTAGAGAGCTTTGATGAAGTTCAAACTCATAAGGATAGAACCCAGTGAATGAGAGCCATGTAAGACGAGATTGATTCCCTGCAGAAAAATGATACTTATAAGCTTGTGGAACTTTTGGAAGACAGGAAATTTCTAAAGAACAAATGGGTGTTCAAACTTAAGAGATATTGTAACAAGCTAGTGAAGTTTAAAACTCACCTAGTTATGAAAAGTTTTGGACAAAAGCGAGGGATCAATTTTGATGAGATTTTCTCTTAGGTTGTCAAAATCAACTCTATTAGAACAATACTGGGTTTAACAGCTAGCTTGGATTTAGAACTTAAAAAACTTGATGTGAAGACTGTATTTCTCCATAGTGATTTGGAGAAAGAGATTTACATGGTTCAACTAGAAGGATTTGAAAAGAAAGGGAATGAACATATGGTTTGCAAATTAAAGAAGATTTTGTATGGACTGAGGCAAGTTCCGAGGAAGTGGTATAAGAAGTTTGACTCTTTCATGATGAGTCACAAATATACCAGAACGAATATCATTGTGTGTATTTTAAAACCTTCCCAAGTGGTAAATTCATTATTCTTTTACTATATGTAGATGATATGTTGATAATAGGGCAAGATAGGGAGATAATTGATAATCTAAAAAAGGAGTTGTTAAGAGTGTTCAACATGAAAGATCTAGGACCTGTAAGGAAAATTATGGAAATGCAGATTTTATGAGACCTAAAAGCTAAAAAACTATGGTTGTCATCGAAAAAAATATGTGGAGTGAGTTTTAGAAAGATTTAACGTGTAGAGTGTTAAACCAGTTAGCACACCGTTGGCCAGTCACTTTAAACTCAATAAAAAGAATTGTCCCACTAGTCAAGAAGAAAAGGAAAACATGGTTAGGATTCCCTATTCCTCAGTAGTTGGAAGTTTGATGTATGTCATGCTTAGTATTCGTTCAGATATCACTCATGCGGTAGGAGTAGTCAATAGGTTTCTTTCCAACCTAGGAATAGACCATTAGGAAGCTGTGAAGTTGATCTTGAGATATCTCACAAATAGTACAAAAAAGTGCTTTTGCTTTAGATGGACTGAATTAATTTTGAAAGCATATACAGATGCAGATATGACAAGTGACCTAAATAATAGGAAATCTACTTCAGGATTCTTGTTCACATTTGCATGAGGAGCTATATAATGGCAATTTAAACTATAGAAGTGTGTTGCCTTATTTACAACAGAGATGGAATACGTTACCATGACCAAAGTAGGAAAATAAATGCTTTGGTTGACAAGATTCCTTCAACAATTCGAAATGAAGCTGACAAAAACTATAATTTACTATGATAATTAGAGTGCTCTAGATTTGAGCAAGAACGCTATGTATTACTCGCGCACAAAACACATTGATGTAAGATATCATTAGCTGCGATTAGCAGTGGAGGAAAACAATTCATATTAGAAAATATTCACATTGATAAAAACCTTACCGACATGATGACAAAATGATGTAGCTTGGGAGAATCTTCAACTATGTGCCAGGTTGGCCAACATAGACTCCATTTAATTATTTTTATCATTATTCTCCTTATTCTTGGGTTGGAAGGGGAGAATTGTTGGTGTCCAATCCATTTAAAAAAAAGAAAAGAAAAAAAAAGATAAAAAATGAGAATAATGAGAAAGTGAAAAATACATCTTAGTGGAGCTTTAATGAGAAAAAGTGGAAGACACATCTTAGTTGATATATACATGTGGTCTCCTCTTATCCACAAGTGCCATGGAAACTTGGCTATAAATAGCATTGGTCCAATGCTTGTTTGAATCATTTAAGAACCTTCAAAGTAACGATGAGGCAAAGAAAGCCAAGGCTTCGAAGCGAGGGTCTACGAGAATGTGTTATTATATTTTTGTATCATTTGAAAGAGAATAAAGTGTGTGGGGATATTTATAATTATTTTTATTATAGTAGAATATTTCTCAAATCTTGTTCCATGATTTTTTTCTTAATATTGATTTTTTTTTATGTTAATGATGAGAGAATATTTATAGGGGGCAATTTTACTGTGCTACCCCTAGAGGTTACTATTAACTTGGAGCCATGTGTGCTAGTAAAGGCCAATGGGCGATCGCCACGTGTCAAGACTTAGGAGTTCCGCTTATCTTTATAATCTTTATTATGATTTTGAATTGGAAAGAGATAAAGAAGAAGATTAAGTCAACCAATGATATCTTTAAATATCTCAAGAATTATCTCTATTAGGGAAGATTATCTTTTCTCCCCATGGAAAGGGGATCAACCTCTCCTTTTGAAATATATCTTATCTCCTAAGGGAAAGGCCACGGGACATCTATAAATAGAGGGTAACCTCTACAGGTATGAGGGCTGACTCCTAAGGGGACTCTTTGATTATCCTTCATTACTGTTATTATACTCCTCAAAAACCCTATGAACTGACTTGAGCGTCGGAGGGATCACGGGGAGCAAGTCCCCACCCTTTTCGCAGGTACTTGGCTCAAGACAGAAGAAGGTGATCGGCTCCGCATCATCAATTGACGCCCACCGTGGGGCCTTCGTCTTTTCCTTCTGTTTTCCAAGTACAATTTCAAGCCGTAGGAAATCTATTCAACTCAATTACACGTATTTGCTGATTGCATCATGGGTAGGCTTGTCTCTCTTTTAATATTTTTTGTGCCTCCTACGATTTTATTTTGCAATTATTGTTTTATGTAAAAATAATTGAAAGAGAAGGCCAAAAGATTCATATATATATATATATATATGTTCAATCACATAAAAGAAGCGTAATTCTGCCATTACATTCATATTATATGAATATATATATGTTGGAGAAAAGCTTATCATGGAAGCCTAGCGGAGTAAATAAGAAAAGAGGTGTTATATTATAATATTAAAGGGGAAGACTTCCTGGAAAAGGGGTATATACCCAGAAACCACCATGGATGAGCCAGGCGATGGCCGTAGCAAGCAGCGATAATGGTTGCGACGGAAGCTTCGTTAATATCGCTTTGGTTAAAACTTATTTCCCTTGTTTTATCATTCTAGTGTTTTAACTACTATTTATTGGAGAATTGCTAGATATATGCAAAAGGTTTTAATTTGAATTGATTGATAGATATGCTCCAATGACTTGAATTTTAATTGATTTTGTTAAAATGTCCGGGATTAATAACGTTAGCAGATGAAAGGCTCGCCCCGAACACCTGCGGATGTAGGCGTTATGCCGAACCGCAAAAATAAAATACTCTATTTAATTGCGGACGTAGGCGTTACGCCGAACTGCGAAAACAAAATATTTGTTATTCTTTAATTGCGGATGTAGGCGTTACGCCGAACCGCGAAAACAAAATATTTGTTGTTCTTTAATTGCGGATGTAGGCGTTACGCCGAACCGCGAAGACAAAATATTATTATTCTTTAATTGCGGACGTAGGCATTTCACCGAACCGCGAAAATAAAATAAGGATATTATTTGAAATCCCGTCATCAACTACAATCTAAGCCAGCATGTGTGAATGAAAACCGAAGGTCCGAAAGGCCTCAGCAACGCAAGAGTAAAGGATCAGATGTGATCCTTGGGGGGCCCCGAACCCCCGAACACTGAAAAACAAGGGATTAGATATGATCCTCGGGGGGCCTTGAACCCTCGAACACTCAAGATGAAAGGATTAAATATGATCCTCGGGGGGCCTCGAACCCCCGAACACTCAAGATGAAAGGATCAAATGTGATCCTCGGGGGGCCCCGAACCCCCGAACACTTAAAAACAAAGGATCAGATATGATCCTCGGGGGGCCCCGAACCCCCGAACACTCAAAAACAAAGGATCACTTATGATCCTCGAACTCTTGACAACTCAAAATCGAAGGTTCAAAGGGGACCACCCCTACTAATTAAGGCACCAGTTCGGAGGCTACGAACCTCCGCCAAATGAAGACCAAAGGGGACCACCCCTACGAATTAAGGCATCAGTTCGGAGGCTATGAAACTCCGCCAAATGAAGACCAAAGGGGACCACCCCTACTAATTAAGGCACCAGTTCGGGGGCTACGAACCTCCGCCAAATGAAGACCAAAGGGGACCACCCCTACTAATTAAGGCACCAGTTCGGAGGCTACGAACCTCCGCCAAATGAAGACCAAAAGGCATCAGTTCGGAGGCTACGAACCTTCGCCAAACGAAGACCAAAGGGGACCATAGCCTCAACCAACACAGCTTCAGCCAAAAGGCCCCGAAGATAAGGCAAGCGGCCTCGGCCCCCACAGCCTCAGCCAACGGCCTCCGAAGACGAGGCACGCAGCCTCAGCCACCTCAGCTTCGGCCAAACGGCCCCGAAGATAAGGCAAGCGGCCTCGGCCCCCACAGCCTCAGCCAACGGCCTCCGAAGACGAGGCACGCAGCCTCAGCCACCTCAGCTTCGGCCAAACGGCCCCGAAGATAAGGCAAGCGGCCTCGGCCCCCACAGCCTCAGCCAACGGCCTCCGAAGACAAGGCACGCAGCCTCGGCCAGCGGCCCCCAAAGATCAGGCATGCGGCCTTGGCCACTATAGCCTCGGCCAGTGGCCCCCGAAGACAAGGCACACAGCCTCGGCCAGCGGCCTCGAAGATAAGGAAAATTCTCGAACGTCACTATCACCTCGAGCGATCTAATCACCCTTTGCATGGGAAGACTGAAAAGGCACCGGGAGACTTAAAAAGTGAATTCAGCATCCGAGCCTACTAACCCAAATTTTTAGTAGAACTTTTTTACAGAGGCTCAGAAAAACAATGATGACTACTCCTTCAGCTACTCAAACTCCTCGCTTGATCAGCTCAAGGAGTGGGGGACAAGTGATGAGGGAATATTTATAGGGGGCAATTTTACTGTGCTACCCCTAGAGGTTACTATTAACTTAGAGCCATGTGTGCTAGTAAAGGCCAATGGGCGATCGCCACGTGTCAAGACTTAGGAGTTCCGCTTATCTTTATAATCTTTATTATGATTTTGAATTGGAAAGAGATAAAGAAGAAGATTAAGTCAACCAATGATATCTTTAAATATCTCAAGAATTATCTCTATTAGGGAAGATTATCTTTTCTCCCCATGGAAAGGGGGTCAACCTCTCCTTTTGAAATATATCTTATCTCCTAAGGGAAAGGCCACGGGACATCTATAAATAGAGGGTAACCTCTACAGGTATGAGGGCTGACTCCTAAGGGGATTTTTTGATTATCCTTCATTACTGTTATTATACTCCTCAAAAACCCTATGAACTGACTTGAGCGTCGGAGGGATCACGGGGAGCAAGTCCCCACCCTTTTCGCAGGTACTTGGCTCAAGACAGAAGAAGGTGATCGGCTCCGCATCATCAGTTAACATTATGTCTCTTTGTATTTTTATTTGTGTCTATTACATGGTGATAAAATAAAATTCTGAAAAGTTTACGCAATTTATCTGTTCAATTCTTTTAACATTTTTGACTTGGTTAATATATATATATATATGTATATATTCAAAGTCTATTATGTATTGTCATGGTCAAGACGAAAACATGCTGAGGAGCCATAGAGAGCTAGGGTTTGAAGAATGAAGATAATGTTTGTCTAGACGTTGAGAAGCGTGGAATATAGGCGTAGGGTAGCGTAGGGTGGTGGTTATAACTGGGAAGAAATCTCTCTCCCAAAACCAATATTCCTTGGTGCCTCTCTTTGTCAACAAAGACTGCCTTTCATTGTCCTCTTTTTTTGTTTCAAAAGGGACAAGTCTGCCCAACTAATCCTTTTTAGGTCATCCTTTCCTACCCCCATATATATATCTATATCTATATATATGTTTCCAACAAGCAATTAATTAATTAAGCATATAGATCATATAGAACGGGGTTTGTAACGGCTTTTTAAAGTTTTTCTTTAGAAAATTTTATTAAGGGTTCATTATTAAAGAAGTAATTAAATTTTAAATAGTGTACTAATTTTATATTTAAAATTTTAATTATGTACTAACTCTCGATGAAGTTGAATAATGAATACTATTTTAAACTTAACCATGCATATATATAATTAATTATAGTTCAGTTTACAAAGAAGACAACCCCTACATCTACAATGCAATGATGATCTCCATCAATCATCATCATCGTCGTCATCGTTGTGGATTGCAAAGAAGAAGACCACCCCTATAGGCGACATACATGTGCAGACCGTTGTGTGTGCATCGTCGCTACTGAAGATCTGGGCTGAGGAGGAAAAGACCATCCTTGTCATTTCGAGCTAGGACAAGTTCCTGCATAAGGAGAAGACGCCATTGGAGAATTAAGGAACCAACCACTCTCGATAAGAAGGAAGTAAGGCGGCAACGACGCGGTGTTTGTTGAGAAGAGAAGGGGAGTCCCGCCAGAGGCCCCAGTTACACATCACTGCTGTCGTTGCTGGAGAAAGAAATGGCTGGACTGACAGAGAAAGAGAAGCAGAATATTTTAATTTTTAAAAACATATAGATTTGTAAAATTCAAAAAGGCACCTTCTTTAAGTGTGATTAATGGTCGAATTTTTTATAAATTTTTATCGACAAAACTTTGTAACACCAAAATACTTATATGGTTATATAAAAATATAGATAGATATAGATATTAAATAAATACGAAATAAATTGTGATATAGAATTCAATTAAAATTACAAATTTGGCATTAAAATTATATATACTGTAAAATATTTTTGTTATAATTTTTAGGAAAAAAGTTCAAATTTGCCTTCAACTTTTAATAATTTGTAGCTTTTAACTCCTGATCATCTTTTCTCCCTCAAATACACTCCTTTACTTTATGAAATGGTCCACTTTGATCACATGACTAGACCCTTTAGTCATTGTCAATCATAGAGTCAAAGCAAACCATTTTGTGAAATATAATAGTGTATTTGAGTAAAAAAAAAAAAAATCAGAGGTTTATTTAGTTATAACTTATAACGTAAAGGTGAAGAAATTTGTAAAGGACAGAATGTATTTGAGTTAAAAAAAAAGTTTAAGGGTTAGGTGTCAAATTGAGCCCTTATCTTTTTTAATACTATAAATAATTAAATAGTTTTTCTATTCAATATCCACAGGATAAAATAACTAGTTTTTAGTAATTGAAAATAATTTTAAAATTTAAAAGGTATAAAATCATTTGTTTTTCAAAACATTTATCATTATCTTAACTGTTCTTATTCTTATACCATGTAATGCTCTTCCTACAGATCCATCACTAAAGTATATTGGAAGGATTATGTACATTAAAGGTGGGTATAGTCATCAAGGATTAAAAATAGTTAAGATAGTAAAAAATATTTTGTTCTTATGTGGAGCAATAGTTAATGTAGATTATTTTCAGGCAAGATACATTTACTGTATATTATTTTCAGCCTTAAAATAATTTTATTGGTTGTGTTCCCATACATATGTGTGTGGTTGTTTGAAGCCAATTATTTTTTTAGATAAAGGTGAGAAATCTAACTGTAGAATAAAAGTTGAATATGTTGTTGTTGTGTCTTAAAAATCTAACTTAAAACAACTCTATTAGTTCGTATGGTTGTCCTTAAATGTTTTTTTTCCTCATTTAGCCTTAGACTTTAGTTGTCTCGTTGCTTAGGCCCTTCCCACTTGATATCTTGCTTCTTGTTACCTATCTCTTTTTAAAAGGAGTTGGAGTTGATTGTTTGCCAATATTGGCGGGGGCCAGAATTCTTCCCATTGGAAGATTCATTAGGTTAGTTATTTGCTCTTCCTAGCAAATTGTGCAAATTCCTAGCTATTTGCTCTTGTCTACCTCGGGGGACGTATTGGTATGGCATTATATACACAACATGGTGCATACTCTCTACGAAAAATGGTTATCATCTGTTGCGTACCTCTTCTCTAGAGATGTTTGGACTTTCCACAAGTGCTCCAGCTTCTCTTGAATGTGATGTGTTGTTGGACTATCTTGGAGGGCCATTTGGCAGCTTCGCGTGCTTGAGAAGTTTTGTATTTTTGCATAGCAACTAGTCTCCAACTCATTTCTGACTCAGGTCCATACCATATGGCAGCTTGTTGCGTTGGTGTGAGCTCTACACTTTGTGGGGTTGCGTTCCCATGCAACTATTCGTGCAGGGTCTTGTGGAGTAGCAAGTTTGAAGCGGGGTTGCCTTTCCTTTCGTACCTGTGCTATCGATGGGGTGGGGGTGGGGGTAGGGGTGGGGGTAGGGGTCTTGATTGATGCTAGGATCGTTGAGTATGGTCGGTCTTGTGTTGTGGATTGTGACTGTGTACGTATATCCGATGGGAATCCTCTAATTTGGATGTCCCCTTTTTGGAACAGAACATATATATGATGCTGCCCTCCCGAAACGTGTTTCAAAGCTTGATTTTAAAGGTGGCTGGCTGGATGAGGAACGATGGGTGGGAGGGAGTTAGGGATGTGATCCATGGTTGTAATTTCTTAGCTTAATTAGGCTCCCAATTTGTTTAATTTTTTTTTAGAAGTCAAAGTGTGGATATTTCATTTCATTTCATTTCCCTCTTTCCTTCCGCTTTATCTATTACTTTTGTTTAATTTGTAATCCTAATAAAATTTATGAAAGCGTTTGGCCATTTCACCCTTTATTTTATTTTGTTGAAATTTACTACCGGCCACTCTTTCATAATAATAATAATAATAATAATGTAATATTGCATATTAAATTACAAAAAAAAAAGAAGAAAAATGGATATGAATTTTGGAAACAAGCAAGCAAGAAGAAAGGGAAAGCGTTGCAGGAAGAAAGGAAGAAAGAAACAAAGAAAGCAAAACTGAATCCAAAGAACAGAAGTCGGTCTTATTCTATCATCTCATTACGTAACCCTATTCTAACAACTCTCCTTTTGTTGCGCCTCTCTCTGTCTCTCTACTGTTACACTCGGATTCGGAGCAATGAAAGCCGAGATCTTGCTTTGCTTTGGGTTTTTTTTTTTTTTTTTTGGGGGTTTAAATCTGATTCTCATCCGATCTGATCGTTCATTCGTGCGCTTTACTTACTTTCAACTCTTCTCCTTTCTGTTCCACTTTCTCTTTTCTTATTTCGGGTATCCTCCTTTTGTTTATTGGGCTCACTGCATGAGTAATGATTCATTCGTATTCCTTCATTAAATTGTTTTACTGCAACTGATGTGACTAAATTATGATTATCAACGCCTCCCGAAACAAACCCCAAACCAAACAAAAATCCCTGCCCTTTTGCAGCAGCTGCCATTAAACCTGCAAGCAAGCAAGCAGTTTCAGACTCTGATAGATCATTTAATTACTTGAAAAAACCATCCCCCCAGCTAAGCCAGCCCATCCATCCATCCATCAGTATCATCATAATCTTGTTCCTGTTTTGGCAAGCCTTGGCATTTCCAGTTTCCTGCTAATTATAATAATATATATTGGAGATGGGACTCGCACGTGCGACTGTGTCAGAGTTATTCGTGGCGAGAGAAAGAGAGAGAGGAGGGGGAGGGGGATTGCCTCTGCCTGGTTTGATGTTGTTTCCCGTGGGGATGGGGGATGGCCGGCCTGCCTTCAAATAATTCAATTCATTTAAGCTCGGAAAGGGAAGTTGGAACAGTCAAACAAGTTACCCCTGGAGGAAAAACCCTCATGGACTGGGCATGTACAATCTCTCTCTCTCTCTCTCTCTCTCTCTCTCTGTACTTTTCTGATCTTGAATCGCCCATCTGTAACTTTGGTTAATTTCAGAATGGATTTTCCCCCTAAAGAGATAATTAATTTGACTCAGAAAGTGTTAGTTTTAAAGAGACGTAAGGATTTAAAAAGTGTTATTTATTTTGTTAAATAAGTTTTTCAAAATTATTGTCCTTTTTACTTATATATTTAGCGTGTGAATAGAAGTTAGTTTGGTTGATTTTTATTGTTAGCCCACCCAACTAACTATTATATAGATAATTTTTACTTGGAAAAAACCTTTTGCCATCTCAAATAAGTAATTTTTGAAACATTTGGTAAATAAACTTTGGCAAACTCATTTAAATAACATCAAACGAATATATTAAATATTTTATAATTCCCCCCCTAATCACAAAATAATACAGAATCGTATTAGGTATCAGAGATCTCATTTTGCAAATAACTGTGATTTAAAAAACTCAAAATATTTTGAGGCTGTGAAAAGAGGGGCATTTAAAAGAATACCAAAATGGGGCAAAAGTACCAACTTGGCAAATAAATGGTAGGAAGTACACACAGAGAGAGAGAGAGAGAGAGAGAGAGAGAGAGAGATGAATAAAATTAGAAGAGGAGGTGAAGAGTGGTAACAGACGGGGCAGGGCGGGGCGGGGCGGGGGCAGTTTGTTATGGGATAGCAAAGACTCCCTTGGTTTAAATGCAGCAGTTTCCTCATTTTTGAAACCAATAACAAAACCCAACCCAAGCAAACAAAAGCAAAGTAACAAAGAGACAAACCACCCTCTGGTTTTCCTCGAAGACCGAGGAAAGATAGATAGATGCAGGGAGAGAGAGAGAGAGAGAGCACAGAAAACTCTATCTCAACCCACACGAGCGGGTCTCGAGTTGCATGCTCCCAACCCCCCCGCCCCTCCCTCTCTCTCTATTTCTAAAGAAGAAAGAGAGAGAAAGTGATTGGAAAAGGAGATAACAGACATCATCAGTAGTCTCAAAATAAGGACCTGACCTCAGATGAAGAGCTGGATATAGAGAGAGAGAGATAGGGAGAGAGAATCGTGGGGTTTCATCTCTTCTTTTTGTTCTTTTGCTTTCTCTTTCTTCCACCCCACAGTGACCCATTTCCTTTTCTTGTTTTTCGTCTTTCAAACGTTATATTTTGTTTCCTTAATTTGATTCCCCCTTCCAAGTAGTGGGTTGCAGTATTAACACCCCCCCCCCCCCCCCCCCCCCTCTCTCTCTCCCCCCCCTCCCCCCTCCCATTTTCATCGCCCCTTTCTCTCTCTCGACTTTTCGTTCTCTTTGAAGCAAACCCTTCGACCGGCCATGGATACCCAGTAGTTTCTTGGCCCGTCTTTCTCCTTCATTTCAGTATCAAAAGCTTTTTTCACCTTTTCTCATCCTGCAGCAGTGTATTTTCTTTCTCCTCTTCTTTGCTTCGAATATTTTTCCCTTCATTTTTCTCTCCTTTTCCCCTTCTGGTTTCATCCGAGTTTTCTAGTACGAAATGAGTCCACAGCAACGAATCAATGGCGATGGTGGCCGTGGCTACAATGGGTTTCCGGGTATCAATTTTCTGATCCCTCTTCCTATAAACTATGTTGGAGAGAGAGAGGTTCCTGAAATTGGGTATCCTTCTCTGAGTGCTCCAATGGAGAAACCTTGGAGCTTTAAAACAATGCAGGAAAGCAGAGGAGCGATGTGGGGGGATGAGAGAAAAGGGCTCGCGTTGAACCAAGGAGAAGATGAGGAAGAGGGAGAGGGAGAGAGGAAATTTGGGCACACAAAACTCTGTGCCAGAGGGCATTGGAGACCTCATGAAGATGCCAAACTCAAAGAGCTTGTCGCCCAATATGGCCCCCAAAACTGGAACCTGATTGCGGAGAAGCTTGAAGGAAGATCAGGTAATCCCTCATAGCCTATCCTAAAATCCCAAACTTTTTCGTCCATAAAAAACTGAATCCACCGTTTTTCGGGTGTCGGCTTGACTAGAGAGGTTTGAACTCTGGTGGTGGAGGAGACCACTATAAAAGAATAATTTTTTGTTTTGCTTGGTGCCTGAGAAAACCCATAGACTTCCAAGAAGATAAAGCGATTATTTTGCTTAGTAAACTTTGATTATGATTCCCATTTGTAGGGAAGAGTTGCAGATTGAGATGGTTTAACCAGCTAGATCCGAAGATCAACAAGAGGGCTTTCACCGAGGAAGAAGAGGAGAGGCTTCTGGCTGCTCACAGAATGTATGGCAACAAATGGGCCATGATCGCTAGGCTTTTCCCCGGAAGAACTGATAATGCAGTGAAGAACCATTGGCACGTGATCATGGCGAGGCGGCACAGAGAGCAAAACAGTGTTTACAGAAGGAGAAAACCCTCTTCCCCGCAGGTTTTCCCTGTGGGTTTTACTGTGAATAATCACCATAAAAATGCATGCAGTGAATCGACCATCTCTAGCAACAACATCGATGAATCTGCCTCAACTTGCACTGATCTCTCGCTCGTTCCTTCTTCAACCAGATTTTCCCCCCATTTTCGTTTCAGGTTCAGGCCAGTTCACCAGCTCCAGCCCAATATCGGTATGTTCACTTCTTCTTTCTGTTTCTTTTAGATATATATTTTTAGTTGATTCCTATTTCTGTTTCTTTTTCACCCTAGTAAAAGGGTATGGCTGGCGTTGTGTGACACCACGCGTGACGTCTCCTGCCCGTTGGATATGGTGAAGTTGGTAATATTCTTTGGGAATTATCGAGTTGGGTGTACGTATCCATTAAACCGTTAAAAAGTTATTATGCAGGAGTGTATTAGTCTTAAACTCTTCTTATCCCGCATCACCGAGTGATCAAATTAGGATGTGGTCCTAATCAGGGATCATTTGATGCTCGCATGTTTAGAACTCGAGTTCCCGGGACCACTGGCGGTTGATTTCTGTTTCTGTTTCTGTTTCTGTTTCTGTTTCATGGGCTATTTATCAATAGCTTTGCGATGCTCTGGTTTGCAGGTTCGAATGGAGAGAAAAATGTGAGCTTTGACCGATTTAATGGGATGAACGGGGACCAATCGGCAGGCAACTCAGATTCAAACTCAGACGTCTCTGCAACCGATTCAGTCGCCAACCACGGGACCAATCTTCTCCTACACAGCCATGGAGAAACTGAGAAAACCATCGCCTTCATTGATTTCCTCGGAGTAGGAGCCGTTTAGTTGGCAAGACAGACAGAAAATGCTTCATTTGATGAGAGCCTGCTGGATTTGCTGACGGAGAAAGTGGGGTTTTTGCAGGGAGTTCAATCTACAGTACTAGTCTTTCATGTACAGTTAGTTCCAACTTCCATGAAGGCAGGCAAAGGGAAGACAGCGAAGCCAGAAAAAGAGGAGAGGGGGTAAAAAACAAACCAATAGGGAGCTTTAGCTTAAAAAGGGAGGAATTGGGTGGGGGGGGGTGGGGGGGTGTTTCAAAATAAGCTCAACTTTCTTTGGGGGTTTTTGGATTTATCGATCGAATCTCAGTACTGTTTGTAGAGGGATGTAACGTTTTGCATATCAAACAAAAGCAAAGTTGGATGTTTGGACTGAATAATCAATGGACCTGCCTGCCCGCCTGCCTTGCCTGCCCATCTTTCATGACTTTTCAGATGCTCTGCCATTGGTGTTTTACCATGGCTTTGTTGACCCCCCCATCTCTCTCTCAAACGGTAGCTACACGCACACACAAATCAATATCATTATCATTATTATCCATCTTCGGCTTTTTGTGCATTGATGAATTGTATCAGTTTCAACTTTCAACAGATGTGTGAAAATATCACTTTCCAGCTCTCTGAGTGCTTTAGTGAACCTGTACGTGAATGTTAGAAACCAAAACAAGAAAAGATGTAAATTAAGACAGGTTTTTTGGTCTAGTGTCTTTGAAGGACTCGGAGAGATCGAAGAAACTGTTCATTTTGCTGTGGTTGAAATGTGTAAATCCCTGGAATGCTGTGGTAGAATGATTTCTGGTCATGATATTAAACGATCTGTTAAGCATCACAATATGATGTTGTAAATAGAAAATCTTAGTTAAGGTTCTCTTGTGGCTAGATGGTCTGGATTTAAGTATTCGGCAGGTGTAATTAACTCATCTTATTCACTAACTTGTATATTGTTACAACCAATTTAATTGTTCATTCACAAAATCGTCTAAAAATATTTTTTTTTTAATGAGATCAAAATCTCATCCTTACGATACTAAAACTTTTTACAATATATATACTTTATTTTATACAGTATCCCTTGTAAGATACCCTTGTAAGATACTGTGTAAAATCTCATCCGTCCGCTCATATTGAATTATAACGGCCGGTCTATAATTTCAGGAATATTTTTGTAATTATTTCAAAGCAAAGCTCAAGATTGGATATGGAATGACTTGACTTGGATTTATGAAATGGACTTAACAGCAAGTAAATGAATCACAGTTAGTTTTAGCTCTGAAGTCTGGTTACCCTACCCTACAGAATAATAGCACACACTACAAACAAGATTAACAGAGAAAATTAAATAAAAATTTAATGTGAATCGATTTAATAGACACAGACATGGATTGTATCATACTGGGCCTAAAATATTGGTAGCCCAAAGCTATAGTATAACACATGAAGCGCTGCTCATGATTGAAGGTTGTCTGATGGTGGGCCATGATAAGAGCTCAAGTTTGCAGTTTGGGTTGAATATTTCTAAAACCCGTACCCCAAGCATATTGCAAATTTGGCTGTTTATGGAAATTTGAGGGAAAAGAATTAATCATCTTTCTCTGACTCTGACTTGGTAACCCCACATCAGATGATGTACAAACGAAAGCAACAAAACAAATCTATAAAGTAAAAGTGTTAAAATCTTAAAAGTTTTATAGATGTCCTCATTTGAGTTCAATGATTTCAGTTAAGCTATTTGGCTATGGAAAAGAAAAAAATAAAAAATAAAAAATAAAAACACAAAGCAAGGTACACTTATTCATTTGAGTTCAATGATTTTAAGGTTCATAGACCCTATAGATTAGGGGGGGTGAAGTTGGATGGTTTGTCCACCAGATTATGGGTTTACTTTCTTGGGAGAGCAACAATCAATTCTGTTATTTTTTTTTTTTTTGCATTTACTGAGAAAAAAGGGGTCAAATTACTAATCTGTATCAATTGTATAATTAATTTTAACTTTTATCAAATACATATTTGAACTTTTACTATTGTAACAATTATATAATACAGGGAAAAATTTATTATATAATTAATACACGGGACAAAATTGAGAAAATTTTAAATTATTTGACAAAAAATATAATTATCTATATGCATTTTGCGTACATCTATGATATTATAGGACAAAAGCATAATTAAGTTTTATTTTTAATTTTCTTTTTCAACTCTTGGTTTGTATGTACATATACATTCTACATTTGTATTTTTATATACCTTAAACCCTAAATTAATTTATCTTAAAATAAGTTTGAATTTTAGTCATAAAAAATTACTATAACTTCTTATGATTAAGTCCTTGGATGAAATTAATTAGATCATTCGGTCAACATGCATGTTGAGTCCACAATTATAACTCCCCGAGCCAGAAACTAAAATTAAAGAACTATGTTTTAATATTGATTAGAGATATGCAATGATACGTTTCAAAGTTATTTTTAAAATTATAATTAATTACTCGTTTTGAATCACTCAAATCAATTAACATGTTTGTATGTCGTAAATAAATATAAAGATGTAAACTGTTAGGATTTTCAATGAGAAATTCTATTTAGTTTTAAAGATTATTTCCTATTCTTAATTGATTTCTTGTTTAATTTGTAATCCTACTTCATAATCAGTTGAAAATTGTTGTTAAGTAAGAAAATGTTAGTTTTGGTGGATAAGGAAACCTTAACTTTATTGAATAAGGAAACTTTAACCTTGTTGAACAAGAAAATTAGTCTATAAATAGAATGGTTGGCTTGTTATTCAAGGAGTGCAAATCACTTGTGAGAAACTAGTGAGAACTAGGATTGGCTTGTTATTCAATGAGTGCAAATCACTTATGAAAAATCAGTGAGAGATAGGAATTGGGTGTAATTGAGACTTAGGTTTAGAAAGAGAATATTGAGCTTTATAGTTGTAAACTTTACAACAAAGTGATATTTTTTCTCTGTTATTTTGATGGCCGTGATTTTTTACTTTTAGAGTTTTTCACATAAAAATTCCTTATGTTTGTGTGTGATTAGATCATCTTGTGTTTTTTCTCTTCTTATTCTTCAACAAGTGGTATCGAAACCTTGGTTATCGGTTGCGTAGTATGCAAAGGATATGCCAAGCATGATGAAGTTTGATTTTGAAAAGTTCGATAGAAATATCAATTTTGGTTTGTGCCAAATACAAGTTAATGATATCTTGATCCAATACAGGTTACACAAGGTGTTGAAAGACAAACCAACTCCTAAAGGCTCTGAAAAATTTGGTAAAGTGATCTACTGGAAGTGCAAACAATTCGGTCATGTGAAAAGGGATTATTGTGCTGATGGAGCAAATCTGGCAAAGGGCTCCAAATATTGTGATGTTGGAAGTTCGTGTCTCAACATTGTGGGAGATGAAGATGTTTTCTAAAGAGATGAATACATTCTCGTGGCATGCCGCTAGACCACCAAAGTTGCAATGAAAGAGGATGTGATGCTTCTAGCGGGTCTACAAAGTTTGTACACGGGCATTGGCTTGGCGGTGATGCAAGGTGTGTGGTGGAAATGATGTTGATGGATGAAGAGCTCTCAAGGAAGTCAAGCACGGAGGTTAGACTATAGTTTTTCAGCAAGTTATTTTTTGACATTATACTATGAAAATCTTAGGCGGTATATATTTAAGTGGTTGTACTTTTTATGGTGGGGTACGATGATCTTGGTGATTGAGATCATGGTAATTATCGGTAACAGATAGTCATGGTTGTCGTCGGAGAATGGATGAATTTTTTTTAGGAATTCTCACTGAGGTGGTGGTTTGTTAGGATTTTCAGCGAGAAATCCTAATTAATCTTGAAGATTATTCCCTATTCCTAATTGATTTCTTGTTTAGTTTCTAATCCTATTTTATACCCAGTTGGAAATTGTTGTTAGGTAAGGAAATCTTAATCTTGGTGGACAAGAAAACCTTAACCTTGTTGAACAAGGAAACTAGTTTATAAATAGGATGGTTGACTTGTTATTCAAGGAGTGCAAATCACTTGTGAGAAATCAGTGAAAGATAGGAATTTGGTATAATTGAAACTTGGGTTTAGAGAGAGAATATTGAGTTTTGTAGTTGTAAACTTTATTACACAATGATATTTTTTCTCTGTTGTCCTAATGGCCATGATTTTTCACTTTTAGGGTTTGCACGTAAAAGTTTCTTATGTTTGTGTGTGATTGGATCGTCTTGTGTTTTTTCTAATCTTATTTTTTTTCCTTTAACATAAACTCAAGTGAAGAAATGAAAATAATTAAAAATTATTTAATTATGTGTGATCAGAAGTATGTTAATATAGACAAAAAACATTACATTTCAATTCTTGAAAGTATTAATTAACATTTATCAATGATAGTATTTGACTAAATACAAAAATGTAGAGCATAAAGAACTTGGTTTTATTGGGTGGATCAGCTAGTTAAGTTTCACAGTATATTAAGTCACAAATTCCAAATCAAATCAAATCAACTGTGGGTAATTTGAAAAGGAAAAAAGAGGATGGAATGAATGGGCATTTACCATCTTCAACCTAACAATTATTTAATTAAACTGATTTTTGAATTCATTTATGAGCGTTGAACCAATCTCATTCTTGAGCTTAATATATGTATTAAGCTAATGCCAGTCTCGTTCGTAGGAAATAAATAAATAAATAAATAAATAAATAAATAATAATAATAATAATAATAATAATAATAATAATAATAAAGGAATTGTAAACAAACATTCGTCGCCTTTGGATTGGTTGCATTGGTCGGTCGGTGTGTGTGGAATCCCCAATTAATTATTCGTCCTCGGTGATGCCAACTTTTAATTAATTTTTCTGATCCTTGTAATCGTCATCGATCACCATGCAGCTGCTTCATCGACTTGACTTCTATATATATGATATTAATTTCATGATTAAAATTTCTAATTAATACCAAAAGGAAACATAATGCTATTAATTTTCAGATTATGTTTCACTCTTACAAAATTATTATAAATATTTTTAACACATGACTAAAGTGTTTATAATTTTAGAACATTTATAGTTTTGAAAAGTAATTGCTAACTCCTAAAAAATGTATTGCTAATTAATTTCTTAAACAAATATTTACAAATAATTCTATGAAAATCAAAATACTATGTACAAACAACATTGTTGGTTATTGATGATGCCAGGTATTGCACTATTAATATCTGAATTGATGGAGAGTGTTGTAGCCGTCGAAACGAACAAATCTTCATGTTGGATTTGTAAAATGGAGTTTAGTACTGTCTAGAACGATTTTAGAATTGTCATCCGATGCTCAAGTTAGTACAAAAATATGTACAATTGTAACCAAAATATAAGAGAAAAAAAAAAATGTAGCAAAGATAGAGAAATGGAGGGAATAGAGAAGTAAGAGAAAAGTTGAATCAGTTTAAAATAAATCTCATTGTATTTATAAGCTTAGTTTGGGCCTTCTCTAAGTGTGTTAATTCTTAGCTTTAGTTTGGGCCCTATGAATTGGGCTTTATTTAGATCTTAGTCCCTTGAATCTCATCACCACGTTAGGAGTCTTCCATTTCCTTAGTTCAATGTAATCTTATTAAGGAAGTAGAAAAAAAAAAAAATTGCTCTCCTTGTGCCTCAAAGTTTGTTACCCTTGAGTTTTATAATTGAATCTAAATTGTATACTATTGAGGTTAAGGCCGTAACCAAGATTTAAGATATAAAAATAAAGATTTGAAATGTCAAAATTTGTTACAGTCGAAATAGATATGGAGATCTAAAGTGTCGAGATTCTTTATATATATACTCAAGTCTTCCAAAAAAATCCATGTTTATTAGAACATAGGCAATTGAAGTTTTGTTACACTTGGGCTACAAACTATATATAAAGATTCAAATCATTGAGTTTTGTAACACTTAAGGCTTCATAAACATACATTCTTCCAAAGTTTACCATACTCTTAACCTTGTGAACATATATTCTGCAAATGTTTATTACACTTTGGGCTTCGGGAACATATATTTCCCCAAGCTTTGTTACACTTAGGGTTTGGATATCTTAGGGGACCATGAGATACATTGAGCCTTCCTTTTTTGAACCTTAGCATCCTGCCTTTGTCAGGTGGTAGGGAATTGTTGTGGCAATTTTGATAATAAATCATCCTTTGAAGCTTACTTCTATCAGGTAATTGAGGGATTAAGGTGCGCATAACTAAAGATGTGTTACATTGAAATTGTCGTATGATCACTCTTTTTATGGAAAAGATGTTAAAGAACAAAATTTTATATAAAATTTTTATACGAGATAAAAGTGTTTAATAATCAAGACGACATTATATAGATTCAAGACCAATTAGTTAACCTGTATATTACCACCTAGAGGCATATTAAGATTATACCATAAAAATTGAGTACCTAAACAACTCAAAACTAGTTCGAAGTTCCTACATCATTTTATAATTTCCATTACCTTTAATTATAGTTGTCAGTTCCAATGTATGACCAAGAATCTTTAAACCCAGAGTTGTGAGGCACAAGAACAAACGACAAGCATATATGCAAACCCAAATCCAAATCCAAGCTCTCGGACCAAGCTAACCAATATAACATATCTCAATGTCGCTAACATGAGTGAAGTTGTGCAGGAATGCTTGACCATTGTTTTATTTATAAATGGATACAAGGTTTTAATATAGAAAGCTGTCCGCTCAGCTACATGCATGGAATTTAAATTGAAAATCTTAGGATTATATGGGGTGCAACACCAAACATTAATCCATTAAGATGTGCAATCATGAGAAAGTATTAAACACCACCTATATATTATATGAAAATGACTATATATATATGTAGTCGTTATGAAAGCTTTACCAATAATAAATTAATGGAAACAACTATCATATATATGTATTTGAAGATATTCTTGCAACACAGTGATCATAAATACTTTAGCAATTTCATGGAGACTAAGGAGAACACGAATGCATGTAAGGGAAAGTGCAAGTTCCCTTGCTTTACCTTGTTTTTTATTAATTTTTCAAAACATTTATCACCAAAATTTTTTTTATTAAGAAAAATTGAATTTTCCAAAATTCCAATTCATCCCCACTTGGAACATTTTCTGGGCAACACCAAAGGGCTAGCTAGCAAGTCCTTAATTAGCATTTGGTAAAATGAAAATCAAAGTAAGATAGTAAAAGACTGGTGGCATTACTTGTGTCTCTCCCTTTAATGCTAGCTAGATGATTGATCTTTGTTGTCTCTAACACTTGATTTTACAAACACTCATGCATCTTGGCTCTTCCAATTCAACTCGATCGCTTGTTGGTTCTTAAATCCACAAGGCTCAACTCACTTGTTGCGTTTCCTAAGAGTATGCATCAATCTCGTAAAAGTGTTCATTGCCTCCTCCTCCTTCTTCTTCTTCAGATATCTAATTCGAGTTCTCTTCTTCTAGTCCTCGATCGGAGGTCTCGAGATTAGATCTCTTTGTCCTTTCATCCTTTTCAGCAAGTACCGACTCTGCCATTGTATACAAATCTTTGGCACTCCATAACTCACGCATTTGGCCTCACCAGGCACAAAAAATCCAGAACAGAAAATCAAAAGAATGGTTGTGAAATATATATTGACGGACCAATAATCAACAATAAATGAAGGTAATCAACAGGATGAAGAATTTTTGCTCTCTACTCCTCCGCTCAGCCTAATTCAGTTTTTGCCTCTCCTCAAAATGCAAAAACTTATATTAAATATTGATTTTGATATATGGGTCAATACATTTTAGTAAATAACTTAAATTTCTGTTAAATGTTTTTAATAGAACTCAATTATTTTGATTCATTTTGGTTAATTAGATGAAATTGCTTTTTTTTTTTAAAATTAGATTCAATTTTTATGCATAAATTTGGTTAAATCAATTGGGTTACCAGATTATTTAATAAACAATAAATGACTGAATACTTACTCCCAATAGACCGCTGTTTTCTAACTGATGATCATCCTTTCAATCTTGTCATGGGAGATTAAGCATGTATATTAAAGTTAGTGGAAAATGATATCATATTGGATTTATGTATTTATAAATTATATTACACAATTTTTTAATTCTTAACGTACGAACATCATATAATTAATTAACGCACATCTTTTTTTTTTTAAAATAATTTTCTATAAATTCTATTTATATATCATAATTTGTGGCGACGAGTAACATTAGATGTCTAGGTAAAGTGGGATGAGAACCCTGAAAACATGATAAGAGGTAGTGATTAAGCATAGTGAACCTAATCGATAGGCATGCATAATGAAGGTATTATATTAATACACATGAATGCAAATTAACAATGCATATCGTATAGGCTTATTATATATACTACTGGACTCTAAGACTGATCATTCTTTTAATTAACTATAATTTATCTTTATGGCTTTTTATTTGTTTGTATGTCTTTCGCCGACTACTTTGCTGATTGGCTACACCATTAATCACTTGAATCAAATAAATTTCATGCAAATGCATGTGTGGAATGATTGATGATGCATGATAAGTGAAGCACAAATATGGGTATATATATATATATATATCAATCTGTCCAATCAAGTGAGTTTCATGCAAACTCAGATTGATTGATTATATATATATATAATATTGAACATATATATTAATGCCGATGAATGGTCTACATTATGGTTACCTATAGCTATATAGACTAGATTCATTTAACCAAATATGTATGTGTGTGTGAGTTTCAATCTTTAATCCAAGTGCATGATGAAGATTGATTACATGAGCGAAAAGCATGCCAAGCGTGAGGCCGATCAATCATACTCATAAGCAACTTCTTTCCGGGCATGATATATAGATTTATTAACGTTAATAATAATTATGTTGCACGAAAACAGAAATGGAAACGGGAAACGTTTTCGATAAGAAACAAAAACGTGGAAACATATTTTTTTTTTAAAAAATAGACATAAATAAGATTCGAAACGGGAATGTAAAACGTTTCTGAAGCGGGGAAACGGCTGTATTTCCGTGTAACATAGAATAATAATATGTTACTTTATTTTTAATACATAAAAATAATTATAAATTTTCATATTAAAGAATAACCTTATGATATGTGTTTCATCAAGTGTTAGATTTTATTTTTTGGGGGGTTATGGAGACGCCGGCCCTTGGTTTTAAGAAAAATTAAGTCAAGTGGCATAAAGAAGGAAAACATTGGTCAGGTCTAATTAACTAATTAAACTATTTATTCTTTTTTCAGCTAGCTATATATGATAGGCGAAGGTGACTTCAAAAAATTAATAATTATTATTATGGGTTTAACATAATTTACTTTTCAAAATTTACATAATTAAGTAGCTCAGAATTAAAACACTAATAATTTACTCTTCTTCTTTTATATTAATTAAGTGATGTAATTGCTAAGGTAGCAGCTTGACAAAAATTCAAGCTCCCCAGGAATGCACTAATTAGGTACGTTCAGGGTAGACAGACAAAGCTAAGTGTGGCTAACAAAGCTTACAACCCGACACAAAATATATTTCATAGCATGCACTTTATGTTTATAATATTTTTTAAATAGTGAAAGGAAACAAACCCAAACTTTAAAAAAAATAGAAAATAGAGGAAAAAGATTTAAAATTGTAAACTCAAAGGCTCGGCTTCATTAATTTTATAATTATTGTAAACCATGGGATGTAAGAGATATGGAGACATATATTTCTAATCGGATTTTAAAAAAAAAAAAAGAAGAAAGAAAGAAAAGATAAAAGCCAAGTATTAATTTCTTGACAGCTTAATTGCTTTCCAGTCTTCCCACCTTTCAGGTGACCATCTAACCCGGCATTCATGGACGAGGGTTTGGTATCACAGCAGCTGCTTTCCCATAAACAACACTGTTTTTCTTTTTATTTTCTGCCCTTTTCATCTTATATATATGATATTTGCAGAATGTTGCTCACATCACATGCGCAGCAAATAATTCGCAAAGCCCTCTTTAACCAAACTTTAAAATAAAATTAAAACCACAAGGGAAAAGAGAGCATATTAATGAACAGGCTACTGTGGATCACCAAATGGCAAACAAAACAAAGTATGATTCACTAATTAGTTGTTGAGTTCTTCATTAGTTGAACATTAACTCTAAATGTCACAAAATTTTGATGCTCTATCTATAAAAGTTTGGGTGTTATTGTCATTTTTATTTGGTGGCGTTTGTTAAGTAAGATATCAGTTGAAAAAAATCAAAATATGAAATGATATGAGATGTATCTCGAACTTCTATCATTTCCAACATATTTGTTAAGTTTATCTAACCATTCTTCAAAAAATTATTAATGACCTCTTATCTCTTGATCTTTCAAATATGTTTATCTCCCCCCTCAAGATAAGCATATATTGGTCTTTATAGATAAGAAAAAAATGACATTTGTGTTCTCTAGTGCATTTTAAAAAATTTAACAAATCGATTAATAAAAATCTTGAAATACTTCTTAACTTTATCTTGACCATTTTATATTTTAGTCCAAAAACTATTTTAGACTTATCTTGATATTCTCTTATCTTGCTCATTTTAACAAACGCTACCTTAATGTAAACTTTATTCAGAAAATTCATCTAGAAAGGAAAAACTTAAACTGCCATGTGGTGCCAAAGTGTTTTTAAGGTTTTGAGGGTTTTTGGTTGCTAGTTTTCATACTTACAATTTCAACAACATGGTTATCTCTCTATCTGAATAAAAGTGTTGTTTTATAAGAAAAATAATGTCTTAAACTTATGAACGTAGAAAAAACTATAAATTTAAGAAGATGGATGAATTTTTGAGATTTGATCATGCAGTTAATATTAAAAAAAATTAAAATTAATGAAAATAATTTATATTGAATTCCTAGTAAGATCAATGTAACCCTTAATTAGGTAGTAATAAGATATAGCTTTTAGTTATTAATAGGGTTAAAGATGGTCTTTTTAAGAGTCACTTATAACTAATTAATTAACTTAATAAAGATTTTTCTCTAGTATCGATGCCCTTATCTCCAAAATGCACCACACTCCATGTTACATCATTAATTGATTTTTACATGGCATCTTTTATTATTATATTAACCCCTTAAATATTACTCCACATCCCTTAAATACCAATATTCAAGAATAGTGTAGCAGGGGCCCAATTCATGTGATTTGTAAGTCATCTTGTTTATGTTGTGAATTTATCTAAAAATGGGAAGCAATTTAGAAAAATATTTTAGCCATCTGTCTAAAGTCCTAGCTAGCAGCATGATGTTAATTATTGGAATCTTTCAAAAGAGTGCCCAAAGTACTATTGAACCCGACCAAACACACACAGACAAGGTACGGAATTGTGTCTTTGACTTGTGTTGCGTTGTGCTTTTCAATTGCTCTTTAATTTGAACATTTTGGTATTGATGAATTACTTCATAAGATTTTGAAAAAATTCTAGTTAATTAGAGTCAATTAAATAAGGTTATTATCATCATGATCATACTTGACTTAATTATACACTATTTTTAACATAAAATTTCAAATTTCTATAAAAAATATGAGTCTATTAAATTTTTAATTAATTAATTTAATATATGTGATTTACGAGTATTTGAAATTTATTTATACACACCTAAAAATAATTATTAAAGATTCTTAATCGAAACAAATAATAAATTAATTCAACTTTACTACTATATAAGTAGGCATGTTTGTGATTTGTGCAAGATGAAATTAAAGAAAATATATTAAGGGTGTGTTTGATAGCATAAAAATTTCATAGAAAATGTCATATTTGAAGAATTGAATTTCATCTTTACTGTTTGACACATTACATTTTTTATAAAATTAAATTTCATGGTACAACCATTAAAAGATGTTTTACTTATTTTTCATGAAAAATTTCATCTAGTAGAGGTAATTTTTGTTTTTCATGCAAGTTGTAAAATATTTTTTATTCCAACTAAATGTTATCAAACACACCGTAAGAATTTATTTTCTGATCCTTCCTCTATCATCAATTCCATTTTGTGTCTCCTTAGGTGAATTGAATTCTTAAATATTTCTGTGTTTTTTTTTCTTCCGAGCCCCTTAACTTTGCTATAAAGATGGAGGGTGCCCCTACTTTTTGAATCTCGTATCAAATTTTACTATATTTAATAGAAATTTGATGACACAAACAACATATGATTTAAATTGCTAAAATGAATTAATTTACTTTTATACTTTTTTACATCTTTAAGAAAAGTACGTACAAAACTCCAATAACAGACTATAGAACTAAAAGAGAGGACTATAATTAACCACATCCTATCAATTAAAAAAAAAAAAAATCCCTTAGGCTCATAAGACCAAGCTGCCCCTTATCAACATATGATTTATATATAAGGGACAAATCCTGAACCCAAAATTAAAACCCACCATAAAGATAATTGGGATGTTTGAAACTTGGGTGAGGGTTAATTAATTAAGGAGGATCTATTTGTTTCTAATTAGTTCTGAATTTTTAAATTGGGGAAAAAACCCTAATTATTAAATCTTTATTCATCATCATCCCCAATTATTTATCCTTATAAAGAAAATCAGAACTCCTTTTCATATGTTATTTTTCATCCCTTAAGACCAACTTCATCCATGGGGATTTACTCTTTTTTGTTGCTGTATTTTTTAGAATTAAGTGGTGGGATCAACTCTTCATTAGTTACTATTTTGTATGGTATCTTGGTTAGATAAATCATTAGCAACTTTCATGGTAACTACGCAAGTTTTAATCCACTCAACAAACTTTCATTTCATGCCCCTATTCGGAGCAATCGAGCAAACATCGAGTTTACGTTGACGACGAGAGTCCATGGGATCTTGGGATTTAGATCCAATGCATTGGCTCGTTTCTTCAGCTTGACCTAAGGTGTGAGTGATCTTTGGGAGGCACTTTGTGTTAGATTAAATTTGCCATGTGTTCGTCATTGTGTTTCAGCCATGTATTTCTTCATTTGTGGACTTGGGCGTTCTTGGCCCTAGGGTTTTCAGCTTTTGCTGGTCTGGTCGGGGTTGGATTCTTCGTGTTATTAACTACTGTAGTTTTTTTTTTTCTGGTTTGAGTTAGTCTCTGAGTGTATTTTTTTCTTGTGGGTTAATCCTCGATTTGTCTATCCGATTTGTTTGTTTCTGTTAATATAGTTTTAGTAGAGAAAAAAAAATAAAAGAGAAATAAATCACCAAAACGACTTGCTGGATTGAACGCTTTGGTCTGTTAGTACAGACGCAGGATATAAAATGATCATCGGATGCATGAAATATGGAACAAGAAAATATAAAAAAATAAAAAGGATGGCTAAGAAGTCGATCATCTGTTCAACATCATATCATCTACTTTATCAACAAGGTCAATTAATATGACTTGAGAACTCAATGCAGTTAGGCCAATGCACAACAAACAGACCCCAGCTGAGTCGCTTAAAGATGTCATTTGTCAAAACAATTAGGCAGCACATATAATAATAATAATAATAATAATAATAATAATAATAATAATACAGTAAAATAAATAAAAGGACTTCAATTGCAGAAAGAATCTTAGTTTCACATTCATTGGGTTGGCTTCTTCCGTCTGAATGCTTGCTGTTTTCCAGTCCCTATTATATAATTTTAAAAATGCTTCAAGTTCAATGTACAGAGAATTAAAAAATATATATATATAATGCTCAAATCATCCTGAATATATATTCCAAAACAGCGAATAAATTGTCTCTTTTTGACTTGGGATTCTGTTGAACATCTGCCTTAAACACAGGCTAGCAGCTTCCCTCACATAAAGCAAGAAATTAAATGAAAATAACAAGGGAAACAAGTTGTAAGACCTCAAAGGTGATTAGAACGTTTTTTTTTTTTTTTTTCTGGGAGTCTCTCTGTCTCTGTCTCTCTCTCTCTCTTCTGTATCTCAAACCCTTGTAGAAGAAGCTCCGGTGAAGCAGCTTTAGCCCACTTTTAGCCAAGTCTTGGAACCTGTAAAAAAATAAATTTAACTATTTATTATTCAGTGAGTTGTTTTAGGTGCATTCCACCAACAATCCCACTGTTACTCGCCACAGAAAAAGAGAGAGTAAGAGAGAGAGAGAGAGAGAGAGAGGAAAAACTTGTTACTGCAATCTTAAACTTTCATTTAGAAGCTTTCGCTTTTGGGAATCCTCAGTTGCATAAGTATTTTAAACTGATGAGTACTGAATTAAAAATGGAATCCAAATAAATAAATAAATATATATATATATATATATTATGCCAATACGGTTCTCTGGACTTCCGCTTTGTTTATGCATTGCAGCGTTACACCTTTTCTCAGCATTTTCTCTGCATTTGACACGGTAACGATTGTACTACGTGTATGCGTGTGCGAGAGAGAGAGAGATTCATCAATTCCAGAAAGAGCCCACCCAGATTAAGCGCGAGGAAGTCCATTTCTCATTCTTAATCTTGTAAACAAACAGTTATATTTTGTTAAAATGAGTTGTAGTTGGGTTTACGTTTCTTAATCATGAATCTTTCTGCTTCTCCTAAAGTTTTTAAGGCATATATAGAGGTGCAAAGAAACCCTAGAGAAATTGGTTCAGATGAGAAGGAAAATGGTTTGTAGAATTTGCCAAGTTATTCTTACCAGGAAATAGCTTTCACCATGCAGCAAGGTCTCCACCGAAAGGCCATACTCGTTGAAAGGGACTGGAATTCCTGAAGAGTGAACTAAGACCATATCTTGTCCAAACATTGCTTTCATATCAATTTGCCCCCTTGGAACTTCTGTTGGAACCCCATTGATGAATACTGTGATAAACCCTGAACAATTCCCAGAATTTCCAGTTAAATAACTTCGGATACAAAAATTAATGCCGAGAAATACTCGTGTCCACTTCTTTACAAATTATATGCACCGGATAAGCACATAAAAATATGTATGTGGTGCAAAATAATTAAAAGGCTCGTTTTTCATGTGTATGTTTGTTTGAGAGTTTAAGATGGTGCTCATATCATTTGTTAGATAGCTATAATACATTAGCAAGCGTTGTAATAGCGATTCTAACAAAAGGAAAGATCCAGAACCAGATAAGAAGAGTTGTTTTGTAGAGTGGAAAATTAAAGAGCCCTATTTTCTAATTACCTGCCATGCAATTGCCAGATTGGTACTGCAAATTTGAAGTATCAGAAGGGCACAAAAGAGAAGCCATGGAGGAGTTCGGCTCAGCTCCGGGGAGACCCATTTGGCAGGAGAAAGAGAAGAGGTCGTCGCCGCCTGCAACTCCACAGGAGGAAGAAGAACCAACAAGGCACGAAGACGACGAAGACAGAAACCCTGCGGGGGAGCCACCGCCATACTGAATTGCTCCCTCGCCGCTCGTGGCCTGACCCTGCTGCTCTCCGCCTGCGAGGCTGGCCTGAATTTGCCTCTGCCGGCGGCGAGAGCGTGACCTCCGGTTCTGGAACCAATAGAAGACGTTGGCGTCGCCGACGGAGCCGAACTTCTCGAGCAGCTTCCTTATTCTCACCGTCTCATCTTTGGGGGGATTCACCATCCCACTATTGAAGATGGACTCGAGAATGAGGATTTGCTCCGGCTTTGGAGTCCACCTGGTTCGAACTGGTTCACTTCTCTCGGAGCCATGGCTCGGATTATTAGGATCTTGGCCGGGATCATCCATGAATGAAGAAAGCAAACAAAAATAGGCAAGAACCAAGATGGATAATTAAAAAAACAAAGAATGTGCAAGAAATATAGAGCACATGAAGGCACAGTAGTCTACATCAATCTGCAGTATTTAAAGGCAGAGTGGGAATGTTACACGTGAAGTTACAATATTACCCTTCCATTATTTATCTCTAGATGTATATGTGTATACATATGTGTGTGTGTGTGTGTGTGTGTAGGTGCGTATCTGTGCAAACCCTGTTAATTTTTCAAAAGTTACCAGTTCATCTTAGGTCATAGATAAGTAATGCCACGATCGGTTTGAATGAACTATTTAATTAACCAGGATCATCTTTCATCTAAGAAAACATGATTTTCTTAATCAACAATATTTGCAGAAGATGACCATCATTGTATAGAGTTTGATCCGCGGCGTCCGTATCTAAAGAAATGAATAAGCTCTCTAAACAATACTACGGTTTCCTTCTTGCAATCATTGTACAATAAGAATACTTAAGAATCATATGTTAATGTTCTTAGTTGAACAATCATGATTCTTCAGAAATGTGTTAGGGTTACATTTGAAAAAGAAATGTCTTGATATTAATTTGAATATATGTTAGGTTCAAATTTTGTCTTATTAATTGTTATCTAGTCATTTAATTTTTGAAAGAAATGCACAAAGGAGGTTGGATGACAAAGAATAAAAATAGTCAACATACACAATTTTTATTTCATTAGATGAGACCGATTACATGAATTTAAACTTTCACTCATCATCTTCTATGATCAATAAAGTGTTTTTTTACCAAATGTTTACTAGCAAATGGAAGTGAGAGACACATAATGTTTGATGATAACACACATGTACAGTTCTCATCTTTGGCTTAGGAAGACTATTTCCAAGGTGCAGACGTTGTGCTGTGCTGGTGTGCCTATAGATGTCATGTTCTGTGTTTTTTTTGGTTTTAGTATGTATTGGTTTTGGGGCTTTCTGTTTGGTTGGCCTCATCTGTGTACTCACTGGAGCCTTCACTTAAGCTTTTGCCTTTGTGCAAATTCCCTTGAGAGCAGCTATTTGTATGTGGGTTCTAGCTATATATTGACCACTTTCAAACCAAAATAAATGTACATATAATTTGTTATGATAATGATTTTTTTCATATTAGGTGTGTTGACCAAGTGAAATGCCCTTTTTAACCCTACTTTTACCTTGATAGGCCGATCATGGGCCAATTTTTAATCAATAGATCCATTTTCTCTCATGGGACATAAAAGAGACTTGAAGTAATTAGAAGCATTCAGGGTAGGAAAGGCCTGCCATGATGAAGCACCTCATTTTGAGAGATATAAGTATATATTGGATTAAATGGCTGTGGGGGGTGTGGGAAGAAAGAATGCATTTAAGATAGGGATTTTCCATCGGTGAAGCTTCCTAGCTAGGAACCCACATGCCATACTACTATAGCCTAGTGGCACGAATTAGTGATTCCTCCAATTCAAATAAGGAAGGGAGGAACTTGGTCCTTGGCTCTTTCCAAGTGTGATCGAGGTTATTAAGAATAGAATCAAATTACAATGTGCCATGAAGAAGTTCCATTGGCTCCAATATTATTGAGTCAACTCTTACATAAGGGGCCGCTAAAGTAATAGCGAGCAAGGGAAAAAAGGGCATTTCACTTGGTACGACATATAGTTGGTAAACAAATATCACTATCTATCTAATTTGTTTAGAATTTGGTCTCAATAACAAAAGGTACCTCCTCACTTTTCAAGTAAAAGAGAATGGTTTATCTTTGGTCCTAAACAACCAAAGAATTACTTCTGAAGTACAATTGGATGGAATCAAAGGCCTTATTGAATGCATGGTGTAAATATGTTCAAGTTATTGATCGATGTATATATATTAGTAATAGCTCAATTTGTGTTGAACAACTGATGAATGCTTTCTAGAAATTGAGGAACTCCAGCATCTTCAAGGCACTAAGCCAACCACAAAAATAATTATATATATTTAGTTAGCGAAGTATCTCATTTTGAAAAAGAATGGAATGGTATGTCATTATAGCTCATCTAATGCTATAGTAGTAGAGAGTTCTCTTTATTTGTGGCATCAATCGAACCCTCCATCTCCCCTTTGGGAAAGATTTATACCGTTCCTCTCCTCCCCTTACACCTCATACTCTTTCCTTTCCCTCCCATTGTCCATATTTGGTCGACCATGTAGCTCTATTTTTCACTTTTCTTTGTGGGTGAACAAGCATTTCTTCTTTGATAATCTCTCCTATTTTGATTTTTTCACATACCTTCTTGTTCCCTAACCTTTCTAGCCACTAGCCCTAATTATAATCTAATTGTTTGTTTCAAAGCTTCTAATTAGTGATGCCCCTTGGTTACTAAGCATACGATGGATTTTCCCTTGAGGCTTTGCATATGGGATTTAGGAAGGTCGTCTATCTATTGGACATTTTCCCTAATGTTTTGATAAGGTTTTGTTTTTGGGGATTTTGTTGGTATTTCTCTACCTCTGGCCAATGTTTTTTTTTTTTGGCGATAACTTGAATGGGGATGCTAGTGCCGCTAGTCTTGGAAGCTTTATTTTTTGCCCTGTCATCCAATTCTTAGGTTGCCTCAGTTGGTTGTCATTGCTTGGCTTACCCTTGTCTCTACACATGGTTTTGTAGTATCATCAACGTGGAGCTTCCCAGTGTCGGTATTTTTTTGGGTTACTTTTCCTCATGGTTGTTGCTTTTAGTGTTAGGGTCTTGGGGCTTCTTAATTGTGTTTCTAATGTGTAGTTCAGTTTTCTTCTCCTCAGTTGTTAGGTTGGATTGCTACTCTTGGTATTGTTTGGTAATGTATGTGCTATTTGGATTATTGGGCTTAAGCATGTCTTAATTAGTGCATTTACACCTTGAAGGCTTGGCTTGGTCTTGTTCTTTGGTGGTGTAATCGTCTACCTAGCTAGGAAAAGCAATTAATTATCTCATTTTAGTATATCTACTTTTATAATACATAAAGATTGCACATAATTAAGCTTGCAAATACTATGTCATCATAACCATCGTGCAGATGTCAAAATCACATGAGTCTATCCCTCTAGGGCAAAAATTGTCAAAAGCCTAGCTTAATAGAGCATACACAATATTATTGTCAAGTACATATCTGGTCTGCATCAGTGTTTCAATTAAAGTTCTCTCAATTTATACTTCTTTATATTCCTTATTTACAATCAAATTAATTTTTTTATTTAAGAGACTTTTGTGTATACCATTCTTAATGCCCATGAGTGAAGAAGGGTTTGTTGAGAGAAGTATCTTCTTAATAGTGCCGCCAAAATGTCATATCAATTGACAAAATTAATTTTCTTAAATTAATCAAAAAAATGCAGTTGTAGGTATAATAATTAAAGAGAGCGAAATGTTCAGAATGGTAAAATGACGGGACGGTGATGGAGAAGGAGGGGGAGGGGGGGGGGGGGGGGGGTATGAAGGCAAAAGATAGGTAGGGTTTGGGTTTTGGTTTGGGTTTGGGCATGTGAATGCACAGGCATGGAAAACAGTGAGTCACAGAGAGAGGGTCACGAACACCTCTCTCATTTCTTTTATTACTTCTGACGTTAACACACTTCACACTTTCCCCAGTTTTCTATTTTATTTTATTTATTAATTAAAATCAAAGCAAGCAGAGAACTGGGTCTGAAAGGTTGGCTTAAACTTCGAACTCTTTCTGAAGAAGAGATCAAAAAGCCCGACTGTCACATCATCTGCAATCTGCCAATAATTTGATGCTTCGCCCAGATTTGGTAGATCGAATTAATGAAACTAGTTTACTTCAATTGCAGGAAAATATAAATATATATTGATTGATATATACAGAATTAGTAAGTGAAACATATAATCCAAGAAACCTCTTTTCCCTCTTCCCTTTTCGATGCTCTATCCAGTCCACATGATTTCATGGTTGCCTCAACTTCAAATGGACATAAGTTTCCTTCATGGCAATTCTTTGTCTTCCCCAATCATTGGAAATTATATAACAGATAATTTAATTATGCATAAACATCCATTGCTAATTAATTAATTTGACACAAATTGGGCTTCCATCTGGGTAACAATAATTACTAGCTACTGTATATATTGCATGTATAATATTTATTTATATGCAACTTTTTTGTGTATATATGGTGGCATTACTGGAGCTAATTTTACGAAGAGCAATGTTGTTTTTAATTTGAAAAATGTTAGTTCGCTACGTACCTAGTCAAATATATATATATATATATATATAAAAGAAAAAAAAGTTGTTCGGGGTGGTGACTAATTAATTCTTACTCAAGGGCATAGCCCACTTTGTTCAGCCAAAAGATCACGTTACAGTGCACTGGATATGTAACTGCATCAACCACAATATTCACTAAGATATTACCACCACAATAGCGTGCGTGACAACGGCAAGAATTATAAAAAAAAAAAAAAAATGGGGGGTTGGTGGAAGGAAGGAAGGAAGGAACACAGGAGAAAGTGAAGGTAAAGAAGAGAAAATTAAATAGAAATTTGAAATTTGAGGAGGAAAACGGGAAAACGCGTAGAAAGGGTGATTCTTTTTGGTGAAGTGAAGATATATGTGTGCTAAAGATCGAGCATATCCAAGCAAAAGAGTGACAGTGGGTGCACCCCAAAAGCAGAACCACATGTTGGTCGGTGTCACCATTAAAAAACTCACATTTTCTGCTTGGGGGCAGAGAAAATTCCTATCCCCACCGTCGTTTGGTAGGTTGCCACTTCTGTTAAGCTGACAACGTTTCCCAGGGCCCTTGGACTTTAGCCGCAAATGGAAAAACCAAGCCTGGCTGCCAAACTGATCAACACAACAAGGAAGAGAAAAACAATGGGAAAATATTGAAAGATTTTATTTTCTTTCCTCGGGGCTGGTTTTCTGCTGGTGTTTGGGGCATTAACCAGTCAGCTCCAGTTCCTTCACCACGACCGCTGCCTGATTTGAGGCACCGCCTTCATGGACTCTGCATTGATCATGTGGACGTACAGCAGGCAAAAATGGGACGAAATTTTTAATTGAAATTCAGCAGAAGTCTGAGATTCTCGGGTTGACACTGTTGTCCAACTTTGTTTTTATGTCAATTGGGGATCCATCTGTTTTCACATTAATTAATTTATTCTTCGTTAAAGCTATTGAGTTTGGGATTGGGAGGATAATGGGAGAATACCCAAATAACCAACAGTCTATAAATATATATATATATAAATATATTATAAATTTGTTGTGGTTATAAATTAATTAGGAATATTAGACAACATAATACATAATAAATCATATACCAAACAATCATAAAAATAGCACAAATATTTTACAGAAAAAACCCTTCTATATGAAGGGAAAATTCATGGGTGATCTCGGACAATTTTTCTATATATATTAACAATCAAGGATACAATAATTAAATAACAATTCTTTATAACACCTCAAAAGTGAAAATAATAGAATACTTTAGAGATGTTAAAACAATCTTATATATATACAATAATAAAAAAAATGGTGCACTAACAATGTTCTAAAATGCACTATGAGCTAGTTAGGTGCCAGACTAGAGTCTAACGCTTAGGCAGAGCTTAAGAAAATTATTATTTTTTAAATTTTTTATATAATTTAATGTTATTTTTAGATAAATAATTTAATTTTCTTTTTTTTTTCTTGAGTAATTGACATTGAATTAAAATAAACAACTAGTTAGGGAATTTATGAAACATTAACATATATTATTAAATTTAGACTTTAGACTTTGTGAAACATAGTTTATAAGCATTACAAACAATATAATCAAACAAAAAATCCAAACAAATAAGAAAGATAAACAAGAGCAAAATTTAGACCTTAACTAAGGAAATCTTGCATAACAAGCGTGTGTATGGTTGCTTTTTACTATTGTTGTAGCAAGTAGCAATTTTTTTGTATCGAAAAAAGAAGAACTGCAAACCTAGATGATAGCCATAGGTATTAGAAAAAGAAGAATAAGAATCAACGGCTAATATATGATTGGAGGCGATCATGAGAGAGAGAGAGAAATGATGACGAGATCGATGACAACAAGAAGTCCATAAGAGACAATCTAGGCAACACGTGACGAGAGAGAACGTGAAAGAGATGAGAGAGAGAAATAAAAAGGGGAAATACTGATAAAAGAGAAAGAGAAAGAGATAGAGAAAGAGAAAGGAAAAATACCAAATATCAATCCAGCCAGCTAGGAATCGCCTGGGCTGCCTAGGCCCAAATTGGACCCGACACCTAGAGGTGCCAATTTGTACTTAAACGCTACGGCCAGAGGCTGCCGAATGCCTTGGCAGAGCTTAGGTGGCCGCTTAGGCTGCATTTTATTAAAACATTGTGCACTAAGAAATCTTTTGCAGAAACTTTTAATGTACGAATTTACTGTACAAAATCTTATACACGATCAATAAAATAATTTTAAATTTCAATTTAATGAAAAGAATATCAATCATCCGATTATATCCAGGAAGGTTTTCAAGTAGAACCCTCAAATCAAGCTTCACACAAATAATAAAAAATTAATGAAAATACCTTTATTTAATGTATATATATTATATAAAGTCTTAATGATTGGTTTAAGTGGTGACTTAACAATAAATCATCTAATAATATGTTGATCAGCTTCTTTTAATTTTAATCAAGAAGAAAATCCAACCTATAAACTTAGTTCTCAAGTTAGGGACAGATATATCCTCTCTAACAATTTATAAGCTTATAATTAACGGTAAAAATATATTCACCATACTTTCACTCTCAAACAAAGATGTCAGCATGAATTGAGCCCATAAAACCACTCGACACATATTGTTGGCATGGGTTTGGTACAACCCCACTCCCCATGGCCCCTTTACTATATATGTTGCTTAAACGTGTTGTACTAGTGCTGAAAAAATTTAAAAAAAATAAAAATAACTCTATAAGTTTAGCCCTATATATTTAGACCATCCCTAGAAGGATCGCGGGTGAATTCACCATAGCTCACCTTGATCGGATCAAAACTTTATGAACATAAGTCTTCATTTTTCTCAATGTGATATGGCCTTCCCGGATTTGATGTAAATAAAATAAATTCACCCACAAAATATTAGTCATACCAAATAAAAAAAAAAAAAAAAGCCAAACCTAACTCCAAAGAGTCAATAACCCCAAGTGTTGAAACCACCATTTTATACGTCTATCATATTGCACGCCAAAGCATAAATATAAATGTTTATTTATTTATTGAGTACAAAGATTTAGGTATGATAGCAATATTGATTATTTATTCATTTTATCCTTATTTTAAGAATAAAATGAACATTTTAGGCACTCATCTACCGAGTCGGCCGGCCCACTAGGTTGGTAACTGTGCGATTATCCATTGTAGAAAGATTAGGTCTATTATCTCTTGGGCTCATGTGATCAAAACTTTTGGGCTAGTCCCTTTGTTTTTGGGCATGACACTAGGACCCACTCGCAGCCTTCGGAGTTCTTCAGAGCAACAGAAAATTCGTTGGACAAAATTCTAGTGAAAATTACTTGTTACCTATGAAATCCTGAATTTCTTAACAAAATTTCTGAGTTTTTTAATTTTGAAAAAATAATTTCATTTACAAGAATTAGAAATTAGATAAATTGTTTAAATACAATTTTATTTTTTTTGTTGGAAAGTGTAATTTTTGAAAAATTATTTCCAACTACAAGTTATATATATCTATATATATTGGAATCACCAAATTAATATGAATCCCTTATGCTCTACATGCACATTTCCCCCATCCCCATGTTTCTGTAACTAATACACAGTTGCACGTACAGTACTCATTTTTTAGGAGAGAACTAATGAATGGGCATTAATTTTGAATTGAAAAATTACCTGAAATAGGGTTTCACCAAACAACACAACACAACATTACAGTTGCTTTCTTTTATTTCACTTGTCCTTTTTATCAAAGGTTACACAAATTCAACTTGAATACAGTACACAAGCACATATAATTCCTGCAGGACAAAGAATTAATCTTTCCAAAATGCTAGCTGGTGAGTGAAGAGCCAGCCATTGAAATTAAAGGTTCAAGAGCATGCATGCATGCATCATTAAGTAGACAAATTCTCATAAAAGCCTATATATGTTTCTTCTTGTTGAAAACCCTGCAATTCGTCCTAATCTCGCCGGCCTTTCCAACCAGAACTTCAACGCCGCCCATCTTCACCACGGCCTTGGCAAAGCTTTGCTCGAATGCACGCCCGTTCGACGCAAACATCGACACAATCGGAGCACTAGATCTATCCAAGGCAAGCTCCTGATCAATCTGCAGCACGCCTTTCCGCAAAATCACCTGCTTATAGATCTGGTTATCAACAACGAAAGACGTGTTTTGGTCCAAAAACATGGTTGGGTCCTTGTCAAAACTCCTCGGTTGAGTTCCACAAATCCTTAGAAGCTTGGAAACCAAAGCTCGGTCCATGGTCGGATCGGGTCTTCCGGTGCCCTGAAAGTTCGTTAGCCGGTCCTGGAAGAAGCCGCAGTGTGCAACTCCGACTGTGTGTGCACCAAGAAGTGTCACCATTTCCTTTAGAGTAAACCCTTTTGAGGCGAAGAATGTTAATGTCTCCGGCACAGAAAGTGATGGATCTGGCAAATCCACAAGGCTGGGGTCTGAAATCCGGCCGTCACGCCGCCCTGTGGGAACGCTGTAGCTGGGTCCGCCGGCAAGAACGACGGCCTCTCTAGTGGCCAGAGTTATGATGTCAGCACAGGAAACGGTTCCCGGACAGGTAGCTTCTAGGGTTCTCTTAGCCTCGTCGATGATGTCGTATCCTCGCACGCCTAGGCTTGGTCCAGCGTCTTTCTCCGACGGCTTCCTTGGAGTTGAGTCTATGAGTATGGATGCATCGCAACCCTACAAAAGTTTTTCCATCACAAGTTAGCTGCCAACCATGCAAAAAAGTGTAAGGTTCATACTAATTAAAAAGGCTCAAACATGTGAAAAAAAGACTATTTTCTAAGAAAAAACATAACAGAAATTAAGCCACTACATCCCTTACCACCATGCCAACCCTTCGGGGTTCATGCTACGTAAACTAAAAATTAATATGGGTTATCTTCTTAATTACCGTAACGAAGCAATCATGGAAGTGCATGCGAAGCAAGGCGGCGGCTATGGAGGGATCGATCTTGAATCTGTTGTGGATGGCCTGCCGGACGATGAGCTCCGCCCTCGGGCAGGTGGACTTGTAGAATCCAACTCGAAGCTGGGCCGTCACCGAAAGGGGAAGAAGAATAAGGCACAGAAACAACAACAATGGCAGCTTCATCATCAACTTAATTATTCCTTTTATCAATATGGGTTTCAGATTCAGAATTTAAGAGTCCTATATATATGTGTGTGTAAATATATATATGTTGAAAATGTAGATTGTGGATTGTTCGTGGACGCCAGTAATCGGCGACGTGCAAGGTCAAAGCTGCCTATACCAATTGAAAATGTTTTCTTCCTAATTACAATTCGTAGTATATGAAGCATTCAAGCTAACCAGTTAAAATTTCACCAGTTTGTAAAAAGATATATAGATTTCCATCTATTCTGGTACATTCTCGTTCGTGTGAGATAAATGGGAACAGCACGGATACTTCCAGATTGAGCTTTCATCGTCTTAATCTATGTTGCACGTAAATAAAGACGAGAAATGGATATTTTCTTAAAAAAATAAATATAAATAGAGTCCGAAACGGGAATAAAAAATATTTCTAAAACGTTTTTGAAATGGGAAAACAACTTCTATGAGGTGTTTCCGTGCAACATAAGTCCTAATACTCTACGCAAGCTTAAATGCGAACAGGCTTGCACGTTCCAAACAGGGATCACAAACATATATATATATTGTATAATATAAGTTCCCTTGTTATTGCCTTTGTATTAAAAAACAAAACCAGAATCATTTGTGAGCTTAAAAGTATCGATACAAGCAGATTTTGATAGTAAAAATAATTATAACCATAATAGTAGTAATGTACAAAGACAGAAGTGTTGAATAATTAAATTATCAGTGGCGGTTTGATACCCTCAAATATGATTTATATTTGTAGAAAAAATATTTATCCTTAATAGTATTTTTACGTTTGAGTTTTTTTTTTTGGTAAGTACTCTTTAATTCCATGTAGGTCACAAGCCTGCATGGAATTAGTTGGTCTATATACTTTGTGTGACACGTGATAAAATCTTTGCTATAATAAATACAATTAGATATAAATGTGTGTTTGATTGTATTATCTAGAATTTAATTCTAAGTAATATTGTCTAGAAAACAAAATCCACTCCACCCCTTGGAAAATGAATTCCATGAAAATAAACTTTAAATGCTTGTGCTATACATATTTTTTCATAAAAAAATTAAGAATGTGTGATTATTTTTTATAAAAAATATGTAATAATTATATATTTTCTATGATAAATGTGTCAATCACATTTAAGTGTCTCTGAAACTTGATTTTATTGTAGTGCATGTCAAAGGCTGAGCATATGAAAGTATAAAAAGTCTCCATAACTGCAGTGAAGCGAAAAAGAATAATGTTTTGTGCGACACTCAATCGTAGTTTGACCGTTTCAAATAATTTTCTCAGAAATGACCCAAAAACAAGAGAAAATCTTGCTCCTGGAAGATTTTCCTGGAAGATTTTCAGTTACAACTCAGAAGGGCCGTGATCCATTGGTTCCTAGTCACTTTTGCAGAGCACACAAAAGCAAGAACTGAGGGCTGCTTTGTTCCTCATTGTTCAAAAATTACTTTATCCAAAGCACTCAACAGAAGCCTTTCTTTTTTATAGGAGGACGACTCATAAAAGGGACATATTCCTCGGTTAGAGAATGAATCATTCCTGCCTAAAGTTGTCTTTCCTGGAAAAAAGGGCATTGAGGAAGGCCTCAAAACAGGCTTTTTCTTCTTGGAAAAAGGGAAATTATTCCTCTTGGCCAAACTAAAGTGAGAAAAGCGATGATTGGTTGGTCAGAAAAGAAAGTGAGCTGAAATTCTTAGTTTTGAAATGTCTGGGATCCAAAGCAAAATCGATACCCCACACACCCAACTGTTGGTTGAAGAGATTGTTTTAGGCTTTCTAACTGTGCAGAGACTGCAGAAAGAGAGGAAATAATGGGTGGGAACCTGGAGCTCCTATTCTGGGCAGCTTTGGAATTCTAAGTGCAGAAAAGCTCCAACATAACAAACATAACAGATTCATTCTTCAGTTTCAAAATGTCAGCTTTAGTGTTTATGATGTTTGATCCGATGGGTTCTATGCTCCACCACCAAACGTAACGCTTTCAATCTTGGAAGTGATAAGTGAATTACTTTGTTTGTCCAACTTGGATTAACTTATAAAAACCAGAACAGAAAACAAGAAGTTCAACATAATATTCAGTTCATTTCACTCAAGACTCTAATTTCTCGCCAACCAAACAAGACCAAAGAAATCTGCATGTTCAACACATTCTGGTAATTCAGAGCTTGGGATCTTCTGGTAATTACAGAATGAAATGCAGATGGTGAGACATAGCAAACAAGAATTGATAACAAGAGAATCTGAACATGTAAACTAAAATTTAGGCAATTCCAAAATTAGATACTTTCTGCGCTTTCCTTAAACAAAACCAAAGATGCATTAATTCACAAACTCTAATCGACTGAAAACTCGCCGTCGCATCCATTTACAGTAAGCAACACAAAAACTCACTATAATCTCCATTTACAGCATTTATTGACAAGTCGAACAAATGTCAGAACAAGTCTGTAGATTGCTCTGCAATGGTTTTTTGAGTTTCCCAGACATCAAAACCAGAGAGTAGAACATGAATTCCCAAAAACATGAAGTAACAGGCCAAAATTGCATTCTCCATCCAGATAATTAGCATTCTGATGGGTGAAAAGAATGTAGAAGTTCGAGCATCACCTCCTTGAATTTCGCTTTATCTTCCTTGGAATAATGACGGGCAAGAAAGAGCTGTAGGGTTGGCATCTGATGGGTGGCCCTTGCATTCTTCAACGGATTTGAGAGGCCTGGAACTAGGAAAACCGGCTTCAATTTCTTTCTGGTTGGACTTCAAACCCAATGTGGACCACACGGAACTCCTTGAAGCACCATTCAGGTTGTCGATTCTCGGCGTCTTGGGAACCAAAACACCATTCTCGGACATCTCATTCGTCAAGTTCGCATCTCTTGCATGCTTGCCTAATGCTGGTGAGTTGCTGCACAAGCAACTGTTGTTAGGAGACAATGACCGAGAAAAAGAGCCATCAGATCCCACCAATGGTGTACCTCTGTTTCCTGCAGTCCAAACAGGCAGGCAACCCCAATATGGTGTTGGTACGAACTGCAAAGGAGTGGTTGGCGTGCAAAAGCCGGGAACTGCCATCATTGGTGTGGAGCACCATTGAATTGGATTGGCATTGCTACCATCTGTCACAGAAACCAGTTCAGAAGAGCATCGAGCTGGAAACATGGATCCTCCTTTGCTCCCAACTTGATTACAAGGTAAAACCCAAGTAGGAACAGGGTGAAACTGCAAAGGATTCGGCTGCATATGCTCATTACAGGACCCCGGTGAAGTTCCATGGTTTTTGACTTTGTCAGATGTGTGATCCTGCTGCATACTCAAAGATGTAATCAATGAAACACGTGAGGAATGCTCCTCTCTATTTTCTCTGGAAGAACCCGAGTCATTAGCACAACCTTTCTGATCTCTGATATCAAGCACAGTTGCCATGGATTCATGTAAAGGTCCTTCAGCACCAAATTTTATCACTGTTCTATTGCTTGTCAAAGGCCTCAAATTGCATGGAGATTCATCGGAGGAGAAAAGTTGTTGATTGGCAGAGTCAGAAATATCAATCCTGGATGATGATTCAGGGGAGACTAGTATCTGACGGTATTGAGAGGCTAATTGCTTGTTCTTTCGCCTTCCAGCACCCACAGGAACATTTCTCATCGTTCCACCAGCCGTCCAATATCTTTGGCATTTCTTACAGAAGTGCCTAGGTTGGTTGACATTGTAGTTATTGAAGTAGCAGAACTTAGTGTCTAAACTGTTACACCGGGGACACGGAAGGATCTTGTCGGGCTTCTTGAAAACCTTGTCTTGGTCTACACTACTTATCTCAGTTGGGTCATCCTTTGGCATAAGAATTACCCGATTTCTATCCCTACCACCAGTTGCTCGCTTCTCCTCCTCGCCATTCATTGTAACGGAATTCTTGTTGTTCCTTTCAGACTGTTTCAAATTAACATCCTCGGCTTCTGTGGTTTTTGCTTCATTACACGCATCCTAAATTTCAAAATGAAAAAATCCTCAGTGTTTAGGTGAATTCTTTACCAAGCACAAACATCAGCCAATTCACCATTGTCTGAAACAAGTGTTTCTTCTTTCCCACACTCCCCCAACCACAGAAGAGAAGAGAACAAAATAGTTTTCCTTTGTCATCACTAATGAACTTAACCAGAAAATTCACAATTGACAGACCTAAAATGATTCTCTATTATCTCGAATAAAGAGAAAATCATTAATTTCATTTCAATCGGATAAAAACTATTTGATTGACAATAAGATTTCAGTTTATTCAACTCTATCTAACTTGAAAAAAAGTAACAAAATAAAATCAAATATCAAGTTCTAGTAGGCTAGTCTGGCAAAAGATCTAGAAACCAATAGAACATCAAATAAGAAATTAACAATACCATAACTAGAGAAGAGCTTATCAATAAAGAAACATTAACTTTCAAAACAATAATGTCATTTCCAATTTGTGAACAAAATCAAACCAAAAGATAAGAAGAATTCCATTCAATTCTCAGCCCTTTCAACATGGTACAGATGAGAAGCGAAACAAAGCATTATAAAAAAATTAGTGAACCTGATATCTCCAAAACAAAAATTGGACAGAAATTGATTTGAAGGAGCAAATCTCGTCTTTCTTCTTATTGCGATAACCTATCTAAGGAAACATAAATGGAATAGACCACCAAATTAAACAACCGAAACGAAGAATAAGAAAATAGAATCCGTTCAACCTCTGCTTGGTTGCCGAGAAACCACGAGAAAACAAGGGCAACATTGATATATATCAACCGGAAATCGAGAGTAAAAACGTAAGTCCATACGCGTGGCTAGAAAGGCCTACCACAAGTCGGGATTTCGCCGGCGGCAGGCAACCCACATCGGAGCCGCGAGATTCCCGGAGTGGAATCGTCATGCCGAATAGCTTCATGGCCGGATCCTTGGTCTCCGACGTTGCTCCGCCGTTCATTTTTGTGAAGAACGTACACCCAGAAAGCTTAATTAATACTCATAAAACCGACAAAACCCCTCTCCATAAGCATCCTTAGAATTCAAAAATGAAAGAAGGGAAAAGAGGAAAGAAGCTTTATGACTCAAAGCCCGAAAGAAACCATAAAGTGTCCAAATAAGCTCACGCAGAGGGGGGCCTTTTGAATGCTAGAAAAAGAAGGTACTTTTTAGGCCCCGTTTGGATTTGCTTTCCGAAATGGAAAATAATCTGAAAATTACTCGACCATATCAACAAAAAAGAAAAAAGAAAATTGCGACTGATAAAGGGTTGTATCAAAAAGTTACAATCTTTAAACCAACCCACTTGCAAGCATTCTGGTATAATAAAGATGTTATTTTTATGATAACAATTTCTTCTTTCCAGCATAAATTAATAATTTTGAAGAAAGCAAACGAATGGGTTCATTGAATTGAATTGAATCGAATCCTTTTTCTGCGCTGTTTGGGGCTGGGAATAGGGAGTGACGTGGAATGCCAGGTGGCAGCCACGCCAGATAGAAGGGAATGGTGGCCGTGAGTTCTCGCGGCACTGGATGATGATGTCAGACGACAGAAAAGGTCAAGGTGGGGGCCACCTGAAAAGAAGAGAAAAAGGGCCATCTCTCTCTGAAAAGACAGAGATGGAAAATGTTTCGGAAATAGTGATTTTTTAAAATTTAATAGTACAGTTAAATTTTAATATTTAATATTATTAAATTAGTTTAAAGATGATACATAATTATCACCTCATTAAGTTTATAAAATTATTTAATTTCTTCAAATAAAAAAAATACTATTTAAACATTCAAATTTAATACTTTAAATAATAAAATATTAAATGTAAATAATATTTTTTGGGGGGAATAAAGATGAGATTGAGAGGAGGGGGTTCGCTTTTTATGTCGCCTTCAATGTCTTTGTCCCGAATTGGGCCCCACCTGGAAACAATTGAAGGCTGCTCCTCCGCCATTGTCTTTTGATCACTGAATTTCCATCCCTGCCCCCGCTCTAATTCTCTAATTCTAGTTACGTCCCTGCCCAACTTATTTCTTTAGAAATATTTAACAATCCATAAATTTAAATATATTAAACTCTATTTTTATTTTTGACTTAAAAATAAAAAAATATTAAACCGTAAAAGAGTAGAGTGGAAATAAAAAAAAGAATATGAGAGACAAGGACAGAGTTTGGAGGACGAGGGTGTCAAATGGTAGATTTGGACTACGTAGAATGTATTTTTTAAGTTAAACCATAATCAAATTATTATTTATGTACTTAAAATTTTTCAAATCATAGTTCTAAGACACAGGTCAAATGATTGAATTACGATAAGTTGAGATTCGCACTAGTAGATCGTGGATTCAATTCCTTATCTTACACAATTAAACAAAATTTTTACCTACGATTTAATTTTTTTGTCCAAATCAATGGCAAGAGCGACAAAAAATCACGTAATGATGATAATTCTAAAATTATCCGAACCATAGCTCCGTGACTTGAGCGGTTTAAATATAAGAATTAATTGTTAATATATATGAAAAAATTAAAACAATTAAAAACTATTCAATAATATAAGTTACTTCGATTCTTAAAAGTATTGGATCATTAATAGTTATTATTTGTAAAAAAAAAAAATTGTGTATATTTATAATATTATATTGTGCTTTCGTTACTTTACTTAAAAATTAATTAAAATTCATAATTTTAAAATTAAATATAAAATTTAAACCATAAAAAGCTTAAATTTGTTGGAAGAGTCGGTTGGTTTGGTGGTGTACTAGGCTACGAGCACAAAACTCTAATCAAACCGCTTGGAAAAGTTTTTAAAATTATTAAATCATAATTGATCATTTCTTTTAATTTGTAAAATAAGAGTTTGGCAATTTAGTTGGGTTGGTTTGAATTTTTTGTTGCACACCACTAGTGGAGAAAGAAAATATGTTAAAATAGAGATAAAATTATTATTTTAGTTGGTTTGTTAAAAACAAAGAGAGATTTATATTATAGGGTTTTGTTATGTTGTTCATTGCCGAATAACATAGCATTTGTCGGACAGTGAAGGGATGCGGCCCCATGCACGTGGGGCCATGTGCAGAGCAAACCCCACATGCATGGGGGCCGCATCCCTTCATTGTCGGGCAAATGTTATGTTGCCTGACAATGAGCAACATAACATTGCCCTTATACTATATAGGAATGATGTATGCCTTGTAACAAAATTTCAAGAATATTAAGAAAAATTCATTCTTTTTTAAGAGAATAATTAATAATTAATCAAAAATAAATGCACACAATCATTTTTTCGAAAAAAAAAATTTTTTAACCATTCAAAGAAACTAATTACACTCTATAATTATTCAAATAAACTAATTACACTCTATATTCATTTTATTTTTAAGAAAAATACTTAAACTGAAATTGTGACACGTCAAAATTGACTAAGTTAAAACTTAAATAAAATAGCAGATTTACAAAATTAGTTGGCAGGATCAAAACTGGTAAAATGATTATAGAGTATAATTAATTTATTTAAGTGGATGAAAACAATTTCTTTTTCAGAAAAGTGACTAAAAATGATTTTTTTTTTTTTTTGGTAAGCTTTTGCGAGTTCCACTTTTTCTAATTCAGTGTTGACTATACTACTAGTGATGGTAATCGGACATTATCTACCAAATGTTCCAAAAGAGTGAAAACCTGGCCCAAATGTCACCCATTTGGCCCACCAATTCTGGGCCACTAAGCTTGTTGAGTCCAATTAACACCTTTTCTAAATCCACCCATTGATTTCCATTTACTATTTTGGGAGTATACATTTAATAACTTTAATTTATATATATATATATATATATGATTCAGCTCGAATGAATATATATTTTATTAAATAAAACAAAAATATAATAAATAAGATTATGATATAAATTTTAAAATAAAAGATTTAATTGATTTAAAAATATATTAAGTAACGTTAATTATTTTATCAGTAAAAAAATTTATATATAAATATTAACACAAATTTACGATGAAAGTAAAATAATATTTAAAATATTTAAGTTAAACATAAAAAATTAAACAATAAATATTTATATATTAAGAAAATAATAGATGATATTGAAATAGTAAACACCAATTCCTTTCAAATATCTCAAATTATTAATATTTATTTTTAATATTTAAAAATAAAATAAAATAAAAATTTTAAAAGAATCTAACTGGATCGAATCATGGAATCAATTAGGATTGATCTTGTAGATTTTTAGCCTAAACTAAACATGTTTTTTAATTAGGGTGCGTTTGATTGTAATTGTAAAATTTGAGTGAAAAAAAAATGAATTCTAAAAAATTGAATTGCAGAGAAAATGAATTCTTAAAAATTAGAAATTTAGCCTGTTTGATTGGTATAATTTTTTATCTAAAAAATGATATTATTTTTCATCTTTTGGTGTTTGATTGGTAATATTTATCATAGAATTTGATCATTTTTCATGGAATTCAATGATAAAAATGTATTGAAAAATATTAAATTTTACAAAAAAATTAAAATAATAATATATTTTAAATTAATTAAATTATTTTCTCAAAAAAAATAAAACTACAAAATTATTTTTTTTGTTTTCCAAAGAAATAATTTATATAGAATATTTTTCTTTTTTCTTTTTATATATTTATATTTATTAATTATTAAAAATATTAAATATAAATAGTTTATAAACCCTCTCCACCCGCCTGCCCTTCTCCCTCATCCCCTAGCCACCCACCCCCTATTTTCAATTGCCTAAAAAATTTTATCGATCTTCTCTTTTCAAGAAATTTGATTTTCATGATTTAAAAGAAAATGATCTCACATGACCATTACAAAGAAAATTATTTCTCGGTAAAAAATGGCTGTCAAACAATACACAAGTAGAAAATTGAATGAAAAAATTTACCTTTTCCATGAAAAAAATTAACTATCAAACACGCTCTTAGTTATGGATTCAACGAATCTGATTAATTAAGCGATGTAATTTAGTTCTCAAGGCTGAAATCCTTGTTAACTTAGAATTCTTCTAATTACATGTGTAGATAAGAAATAACGGTACTATCAAACCAGACTAATTAATCATATAATAAGGCTGCTATATTTAAACTTGCTATTGTTGATAACAAGATATTTTATATTTATATTTATATATATATATATATATCCAAATATTGGATTTGAAGTCAAACTTGAGCAGGAGATTTTGGATCATGGTCGTCGTTGGCTCCAGTTCCTTCATAGTCGGTGGTTTCCAAATCCATTCTTCGCTCTATCATCAGTACTCCTTCCTCATCTGTTGGCTTTTCTCCAGTGCCCGTCTCCATTTTACCCTGTTTTGTATGCATATATAGATAACTGTGAGTAACCTTGGTTTTGTTCAGAAGAATTTGTAGTTTTCTCCCTTCAAAATCTCCTTATAATTATGAAATGGAAGATTGTAAGCCGCCTGTTACTTGTTGTATTTATATTCTCCTTTGCTTAATATGCTTATATTGTATATATGCTCCTATCTTAAGACACAGATACCCAAATGAAAGGGTTGGAAGAAAAGGAAGACGATGCACGGATGGATGGAGAGATATGTATAGAGAGAGAGAGAGAGAAGGAGAGAAGACCTGAGGAGGAAGCAAGCGATGGACTGAATCTACGGACGGATCATCCTTAAATGGCTTCAGGATTTCTGCTAATCAACAAATATATACAAGGGCATATTAGAGAACGAATAATAAGTAGTTGAAGCCATGAATTGGCAATTAAGTTGAAACCCTTTACTTACGTATATAAATTAGCCTAGTTATTAGTTCATATATACTTACCGGAGGAAGGAACAGCAGCCACAGCAGAGGAGAGAAGAAGACAAGAGGCAGCCAGAACCAGTAGTAGAAGAAGAAGAAGAAGAAAACCCTTCTTCTGCCCCATCTTGATATAATATATGATCAAGAATATATATATATATATATCTGGTGCTTAATTAATGACTTTAGATCTAAAAATAAACAAATTAATTAACTGTAGGAAGAGATGAAGAGGACGAAGATGAGAGAGAGGGCTTGCAGATATGCATTGCTAAGAAGGAAGCATCCGTGGATGGAGCTTTATAGATCAGATTATATATATATGTATATAATATGTTCAAATAAAATAAATGAACCTTGGGAAAGATGAAGATAGAGGTGGTGCCGTAAATATATTTAAATATATACTTATATTTCTTCTAAATTGAAATAATGAATTTTTGTAAGTAATAATAATTATTGATTTAAGGGTAATAATAAATATATATTTAATTTTAAATGAAATTAACTTCTATTTTAGATTAAAACTAATAAACGAACCATTATTGTATCCATAAATAAATAAATGAATCCAACTCTAATATTCCTGAATAAACCCAATTCATTCATTTATAAGTCCACCCTGCACCATAAGCATCCCTAAAGAATTAAAATATATTATTAATTTCACTTAACGTGAGCGTCACGACTGGGGGGCCGTTGCCGTCTTGCCCCCACCCAAGGGGAAATCTCCGTGGCCAGTGGGGATTTAGAATATAGTTTTTTATATTTCTTTTTGTGCTTCATATCATATAGTTATGGCCCAAGTGAGAGTAAATTTTAGGTTTTTATATGAAATATGTGATTTTCAAATTATTCAGATTATTATACGTTCACTCATTTCCTAATAATTTAATATTAAAAATTGCTAATTTAATCGGTGTTTGTTCTTAACAACTCCTAGTTAAAATCGATGACTTTGTATTACTCAATTATTTCTCTTTTTGAAAATGATGTCAAACAAGTCAAGTAATGAATTCAGCTTGACTCAGCTCAGACATTATGACGATCATTGGGCCCCACCTGTTGTTTTGATTTTTTAAAAGGTAGAATTTTATTGCAATGTTGAATTTAAGTTTTTGTTATTTAATTAAATAACTGTGCCACTTTTAAAGCTAAAAATTATAAAGACAATGTCACAATGAGATTATGACAATCAATAAAAATTAAATAACTATTATTCATATAATTAACTCTGCTCGGGGATGTTATCCACTGCTGATCCCAAGCCCAGATAAAGAAGGAGGGTTGTATTAGGTAGCCGACAGCCAACGTAAAATTTAATCGGATCCAAAATATGAACTCTAAACAAATTATGAAAAATCGTTTGGGCGTGAGGGTAACCATTCATATCGACGCGCTACACTGCCCGCGTGTAGTGTCAAGTGAGCTAGGGCCGCTGCATCGGCGCCCGGATGTAGTGACAAATGAGCTAGGGTTCCCGCATTTGTTTGGACGGATGTGGGTAAAGAAATTAGTTCAAAATCAAAATCAAATTCAAATTTAAAGTCAAAGCCAAAAACAAAATCATAGATTAAGGATTGGGTCATGAAACATAGGAGGAACATTAACAGGCAAATCTATGGAAGTGGTAGATGTGATGATTAGGAGAAAGATTAATATTATGTGTCTTCAAGAGACGAGATATGGGTAGGGAAAAAAGCAAAAATTTTGTCAGAAACTGGATATAAAATATGGTACACAGGAAGTGATTGAACGAAAAATAGAGTGGGGATTATTATGAATAAAAGCTTAGTAGATGAGATAATGGATGTAAAGAGAATATGGGATAAGATTATTATGGTGAAGGTTATTCTAGGAAGAATGACTATTAATATCTTTAGTACATATGCACCACAAGCGGGGTTAGGTGAGAAGATAAAAGCAAAATTCTGGGAAAACTAGAGAGACTCATACAAATGATATCAAGAGGAGAGAAAGTGATTATAGGAGGTGACTTAAATGGTCACGTGGGTAGAGACGAAAATGACTATAGAGAGGTACATGGAGGGTATGGATTCGGGAAAATTAATAATGAGGGAAAGTCTATTCTAGATTTTACAATGACATATGGGCTCATCATAACCAATAGTAGGTTCAAAAAATGGGACGAATACTTAATCACATATAAAAATGGCACATCAAGTATTCAAATAGATTACTTCCTCATGAGACAAGAGGATCGGGTGTGTTGTAGGGATTGTAAGGTGATACCAGGAGAGTATTTGACTACTCAACATAGACTTCTAGTACTTGACATCCAAGTAAGAAATTGGAAGAGAAAAAATCACATAAAACAAAATTCAAGAATCAGGTGGTGGGATTTGAAAGGGGGGAAATAACTAATTTTCAAAGAAAAATTAAGGGGTAGAAGAGAATGGAATGGAGAAGGACAGACAAATCAAATGTGGAGAGAAATGGCTAATGCCCTGAGAAGCATAGCAAAGGTAGTGTTTGGAAAGACAAATGGTAGAACCCCTAACCTTAGAGAGTTTTGGTGGTAGAATGAAAAGGTACAATTGAAAATTAAAAATAAGAAAAATTGCTATAAGGCTATATACCAGTGCAACAATGAAGAAAATTAAAAAAAATTATAAAGAATAAAAAGAAGAAGCAAAAAGAGCTATTAGTGAAACAGCATATGAGAATTTATATAAACGACTTGATACAAAAGATGGAGAAATGGATATATATAAACTAGCTAAAGCAAGAGAAAGAAAAATAAGGGATTTAAATCAAGTGAAATGCATAAAAGATGAAAATCAAAATGTATTAGTGAATGAGGGAGCGATTAAGGAGAGATGGAAGGAGTATTTCACAAAATTATTCAATGATGATGGCAACACAAGAGTTAGGTTGGGACATCTTAGTAACTCTGAAGGGAATGTGAACTATACATTTTATCGATGCATAAGTTCAACTGAAATAAGGCAAGCATTAAAAAAGATGAAAAATTATAAGGCGGTGGGACCAGATAATATACTAATAGAAGCATGGAAATGCATGGGAGATGAGGGCATCTCCTGGCTAATGAAATTATTTAACGCGATCCTTAAATAAAAAAAGATACCAGATGAGTGGAGGAAGAGTACTTTGGTCCCTATATATAAGAACAAATGAGATGTTCAAAACTGTGAAAACTATAGAGGAATTAAATTAATGAGCCATATTATGAAACTTTGGGAGAGAGTAATAGAGCAAAGGCTCAAAAAAGAAACATAGGTCTCGGAAAATCAGTTTGGTTTCATGCCTGGTAGGTCAACAATGGAAGCTATATACCTACTGAGGTGCCTAATGGAAAGGTATCGGGATCATCAGAAAGACCTACATATGGTGTTTATAGATATAAAAAAAGCCTATAACATGGTCCCTAAATAAGTATTATGGAGGGTTTTAGAGAAGAAATGAGTCCGAATAACTTATATACAAGCCTTTAAGGACATGTATCACGGTGTGGAGACAAATGTCAGAACATGCGGAGGGGATACTGAATCGTTTAAAATTACAGTATGATTGCATCAGGGTTTCTGCACTAAGTCCATACTTATTTGCTTTAGTAATGGATGAACTCACTAAAGATATTCAAACAAAGGTGTCATGGTGTATGCTATTTGCAGACGACATAGTGTTGGTGGATGAAACAAAAGAAGGAATGAACACTAAGCTTGAGTTATGGAAAAACAATTTAGAATCTAAGGGATTTAAATTAAGCAAAAAGAAAACAGAATATATGGAATGTAAATTTAGTAAGAATGCAAGAGTAGAGATGTTATAATAAAATTGGAAGACCAAATCTTACACAGAAAAGACCACTTTCGATATTTGGGATCAGTGATTCAAAAAGATGGAGAAATTCACGAGGATGTTACACATAGAATTAAGATAGGTTGGCTAAAATAGAGAAATGCATCGGGAGTGTTATGTGATGGTAAAATTCCATTAAAACTGAAAGAAAAATTCTATAGGACAATTATAAGATCAGTCTTGTTGTACGGCTCAGAATGTTGGACAATCAAATACCACTATGAGCAAAAGACGAGCGTAGCGGAGATGAGGATGTTAAGATAGATGTGCGGCCATACAAGAAAAGATAAAAATAGAAATGAAGTTATTCGTAATAAAGTAGGAGTAATGCCAATAGAGGAGAAGATGAGAGAGACTAGACTAAGATGGTTTGGTCATGTGAGAATAGTTGATGAAATGGAACAATTGGTCAAAAAAAGAGGTAGAGGCAGACCCAAGAAGACTTTGGGAGAGACATTAAAGTTTGATATGAAGTGTATGGACCTCAATGAAGATATGACAAAAGACAAAAATACATAGAAATTTAGAATTCATGTAGCCGACCCTACATAATGGGATAAAGGCTGGATATGTTGTTGTTGTTGTATTATTCATATAATTATGCTAAAAATCGTGAAACAGAACAACGAGGACCTGCAAGGAAGGGCATCTCAAGTTTTATTCATATATAATTAATTATATAATATATGGAGGTTCAAATATTTTTATTTTAACGATTCAATTGCTAAAAATAATATATAATAATATAACTGCTTTATAAGTTTTATAAATACGATTGATATGATTTAACGATTATTAATTTATTATGAATTTTTATGATCATTTACTCATTTGAACAATAGCTAAAAGCAACAATATAATTGTTTTTACTTGCAACTTGCAAGTTAAGTGTTGTGTCACACCAAAAAATTTATTAAAAATTTTTAAAAAAATAAAAAATAAAAATATTTATTATTCTTTGGATTAAAAAGATGTAATTTTTTTCCTTAATTGGGGGGTCTCATGCAACACACAAATTGGATAACTTTGACATCTACAAATCCCCACGAGAATCACATAAAAAGAATATGCATTATTCTTTAGGAATTCTAATAAAATCTTGGTTAAAAAGGGATAAATGTTATTTATTAAAAATTCTAATCCTAATAAGATATCAGAATATTAAGATTGATATCATCTATAAAAATCCCAAATCAAAAAGATTCAATATTACCCTATTATCCTTTATAAATAAGCAGACTTTCATTCCATCAAAGGTACGTCTTTGATACTCATGTGAATACTATTTTCGGGCTTTCTGCATCTTCAATGTCTAACTTAGGCATCGGAGCGTTTGTGTTGGAATTTTATCGCGCTCTCTGATTGTTCTCTTTCTTGCAATCTCAAGCACTTACAGTCTCAAGAGATTATAGTTTCAGGCGATTTGACAGAGATTACAGTTTCAGGCGGTTTGACAGTGACGTTTTTCACTTTATAAATTTATTATTGTATTTTGACAACAACAATTGGTGTTGTTTGCAGGAAATGTCCAAAAAGTTTAAGAATACTATAATGGTTCTCACGTGGTCTCAAGTTGCAGGCAACATGCACGACGAGGAAGGTCCTAACATCGACAACCCTTCTAACCTGAGATTGTAAAAGATCATTCCGATTGAAATTCTAGGAGCCTCCAGGATAGTTCCTCAAGACTTTCCTACTCAGTGAGTACAAAGCACTTAAGCAAAGCCATGAAAAAATTACTAACACCATTCGAGATATGGCCAGGTCCTTACCATGGATTACATTACCCCATATACTATCAAACTACGTATCTCAGCCTCAAGAAAAGGAAGTCCCAACCCTAGGAGGTCTTAGGGAGGTTAATAGAGGTTCGTGAGAGATGGTATGTCCCAAGGTTCAACGAGGAAAGAATTAGGCAAGGAGTTTCCAAGAGAATCCCCACCAAGAATAGCTTTGAAAAACTACCCCCCATAAAGGCTCATGAGACCGTCTAAACTAGTTGTGGGGAACACCAACCCAAAATAAGAGAGTTCTTATCTTTCATGGCTAAAAATATCACGAAGTAGTCAAAAGTAAGCCCAAGGAGCAACTTTTAGGCATAAACCAAATCAATCCAATCTTATTGCTCAGGATGTTGAGGATATGAAAATGATAGTGGAGCAAGTCCTAAAACAAAAGAAATTAGTAACTACATAAGAAGATTTAAACGAGATGAAAACACCTTTCACCCCAGAAATCATGGAAAAACAGCTCTCTTCGAAATTCAAGATGCCCCAAGTCAATTCTTATTCCAGCAAAACGGACTCTTATGGCCACATACAAAACTACGAGTCTATTATGATGCTCTGTAACTGGGAAGACACTATTATGTATCGAGCTTTCTCATTAACTTTGATTGACTATGCTCGAATTTGGTACAACAACATCAGTGAGGAATCCATCTCCTCCTTTAAACAATTGCAAAAAGAGTTCATAAAAGCTTTTGTCATAGATTGTCAAATAAAAAAAGATCATACGTACCTACTTAGCATTCGATAAGAAAATAAAGAAACTCTAAACAAATACATGGATCAATTCAGAAATGCCACTTTGGAAATACAAGACTTACATGTTAGCACGGTAGTCACAGTGATGCTTCAAGGCATTAAGATCATACCATTGTAAGAAATCCTTAGCCTTGAGACAACTTAATTACGTCATTAGCTGACCAATTTGTATGCACCAACGAATATATAATGCAAGCTGAAGTAATGAAAGGGTTTCTAGGTAGGCAAGCTACCACCAATTCTATGGGCATACAAAACCACGAGTAGAGTTTCTAGCGTTGAAATGCCTTTCAACCTGGTCTATGGAACAAAGGCGTTAATCCCTGTTGAAATTGGGGAAAAATCCCCTCGGTGGAATGGATCCTGGATTTGATTGATGAAAAGAGGGACTAATCTATTCTCAAGATGACTAACTATTAAAGAAGAGTAGCCAATTATTAGAACTCAAGGGTGAAAGTTAGGCCATTATTCGAAGGCGACCTAGCACTGCAAAATATGACAATCATGAACACACTTCAAGATGAAAAAAAGATACTAACTAATTGGAAAGACCGTATAGAATCAAGAAGATGATCAGGCAAAACACGTGCAAACTTTATAGGGAGGCAAAATCGATAAAACATGGAACACTAACCACTTGAAGCAATACTGCCCTTTTGATATGGGAAACAAGTTACAGTCTCACAAACTAGATGTGAAAAACCTATTGTCGTCGCTAAACTCTAACCAAGTATATTATGACAAAAGGATCATCACGGAAAGAAGATCACTAAGATGCTTGGGGGTTACTTACATTGACGGATGAAGGACTTGCATTTGGCACACGCAAAAAAAAAAAAAAAAAATCTTTAAGATGCTCGAGATTCACTTGAGTTGACAGACAAATGACTTGCCTCTAGCACACGCAAATAAAAGAAGATTGTTAAGATGGTTGGGGGTCACTTGCGTCGATTAACGAAGGGCTTGCCTTAGGCACATGTGGATAGAAGAAAACTGTTAAGGTACTCGGGGGTCACCTGCATCGATGGACAAAAGACTCGCATCGGGCACACACAGATTACAAAAAAGACTGTTAAGATATTCGGGGATCACTTGCGTCGATAGACAAAAGGCTTTCCCTGAACACACACAGATAAAAAGATACCTATAAGCCCTTACATCATTTAGACATGAATGAACACCTCATTAAAGCCAAAGAACTGGAAAGTAGCGATGCAATGCTCCCTAATGTGAAGTTTTATAACAAACCAGTCCACTTAAAGGACTGAGGAGCAACGACACAATCTCCCTCAACTTAAATTCTTATCCATAAACTAGTCCATTTAAAGGGCTAGGAAGTGGCGACGTGATCTTCCTTGAGTCAAAGTCCTATTCGTAAACCAATCCATTTAAAGGACTAGAAAGTGGCGACGCAATCTCCTTTAGCATAAAATCTTATTAATAAACCAATCCACCTAAGGGATTGGGAAGTGATGAAGGAATCTTCCTAAATGCATGAACATCATCAATAAAATCCCATGACAAAACTAGTCCACTCAAAGGACTGGAGAATGATAAATGAGTCTTCTGAACAACATCCTTTGACAACAGTAATTTTCCCCTAAAGAATTGGGGGGTAGGTTATATAAATGTGTAAGAAAGCGAAGTAAGCAAAACAAAGAGATAACAATGTCACCAAACAACAAAGTCAGTACAAAAGGAAATCTTACAAATAAGAAATCATTACACCGGAAGATAAAAGTGTTTGTACAACATGAAATGAAATCGAAAGGGAATAAGGACAGCTTAAGAGAAAATTATATTATTGAAAAGATCTGCAACAGGAAGTGGAGAAAGTGCCAAAGATGCGGAAGAAGAAGCTAGGGCACCACTTACATCAATATTTAAACTCGAAAGGGCATCAATCTGCTCAGGAGCTCCTGGCTTGCCTTCACAGACTCCCAAGGACCCTTCAAATTATCCTAAAGAAGAAAGATTTCTCAATGAAATACTTGATGAAATACCTTATCGAGAATTAAAATGTCAAAGGAAATTAAAAACAACTTCAACAAAAAGTTATGGAGGCTAAGTCTCACCTCTAGGAGAGATACAAATAAACTTTCAAAAAACTAACAATGATAATGATGGATTAGGAAAGAGAAGTAGCGACTGACCATAACACAATCAACTCTTTCACTTGAGAAACTCGAATAAAAGAGGGAGCAATTGTTGTATCATAGACAAAAGTCTATTAAAAGTCCAAAATAACATTTTGGGCTAAAAATGTGTAAATTTCCCCTTAATTGGGAGGGATCCCACACAACACACAAACTGGATAACTTTGACATTTGCAAATCCCCTGGTCCCATAAAAAGGATAGACGTTATACTTTAAGAATCCTAATAAAATCCTGGTTAAAAAGGGATAATATTATCTATTAAAAATTCTAATTCTGATAAGTTATTAAAATATTGGGAATTACAACATTTATAAAAATCCCAAACCAAAGAGATTTAGGATTGTCTCATTCTTCTCTATAAATAAGCAGAATTTCATTCCATGAAATGTACACCTTTGATACTTGTGTGAAAACTGCTCTTGGGTTTTTTAATTTTCAACGTCTAAGTTAAGCATCGGAGTATTTGCGTAGGGACCTCCTCGCACCCTTTGATTGTTCTTTTTCTTGCAGTTTCAGGCAACAACAATCTTGGGGGGCTTGACAATGACTTTTTTTATTTTATAAATTTATTATTATATTTTGACAACAATATTGGGAAAAGTGGAATTGGATTGTTAGAAATTATTAAAAGTTTTAATTTTTAAATTTTTAAGTTTTAAATTTTTATTTAACAAGTATGATTTGTATTTTGAAAAATATTTTTATATTTTAGATATTAATTACATAAATTCTCTGAAATTATTTTAAACTATTTGATAAATGTGTCAGTCTACTAAACTGGTGTAAAGCTCGCCTCGTGAAGGCTTGCGAGCATGGGCCTATCTCAATAGGTTGACCCAACTTACTTCGTCTTAAGCGAGTTCATAGTTGAATCAAACACTTTACTTCGTTAATAAATTGAACCCAGGCTGGTGGTCTGTTAGGATATGACCACTTAAGAGGGGGTGAATTGAATAATTAAATTTATTTTTTTTAATTTTAATAAATATTATTGATTAATGATTTTATGGGAAAATATATATTTAATAGATAAAATAAATTATGTTTGAGATTAATAATAAATGTAAACCACAAGAAATAATAAAAATAAATAAATGAGGCACAAAACAATTTATAGTGATTCGATATTTCCACACACATCTAGTCCACTCTCCCAAGATCTAATTACCGTTAGGGTTCTACTAAACTAATTTCACCAAAATTTTCACACTAACTCACATTGAAAATTAGATATACACCTAGATTACAATGAATTGTAAACAACCACTACACCAAGATTTTCTCCATAACTTATCTTGAAACTAGATTCACTTAAATTTTAATAGTTTTAGGAAACCTATACAATTTTTAATAATAGTTTAAATGTTTACGAAAAATTTGTCTTCACTTTGACACAAATAAACAATTAAAAATAAATTATACAAGGTAATAATATTTAAATAAATAAATAAATTTATAACATCAAATGGAGAAGTTCAGATTTGTTATAGAAAACTTGAAGAATTTTTTTTCTATTACCTTGTGGCTCTTCGATGGATGTGCAATAATGCTTCGAGAGTCTCGAATTATTTAGATGTTTTACTTGAGAATGTTTAAGAGTTTTCGGGTGCTTTGGATATGTAATGGAAGTACTTAAATACTCAAAAAATAATTTTGCAGGGGTATTTATAGCCATTTTGATAACTTTTCCAACAATAAAAAATCTAATCATTATAAACTGAAAAACTTAAAATTAATATGTGCACACATGTGAGTAAGGAAGCTTGTAAATTAGTTGACACATACGAGCAGGGACGACCTTAAGGTGCATGGATCAAATCATGGCATGCATTTGGTTTAGTTAAATTCTTTTTGAGTTACATATATTATAAAAATATTATATAAATTAATTTAGAATATATTTAAAAATATTTTTAATAAAAAATAATATTTTTGATAATACATATCATATAAAAAAATATTTAATAAATTAATCTTTAAAATATATTTAAAAAATAGTTTTAATAGAAAATAATAGTTTTGATAATACATATGCTATGAAAATATTTTATAAATTAATTTAAAAAATATTTTTAATATAAAATAATATTTTTGATAATACATATAGTATAAAAAAATATTTTATAAATTAATAAAAAATAATTCAGTACTACAATTAATATATTTAAGAAAAATATTCTTTTTGTTAATTATAAAAAATACTATAATTTATATATTAAAAATTTTCTTTTTGTTAATCATCAAAACTTAATTAATATTAATAAATTAGCTCAACATAAGCTCTACTCGTTCTATTAACGGATCAAGCTAGCCACACTTGTTAAACAGGATCCTCTAATCCATTTGACATGCCCATCTCCTGCGTGACATATTAATATGGCAAGTGAAATAGTTTGTTAAATAGTCTACATCACTAAAATTGTGTCTTTTTTATTATTTTTAGATTATTTTTAGTTTTTAATTTTATAAAATAATAAAAATCTGTTTATTTTGTCATTTTCAAAAACAAGAAAAAAATTTATAAAGAAAACTCAACAAGAAAATGTTATTTTGGTTGTTTTCAACCAATATAAATTTCTAAATCCAAAACATAGAAAACACAATCCATTTTCCATGTTATGGCTCTAAAAAATAAAAGGCAAAAAAAAAAAAAACTTAAATTTTAAAAATAAAATTATATATTTATTTAAAATTTTAAAAATATAATATATCTATATTATAATTAAAAATATAGGATAACATATAATATATTATTAAGTATATTATATGTATAATAATATTTAATATAAATTATCATTTAGATGTCAATAATTTATTAATTTATTTTAATAATAAAATTTTATTTAAAAGAGTTAATTTTATTATTTAATAATCAAATTTATTGAATAAAATATAATAAAATAATTTTTCTTAAAATTCTAAAGTAAACACATTTTCTAATTTTTTATTTTAAAAAATATTTTTTTAAAATGATAAGAAGAACATGTTTTTAATTTTTTAAAAATAGATTATCAAAATAAAAAATTTAAAATAAATTTAAAATTTAAAATTAAAAATTAAAAAATATAAAGAGAACTCAATTTAAATGTTTTGTTAATTTTTAAATAATGACATTTAAAAAAAAATCTAAAAATCATGGATAATTAGTTTGTTTTTAATTGAATGTGGACTAGAGCAGCGAATTCTACAGAATGCCTGAGTTAATTGGACCTAATCTACCAAATGTTTTTCAATAATCAACAATGAGGCAAAAATCACCTCAATTTCGGGCCAGCAATTTTGGGCCGCCAAGCTTGTTGGGTCAAATTAACCCGTTTGCTATATATTTAATTTATGATTTTTTTTTTTTTTTTTAGTTTGACAAGGGAGTAGAGTAAATTTCAGTCATTAACTAATTAAGCTTGTTGGGTCAAATTAACCCGTTTGCTATATTTTAATTTATGAATTTTTATTTTTAGTTTGACAAGGGAGTAGATTAAATTTCAGTCATTAACTATTTAAGTACAAATTATGTACACTTTCATTACGTTCAAAACCTAATTAATTTGTTGAGTCAAATTCCAATCACACAACTAGTTTATCCAAGCATAATATATTACATATTCTTTAAGGTAACGTTTGCTAAAATGATTAAGATAAGATTGTATTAATAAAAGATTATAATATTTTTAGAATTAAGATAGAAAATATTTTAAAAATTTTACCAAACTGTTTATTATTTTTTTTTAAATGTACTAAAAAATGTTTATCTTAAGAAAGAAGAGCGATAAATATATTTGAAAAATAAAAGATAATGAATTACGTGACTTTTTTTCAAATGCCGTCAAATAAATTTAATAAACATATTGAAAATGACAAAAGTTTTAAATACTTTTCATACCTTACTCATCTATATATTAATTAACAAACATTACCTAAAAATAATAATACAATTATCCATATTTATAACCATATAAATGGGAGATGCATTAAATTGCTTGTGAAAATGAAAAAAAAAAAAAAAAACATTAATCTTCGAACAAAGTGTAAGATGGAGTTGTAATTAATTATAAATTAACTCAAAGAAATCAACAACTTTAAGATAAAGGAACATTAACAGTAGAGGGTACATACATATTAGGTAAATGATCTTGACAAGAAAGGAGACTATCAAAGTGCTATAGATCATCACTACTTAATTACCGATTCATTAATTAAAGTTTCTACTTAAACTTGTTATTAATTGATGGATAATTAACAAAATAATAATAAGTAGTATAATCAGGTCCAGTATTACTTAGAAATCAAACTTGTCCAGGAGGTTTTGGATCATGGTCGTCGTTGGCTCCAGTTCCTTTATAGTCGGAGGTTTCCAAATCCATTCTTCGCTCTATCATCATCACTTCTTCCTCATCTGTTAGCTTTTCTCCAGTGCCCGTCTCCATTTTACCCTGTTTTGTATGCATATATAGATAACTGTGAGTAACCTTGGTTTTGTTTAGAATAATTTGTACTTTTCTCCCTTCAAAATGATCTCCTTATTATGAAATGGAAGATGTAAGCCTGTTAGAACTAGTATTTATATTCTCTTTTGCTTAATATGCTTGTATTGTATATATATGCTCCTATCTTAAGACACAGATATATACCCAAATGAAAGGGTTGGAAAAAAAGGAAGACGATGCATGGAGGGAGATATATTTTATATATATATATATATATAGAGAGAGAGAGAGAGAGAGAGAGAGAGAGAGGGAGGGAGGGAGGGAGGGAGAGAGGACCTGAGGAGGAAGCAAGCGATGGACTGAATCTACAGACGGATCATCCTTAAATGGCTTCAGGATTTCTGCTAATCAACATATATAAGGGCAAGTTAGAGAACGACTAATAAGTAGTTGAAGCCGTGAATTGGCAGTTAAGTTGAAACCCTTTACGTATATAAATTAGCCTAGTTATTAGTTCATATATACTTACCGGAGGAACGAGCAGCAGCCACAGCAGAGGAGAGAAGAAGACAAGAGGCAGCCAAAACCAGTAGAAGAAGAAGAAAACCCTTCTGCCTCATCTCGATATAATATATGATCAAGAATATATGTATCTGATGCTTAATTAATGAGTTTCGATCTAAAAGTAAACAAATTAATTAACTGTGGGAAAAGATGAAGAGGACGAAGATGAGAGGGGGGGCTTGCAGATATGCATTGCCAAGAAGGAAGCATCTGTGAATGAAGCTTTATAGAGCAGAAATATGTATAAATATATATATATATATACATATTTCCGGTGACATCCCACTTACCATTTCCTCATATTCTATTTAATTTCATGTCAACTGTATTATTTCCCCTTTTCTTTTTATTTTTAAATACTTAAATTATTACATTTTACTTATGTAATTAAAATGATATTTGGCCATCCATAATCGTCTTACTTTCCATGCAAAAGTGTGTATTTATGATATTTTATATATTTTTATTTTTTATTACGGAATTAAATTAACAGAGACTAAGTCAAAGCTCATGATTAAATCGTGCATTGGCAATTTGGCACTGCCCACTGCAGTTGACATGGGACGAGCTACCCACCATTTACATAAATAAATAAGAAAGAAATGTCATGAGATACAGTACTGTATTCATTGTTGCTCACGGGATGCCACCAACCATCAATCGTCATGGGACTCACCTGAAATTAATTAAGTACACTGTACATTGCTAATTCAAATATAATTTTTTTTTGTAAAAATTAATACATAATAAATCTTGTTAAAAATAATATCTTTATAGTTAACTATAAGTTTTCTTCACAATTGTCAGTAAAAGTGATTAATAAATCTTGTTATGTTTGTGAGGTAGGTACCCTTGAAGATATTAAACAATCAACTATAATTAAAATACAAATTTTATGTACAGTAATCTATAATTCATCACATTATATATGGAATTAAAATGTTATTTGAACATCAAAGTTTGATACTTATGGTGATGTTATGGGTCAATGTTGTATATTGTGTATTATTTTAATATAAATATATAAGATATTAATATAAAATATCAATTAAAATGTCAAAATTAAGTATTTAAATAATAATTTTATAAGTATATAATTAATTTTTTAATTTTTTTAAATAACACGATTTATTTTTCCTTTTCTATTACGAGTTATAAGATTCTTAATATATAGTAGACCAAATGATTATCTAGAAGTAATGGTGAGCCAGCCTGCTGTATCTATCACTTGTCTCTAATTTATAGTGTGGATTTCTTTCCTTTTAGTTGTAATTATTTATTTAACAAAAAATAATTAATGATAATTTAAAATTCATTATAATTATATCACATCATATCATATCAGATTAAGAATTGAGATAGATACACTGACAGACTGACTCACTAATCCACACATAATTTAGAGTATTTTTATCCAAAAAGTTAAGAAACTGTGGGATTCACGTTTCTAGATTAGAACAATTCCAGTGGCGGTGGGGGAGTTATAAAAATCAGAAGTCTACCAAGTGCATGACACATCATTTAATTAATATTTTTCCCTAGGTTTGTTTATCAAACAAAAACGATGTTATGGTTGGTGACACCCTTCAACCTTACGATAGCAAAGTCTATAACAGATAGCAGAAACCCAAATTAAATAAAATAGACAAAAAGGCACTCCAGAGATTCCATTCCGATGGTGATAAAGAGCTTTTTACCTGAATAGGTATAAAAATAACAATACACATGTCTATAATTTATTAAAATAAATATGTAAATGAAATCAATCGATCCATATCCATCATTCACACATCTTTAATAATAATACAAATCTTCTCTAAGCGTATGATTACGTATGATATATACTTAAAAAATAAATTTATTCAAAATACACTTAAAAAGATAATCGCAATAAGTATAGATTCCGAATACACTCTATTATACATTTTAATGTTTTTTATAAAATACTATTGTAATCTTAATTTAATAAATGTCTATCACATTCAAGTTGAGTACTGTATTGAATATAGAGCAACAGTATGGATTAAAAAAATAGAGTGAAAAGGCAAAAGTAAGGGCGGGTGGAAAGTGAAAGGTGCTGGAGAACAAACAACTATGTACTTGCACAGATAAGAAAAAGCTGAGCTTTTACATATGTATCCAACTTTAGTTTCTCTCATTCATTCATGGATGTTAGATATTGCTTGTACTTGGTACACACTGTGAAAAAGGAAAAGAAACCATAATCATCCAAGCATACACAAAGAAACACTCACTTCAAAACAACTCTTCTTCGTCTTCTTCTTCTTCTTCTTAGTGGTTTATATATATTATATATGTGTGTGTGTGCGTGTGTGTGTGCAGTAGTGAAAGTGATTATTAATTGATCATTAATAGTTAAGTTTTTCCACCAGGGGTGCTTGGGTCATGGTTGTTGTTTGCTCCTGTTCCTGGATAGTCTGTGGTTTCCAAAACCATTCTTCCAGCCCCCACGAACACCTCCTCTTCCACCTCTCCAGCATCACTCCATCTCATCTCCAAGGTTTCACCCTGTTCAATAATTAAGTTGCAAACGTTAGGTGCCCGCCCCCATTAATTAATTAGAACATATGTATATGTGTATATAAATGTGTAGAACCCAGTTCAGAGAAAATGAATATTGTAGCTACGAATTTAATGTGCTACTTATAACATACTTCAAAATTTATTCTCATCTAGAACTTGCAGTAAGGATAAACACAACTTGATTTTTTTGTTTATATATTAATTTTTTAAGCCTCATCTCCCCTTACTTCAAGGCCCGGAAAGGACAAAAACAAAGTTCCAAAAACTAATGAAACTTTGAAGACGGCAATATACTTTTAAGTTCATTGAATTTTGGCAAAAATAAATTAAAATACCCCTAATCATTAAACCAAAAAAAAAAACTCGTAATCATTTCACCCATATATATATATATACATACATAGAGAGAGAGAGAGAGAGACCTGGGAGTGGAAATCCTGGACTGATGGGTGCTCGTCCTTAAAAGACTTGAAGGTTCCTATATATTAGTCAACAAAATGATCATAGAACAAGTCATTAAGTTTCTGCCCACTAGCTCTCTACAAACGACAGACCAAGAAATTGATTAAAATAACTGGATTAAATAACCCTGTTTGGATGCTGAGAAAATTAAACCTTACTTGATGTCGGAACTGCAGAAGAAGAGGAGAGCATAAAGGAGAAGCTGAGAAGAAGCACAAGCATAATTACAGCAAAATTAGCCTTATCGTGTCCCATATTTGTGTATATGATCGAGAAAGAGGTTTAATTCATACAGATCTGCAGAGCAGACCGGAGAGCTGAGGGGTTGGTGAATGGTGATGACAGGGACAAAGTTATGGTCTTTATATAGAGAGAAAATAAAATATTTCTCAATATACAATTAATTAAAAGATCGAAGATTATAAATAATTATTTCAAAAAATAAAAAAAAAGTCAACTTCCTAATAAACTCTCTCATCATGTATATGTGGTGAGCTACCACCAGCCTAACTTCATCTCATCTTGTCCCTTTCATGCCACTACTTGTTTTTATGTTTTTTTTTTTTTTTTTTGTTTATTGTGCTGCAGTAAAACAAAATGTAATTTATAGTGAGAAATAAAATATTATCTATGAAGACAAACTGTATATCACGACACATGATTATATGTATGTGTATGCATTTGAAGTACTAGACATTTAAAGAAGCTACAAAATATGTACATTCATTAAAGGTTAGGCCTTCAGACCTTAGCCTTCTTCCACATTCTTAATATGATTTTTTTGAATTTTAATTAAATATGATAAAACGACAAAATGAAATTTATAAATAGCCATTGCGGGATTTAATCCAATGTTAAGAGAAACGTGTCAGTTCAATTGAAAAAATCGAGAACCAATCAATGAATCAGTCTGTTTGACAACAAGTAATCCTGACATGTGTGATGCTGCATCAATTCTGGTCCTTTCTTTGAAAAAATATTATTTTTTGTAACATTTAAAGTTGTAACCTGACAGATATTCTTTTTATTATGAAAAGGGTAAGATCATATTACAAAACGGCTGTGTGTTATTTAATTTGGTCTAATACACTATTTCACCGGTCCCATTCCATAATGGGACTGGTAAAAATCGAGGAGAATCACAAGACAAGGCAACACCATATGTTATTCATAAGTATACAAATATCCTATTATTATTTCAGTAAAGTTTTGAATATAATCATCATCTTATAAAGATAGAGATTTTATATATGCCTTCTATTGTGTGTAGCATAATGGGACAGAACGAGAATCACGGGCGAGGATTCATGGTATAGGGGGGAGGAAAGGTCAACGACGTCGTGTTGACTTTACCCGAATAAAAACAGGTAAATGTACTAAATATTGTGAGGGGCTGGCAATGGAATTTCAACTCTCTCTCTCTCTCTCTCTCTCTCTCTCTCTCTTCTTTTCTTTTCCTTAGGTTTAATGAATGATGAATCATAATTAGCATTAATTCGGTTACACAACTTTCAGAGAATCCTGTGACAAGAAAATTCATTTGTCACGTACTATTACTATTGTTTGTTATTATTATTATTATTGTTGTTGTTGTTGTAGTGGTTGTTATTATTATTATATATTGTCATTAATTTTATATTTTAGGTTTTAGACCTCTTACCAACCACTAACGATTGCTTGGTTTGAGCTAAAAAATTGCATTTTTTTTTCAAAATAAATATGTTCATGAATGTAGTTGTGTCTCTAAATTTTTTGGGGTTTTGACTTCACTTTGGTACAATCTCTGGTCTTGGATTTTTATTTTTAGAATACTCAAACTGTAAAAACAAATGTTTAATTAATTGAATTATCAATGTTGGCCTAGTAAAGCTGTTTAATAAATTGATCTCATTAATTTATCTAAGTTTTAAATCTTTTTTAATGTGAGTTACATTTAAATTTCTGCATACTTAATCAATGTGCATTGTTTGTAAAATGATAGAAATTAAGGGGGAGGGGATGAGACGGGTCCATGATCTAAAAGCATGAAGAGACAATTCATATAAACTCATATATATATAAATACTACTCATAATTAATAAAAGAAGAAAAAAGAACATGCTTGGCATTAATTGTCACATATGGAAGGTCAGTTCAAATAATTTAAAACCGTGAATTTGGGCGGTGCCAAAAGTTATATCAGATGTGAAATGTTGGTTGTTTAATTATTTATTTTTTTAAAAATATTCTTTTGATAGAAATATGTCTATCTAATTATTAATTTACATGTTTTAAAATTAGTTATAATTATCACAAAGTATGTCACCTTTGAAGAGACTCGGGATTATTAATTGGTGACATGCCATTATTTTATTTTCTTGTACTTATTCATGCATGTATTTGTATCAGTATCATATATACTCATAGTGCCTTTAAGCCATTAGAATTCTCTTCGACTGCATTTTTCAAAGTCTTATTATTCTCGATAATAAGAATGAATTAAAAAACTAAAAGGTAAAGTAAATACAGAATTAGATGTTACTCCAAGCTTTAAGGAATGCATGCACTCACGGTGTCATTGAATAAATTGCATTTAATTACTTTGTAAGATTAGTTGAACTAATGAATGAATGAATGGTGAATTTATATTCTTAATTAATTATATATGTCTCCATTTTGTTAGTTAGTTAGTTAGTTAGTTATAAACTTAATTATAATAGCATGACGTCTTTAACCAAGTTTAATTAATTAGCAGTTAGTCAGTCACCACAAAGAAAATGACTTACAATATATAGATCTACAGATATATAAAATCTGTCAGTAGAAGACTAGAAATAGAATCCGTGGATAAGAATTAACATTAATTAAATTAATAAATTAAATAGCCAAAAACAATCTCCACACAATTGTATAAATCAAAACATCCATATATATATATATATACAAGTAAGTAACCACGCACGATAATAATAATAATAATAATAAAGGAAGGGTACGTACGTAGTAAATGAGAGCATATTATTGTACGTACTTTAATTACAGGAACATTTTGCTTTGTCTACCTCTGAATATATATATATTATCATTAAGAGAAGATGTTGATGTCTGAAGATACAACAACAACAACAAAGCAAAACGACAACTTACATGCAGATCGTATTCGTGATGATAGGTTTGAAGCCACTCCCCACTACCCAAAGTGGGTTTGTTTGAATGTCAATAGCAATGAAAGTGCACTCACATTAATTGACAGCGAACCCGCACTACACTCAAAAGGAGGTATTATCATATATATATTAATTTGTAACCCAAAGCCAGCCAGCCAGCCAGCCAGCCAGCCATCAGATAAATAGAAATTTTTTCCATGCCACATACGTACACTAATAATTCGTCATTAATCATTATCATGTATATATATATATATTAGTAGTGAGGTTAATTAAATTTGTAAGCATATTCATGTTATAATTTTATTTTTTTTATTCCAAACAACTTATATATATAGAAAAATATGATTAGATAGCAACAAATTACTAATTTAATTAAGAAGTCGTCAGATTTTGTGCTAATTAATTAATTAATATGCATGTTACCTCAGAATACATTAAAAATATATAATTTCTCTCAACAACGTACGTACCCTTTATTATTCATTGATGCATGAGAAGTCATTTACGACAGGGATCTCTCCCAAAGTGTTTTTCTTCAAAACGATTAAGGATGAGGCAAGGAATTTAATTTCATGTTTTCACATCTATATATATATATATATATATATATGATGGATGAACAATGAAGTGGGGGTTTGGCACTTTCCTAATTATTATTTTTTCATGAATGTCATTTATGTTTTTAGAAATTACATTTATATATGATCGAGTCATTAAAATTCTTGTGTTTGGTATGCGTAGAAAAGTATTATTATGAATTAAAGTGATAGGAAAGTGACTTTATTGTGTTTGATACTTTCCACACTTTTCTTAAAAAGTACCTAGAAATTTTGAGAATGCCCTAGAACTTAATTAAATAAAATGTTACATGTTCTTAAAAGATATTTATTTAGTATTGATAATCCCAAATAAGTTCACATATATATATTTTTTATTTTATTTTTGTGATATATAATATACAATATTAAATATATATTATATCATATATATATATACGTGATTTAATTCCTATTATAAACTTTTACATATAATATTTGTTATAATATAATAACATATTATATGTTATGTATAAATAAAATATGTGATGAGGATTGAAGTCCTTAGATTATCACCCAATTCATGATTTATTTGTATTTCTTTTATGTAGTCCTTGGATTCGATATTGTCTTGGCGATCATTGGCTGCGTGTCCTAATTAAACTATCTCTTCCTACAGGAAAAAAGAAGGGCAAGAAAAAATAAATAATTAATATATGATATATTATAAATAAAATATGAATATCTGTAATAATAATATAAGATAGTATATATGTATAATTATATAACATATATTATGTATTTTATTTATATTATATTTAGAAAATAATATATTATATTTTCTATTATTTTATATAATATATAATGTTATATTAATAGATAGTATTACATATAATAAAATATATATCATATATTACATACCAAAATAAAGTAGTATATTTAAAGTTTTAATAAAAGCGATATAGTATCTAGTTTTGGCCAAACGTATATTTTTGTCTTTATACTTTCACATTTTTTTTGTGTGATTATTCAAACTTTTTATTGTTTCGATTACACACTTGAATCTGTATTTTTAAGTCAATTTAACTCCTGTATTTTGATATAAACAGTGTGACATATATTTTATCATTTTATTTTATTTTTATTTTATATATAAAAATACAAGAATTAAATTGATTTAAAAATACAAGTCTAGAGCTATAATTGAAACAACAAAAAGTCTAAATTGTCATACGAAAAAAAATGTTAAAGTATAAGGATTAAATTGATTCGAAAAATTTGGGTGGCCACACGAAAAGAACAAGAAAATATAGGAACAAAAATATAGATTTGGCTATAAGATTTTTATTTTTATTTTTTTTTGCAGTAGATCTAAAACAATAACTTTATTTAAAAAATTTGAGTTCATTTTCCCATTATTTTGGGAAAGTAACTTTATCACATATCTGGTTGGAAATCACATTCCCATAAAACATTGGGAAAGTGGCTCACTTTTCTTAGGAATATGGCGTACCAAACATAGAAATTTAATTAGTAAAAATCACATTTTTAGGAAAGTGACCTACTTTTCTTGTACCAAACACCACGTAAAGTATAAATAAAAACGTTATGCATGATTTTTATATATAAATGATCCGTCTCATTTTTTGTTTTATTACAAAATAGCTTACAATTATGAAAATATTACTATTATATATTTGGGTAAATTTCACAGGTTTGCCTAGCTAAATTTGCATCGACTATCAACAAAATAAAAAATTACAACAGGTAAATGGTCAGTTAACCACAACCACCATCACCTTTAGTCCACTTGGTTCAATTCAAAGGGTTCAAAAGAAGAAACCCTTCAATCCTTTGAGCCCAGAAAGGTTCAAATTGATGAACTTAGACATAGGTTCAAATATAACCCTCAAATGAGTGAGTGAGATAGAGAGAGATAGAGGAAGGGGGATGAGGTTGGGTTTCACTAGAAACCTATTTTGATATGGGTTGAATAAACCCAAAATAGAGAGAGAGAGAGAGAGAGAACTTGGGTTCCAACCAAAACCTAGCCAGCAACAAAGAATGGAGAAGATAATGGCAGCTAGTCGCAAAGAAAGTATCCATAGATAGAAAGATGAGATAAAAGGAAATGAGGGAGGAAAGAGAGATGACATAGAGAAAAGAGAAAGGGTGCACAATAATTTAAATATAAGGATAAAATTATCTGTTGTTTGTGATACCAAACATCCCAAGGCTATGATGATCATGTGGGCCACTTGTGTGTGGATTCAACCCAATGTGCAAGTCACCAAATAGAGAAGCAAGCCCAAAGGGCCTTTGAGGAGGTAGGGCCAATTTTGGCCCAGCAGCTCAGGCCTAAATTGAAGCCCAGCTCGGCCAGCCCTCTCCCAGGTATATAATAGTTGTTTCTCGTTTTGTGACCTACTTCTTCTCTGGTCGTTTGCGACTCCATCCAAAACCCTAGCTTATCCTCTCCTCCTATCTCGTCATTTCTATCTTCTCCGAAAGCCTGGTTCCTTTATCCTTCTTTGACGAATTTTTTACTGGTTTCGGTTTATCTCTTGATGGCTATAAAACCTATGTGGGTTCGATGGGACGAGAGTGTGAAAAAGAAGAGAAACCTAGTTGAACTCGTTGGGTCTCTGTGTGAACCATTTCTGTGTGATCTTCTTGCTGTGTGCTGGTACCGAGCTGGGCCGATTGGACTTCGGTTTGGGAAAGCTTCTCGTTGGTTCGCTGTAGATGATGATATACAGATCTAAGCCTTGAATAAGCTGTAACCTTCATTGGTATTTTAAAAGGGAAGTTTAACTTTCTGTTCTTGTGTTTGTTGCTATCACTTAAGATTTGATTTGTTCGCTACTAACAGAAAGTGTTTTGGCTTTGTGCGAGATTATTTTCCCAACATTATCAATTAAAGTACTCTCTTAACGACAAGAAAAGTTGGTGGCTTTTTTTAAAACACAATAATAATCGATATAATTTAGATAAATCTCATAGATAGTATATCAAATTTACCATACAACTTGGCATACCAAAACCCTATCTTTTAGTTGTACTAAAAACACTTTCTCATATCTCTTTCCCTCAACAATGAGCTAGGGTTTTAACCATAGTTCCATGTGATATAGACCTTCGGGCCATCCTCTTTCTCATGGTAGTGGATAAGGCGTGCTTGGTGTTTATGGTGGTGTTGGTTGCCTTTGTTAGCCATAATCAAGATCTAGCTAAGTTCTAGAAGATTTTAATATCTTTGGATCTCATAGTGTGCAAGATAGAAAAGGTGTAACTCATCTGTTGGTGGGTGGGTGGGCACTAATCAAAGGAGCTTAACTAAGGGTAAGCCTACAATTATGGTTGGCAAAGGTGTTAATTAGTGGTGGTTCGTAGAAGGGCCTCATGGATCTGGGTGCTTTGAAGCTTCGACAAGGTAAGTTGGGGAATTCTCAATTAACTATGATGAGTTTATAGAGTATTTTAATTGGTCAAATTGGAAGCAAATCGAGATTTGAAGATCAAGGTGGCGATGGCGAGGCTATGCTAGTTGTTGGTGGGCTTGTAGCAAGTTTAAGAATTGGTTCGAATGAGTTTGAGAAGGAAGTTGTGGCTCAGGCAACAACTTTGCACAAGGAGGAGTATAGTTCTAGTGGTAGCGGCTTCGATGAGGATGTACAGATAGAGGATCACTAGAGCTTGTGGCCAACGTTTCAATGAGGCTAAAGTTAAAAGAAGAAGGTGGCTCCAAAAATGGTTTATGGTGGTGGAATCCTATGGTGGTCGAGAAGCCTTCATTAAATGATGTTTTTGCTAAATTGAGTAAAATCCCTACCATTGACCAATCTTCTAAGAATATTCTATTTGTTAATTTGAAAAAATATATTCTCATCAAATCTAGAGACATACAAAAATTTGCATGACAAGAGATATGAATCCATGGAGCACCCTCATGGTAAGAATAATCATTTGCCAGTTGGGTCAAAATTTGATAAGTCTAGAAAGATGAGTTAATGTAGTGAATGATACTGGGTCTTTGCAGATCCTAGAACCCCTTATTTCCCTCCCCCCTCCCCTTGAAAAGACCAATAATGGTACTCGGAGTCCATCTACTCTTGGTGGTTAATGAATATAAGGGTTGGATTTATGGTAGAATACGTTGATAGGTTACTTTATGGAGAAAAAGTTATCGTTCTCAACAATACAATATATTGTTACGAAGATCTAGAAGTGTTATAATTATGACTCGAAATTTAAATTTGTTTGTAATTTGAACTCCTAATTTGACCGTTATTATGACTTTAAATTTGATTATGATTAAAAATATTAGTCAAATTCGATTTTATGTTAGATTTATTTCATCTGAAAGAATATTCTCACCAATCATCTTCTGATCAAGATATGATTTTTTATATATATCTATAGATGATTTTAGTTCTATAAATAGGTATCCAATACTTTAGAATTAGTTGCAACTACGTCACTTTTGTTATAGCAATAGTTATTTAGTGATATTTTGGGTATAACAATATCACTTTTGTATTAACATTATTTGTTTAGTGATATTTTGTTCTTTTTGCCCTTGATTTTTTTCAATTTAGGTTTTCCATGTAAAATTCTGTGTCCATGTGTGGTTAATTAATTTGATTGTGGTTTGTTGTCAATCCAATTTCGTAACAAAATGGTTTCAGCGTTATTTGGTAAATCACAATTGTTGGATCTGTATCATCTTTGTTATCTTTCAGAATAGAAGTTGCCCAGCTGCTGCCATTGCCATTGTCGCTGCCACTGACCATCTCCTCCGTTCAGCCGCCTCCGTCATTTCTGTCGAAACATGGTCGACCTTTTCTGTTTCAACTCTAGGTTCTTCTTTTTCAGCCGACTGCCTCTGCCTTCTTATTCAACTGATCGTTGGGTTTCCCATCGTCGTCAATTGACAGTTTCTTCTCTACTTTAGCCTTTTGAGCGACCACTGGTCCGTCACAATTGTCTGCCTTCAACCATCGTTCAACAACTATCGCTTCTTCTTCCTCACTGTCATCTTCTCCGGCCATTTCGCCATCGCCAGTCATCACCTTTCGCCAGTCATCACCTTTCGCCAGCCTTCATTCAGCTTCCCTCGTCGTCATTGATTTCTGCCATTTTGCAAGCTTCTGCCATTAACGAAGCTTCAAGCTTCAAGGTTCTAAGCACACCTAGATTTAACCCAGATTTGGGTCGACCCAACCCGCCAAGATTCAACCCACTTCAGATTTGGTTAGCCTAGGGTTGACCCATTAGGCTGCATCCGACTAGCCAATCTGCCAACCTAGATTTAGATCTGTTTTTGCCCAAATTTGTTGCCTGGATTTAGTATTCTGGTTTGTTTTCTATTGGAATTTTGTTTATCGATCGTTTGACATTATTTGGGATTATTTGATCTTCATATTGGCCACCTTGGAGTATGATATTCCATTATTGGATCAGAATATTTAATTTTTATTATGGCAGATTAAGATGTGTGCAAATTTGGCACACATGAATTTAGATAAAGATGGAGTTATCAAGAAGGAGTTATTAAAATTAGTAAAAATATGTTGAGGCTGATCTTGTTGGCTATGCTTTAAGTGCAGTTGAAGATATCCACTACTGTAAACTTTGTATGAATTTGAGTGGTATTTTTCATAGAGCAATTTTGGTTGGTATTTATTAGGAGATTAATTTTTCATGATTTTGTTAGAAGAAATAATTTTGGATAATTCCATATTTGAATTTCGTGTCAAGGTAGAGCTTGTTATAATTGTGACCTGGAATTCAAATTTGTCTGTGAGATTTATCTCATCTAGAGGATTATCCTCATAAATTATCTTTTGATCAATATATGATTTTATGTGTATATTTATAAATAATTTTAGGTCTATAAATAGATATCTAATACTCTAAAATTAGTTACAACTATATCAATTTTGTATAAAAATTATTTGTTTAGTGATATTTTGTTATTTCTGCATGTGATTTTTTTCGATTTAAGTTTTTCATATAAAATTTTGTGTTCATGTGTTGTTGATTGATTTAATTATGATTTGTTGTCGATCCAATTTCAAGAAGAGTCATACACTTGTGGAGGTGCTTGAATAACTTAGGTGGTGTTCTCTTTGTGTTTCAGTTTTAAGTTTTAAGTTTTGAATTCATTTTTAGTTTTGTGTTTTGACTGTCTGTTTTGAGATTATTGAAAATGCGTTCTTTTTGTCATTCTGAAAAAATGTTTCTCAAAACTAAAAATTAAAAAACGCGCTCTTTGAGATTTTGAGAAAAAATATTTTATGATATTTTATTTAATAAATTTGATTCAAAGTAAATTATAAATATTTATTAATAAATTATAATTTTAATTTAAAGAATTTAAAATATAATACCAAAAATAACTAATGATTTAATCATATATAATAATGTATTAAAATTACAAATTTTTTTTAAAATCATTTTTAATTTGACTCAACTAATAATTTTATAATAAAATTATTTTTACTTACAAATTAAAATTTGACATTAATTTTAAAATTTAGATTACCCACAACATAAATATTAAAAAAAATTATAAATCATAAAATAGCAAAAGAAAAAGTTTATCTAAAATTTTAAAAATATTATTAAAAAGAAAAATTAATAACAAAAACCATAATACATAAATCATAATACATATTTTGGGCGTGAAGGCAGAAGAAATGGCAGGAAAGAATGGCCGAAACTGAAGGAAGAAATGGCAGGGAAGAAATGGCCGAAGCCGAATAAAGAAATGGCAAAGGGCAGAAGAGACGACTGGCGGTGGCGATGGTGATGGTAGATCTGGGAGTGGAGGGCGGTGGCGGGCGATGGCAGTGGCGATGATGGCGGTGGCGGATCTGGGAGTGGAGGGCAGTGGCGGGCGATAGCGATGGCGGTGGTGGCGGATTTGGGAGTAGCGGTGGTGTCGGTGGCGAGTGATGGCGATGGCGGTGGAGGATGCGGATCTTGGCGTGGAGGACAGTGGCGGTGGTGTCGATGGCGGATCTTGGCATGGAGGGCGATTGCAGTTGTGGCGATGGCGATGGCGATGATGTCGGTGGTGAGCGGTGGCGTGGAGGGCGATGGTAGTGGTGGTGGAAGATCTGTGTTGCTTGTTGGAAGAGAGAGTGGAGCTTGGAAAGGAGAAGGCAGAGGGAATGCGTGAGGCGGAAAACGCTTGCGTTTTCCGCGTTTTCAATTTTTACTGTATTTTGGCTGAAAATAGCCAAAACGTTTTTTTTGCTGTTTTCCATTTCCTTCACAATTTTTTTCCTTGTTTTTGAAAACGCGTTTTTGAAAATAACAAAGAGAACACATTTTCGGTGTTTTGAAAAATTGAAAACAGAAAACGGCCCGAAAACGCCAAAGAGAACAGGCCCTTAGGGTTTTCTTCTTTTAGCTTGATTAAGTGGAATCCATGCATACTGTATTTGAGGTTGTGGTTTTTGGGGTGCTATGTGCCAAGTATGATCTCATATCAAGATTCCCATACTTTTCCTTAATTTATGAGTTAAGCTATTTAATCTACCTGTTGAATGTTAGTTAAAGAATGACCTAGCTAGGGTGGCAATCCGTGCAGGTGCTATGACAGAAGACATGAAGAGATTGGGGTATGTGTCTTCGCAATTCCCCAAGTTTATTGAGCTTTATCTAGGGCTGGATGAACTAATTGAGGATCCTAAGATTGCCTATATTCAGGTTAAGTATTAGCGGACCTCCTTGGTTTGTTCTAAATATTAGGTGTTAGGCAAACTTCCCCTTGTTGAGGGTTGTGTATGCTTTGGTAGTGCCCTTATTGGCGTGGGTGATACCTTGTCTCAAGGCTAGACAACTTCTAAAGTCGCTTTAACTGCTAATATTGTTGCTCAGATAGTGGCCTTTCTGGGGCTATGTATCTTTGCTTTAGATGTTGCTACATTAGCAACAAATAGGTTCTGTACTTTTGTGTAAGAGGATCAAAGTACTCCTTCAATGAGTGTTTTTGGTGGGATGCGTCAAGACCCCGAAGATCAGGAGGACTCAGCCCATTGTTGTGGTGGCTTAGATGATCCGATACATGGCGAGCCCCTTTCTAATTTTGATGTTGGATATGGTTTCGGAGTTGATGCTTCTTTCACATAGTTTATCTAAATCTAAGAGGAAAAGAGAGCTTTAAAAGAAGAATAAGAAGCGGGGGCCTAAAAGCATGTCACACACTCTTTATGGGGACTAATGATCTAGTTTGCTTCGTGAAATGTGGAGGCCTGAATGGGCTCACAAAGCAAGAAGAGATCTACTCCTTGATTTAGAGTAGTCATATGAGTTCGGAGGATCTTTTGGAGATGAAGGTTCATTCATCTCATGCGACGAAGATTTCTCAACATGTCATGGTGGGACGCTAGTGGTTCATGAATTATGATTATTGTGAAGGTGGTCATATCCAGGTAAAGTTGATGGTTCAGTGTTGGACTTGGTGCTTTTGCAAGCTTCGTCCCAATTTATGCACTTTCAGTGCAAGGTTCTAACATCCCAAGTATCTATCTTCGCTACTTCTGTTTATGTGAGTAATGATGATGTAAGGTAGGTGTAATTGTGGTAATTGTTGGATTCTTTTACTCTTATGGTGACCAGTTTTCCTTGGGTTGTTTTGGGGGGATTTTAATGTCTGTTGTTATGGGTCAGAGATGTTTGGAGAGAATATGTTTATGACTTTGGCCATGGACCAATTCAATTAGTTTATCTTGGGTGCCTTTCTCTAGGATTTGAGCTAAGGTGGCCTCGTTTCTACGTGGAGCAATTGACCCTTCGGCAACGCTTGTATCTATCGTAAGTTGGAACGAGTGTTGGTGAGTGATCAATGACTTGTTCAGTTTGCTAATATTATTATTGCCTCCTTTTTTGTCATTTGGTTGGTCAGATCATTATCTTCTTGTGGTGTCTTTTGGGGGTATGGTGCAACATGTTCGAGGTGGTTTTCACTTTCGTAATCATTTGACTTAGCACCCATCTTTTTGTTTATTTATTTCTGAGGTTATCCCATGTTCTGTCTTGTGCACAAGTTGAAAGGGGTAAACATGACCGTGAAAGAACTTAATGGGTAGTATGGGCAAGTGACTGTCTGGGTAGTCCAATTAAAGGAGTAGCTGTCTTCTATTCAGTGTGCTTTGGAGACTGCCTTTGGGGGACTTGGCACTTCAACAATAGAAGGCTATCCTACGCGGTCAGTTTGGTTCAGTAGGCCATGGTCTATTTCTTGTAGCAAGAGTGGAATTAGTGATGCTATTCGAATGTGGCTTGGTTTTGAGAGCTAGGTTGCAAATCAAATTTATCTCTTGGTGTGGGTGTGGCTCAATTCTTTTATCTTTCCCCTTTTGTTTTCAGGGGCCAACTTTGGTGAGGTGCTAAAGTCTGCCTGCTCAATACCTAAGGTGCCAATTGTTGTTTCCTGGGCATATCCCTTGTCAATTGTTATGTTTGGTTTCTTCTCTCAATTTCAAAGTTGTTTACACAACTTTGCTTGGTTGCTTGGTTATTGGTGTGTTGGACCTGGATATGGGTTCGTTGTGATTTAGCTCGAAATATGTCCTAAATTGATATAAATTGATATTGTATTTGTATTCACTTTTTTATCAATATAATTATTCATTTATTAAAAAAAAAAACTTGGCATGCCGATTTAACCAATAGAATAGCTCATTCAACTTTATCGATTCATCAATTCCAAAAGAAAAGGGAAAAAAAAAAAAAAGAACAAATATATATATATAACTTTTTTCTTACTTTTGCCTTTTTATCTTTTTTACTTCTTTTTAAGTGCGCCATCCAAACATGAGCTCAATGCATACCTTTTGTACTTTAAAAAAGTACTTTAATATAAAAAAAATAGGGAGATGTATTTAGTCACATACTGTTTAGAAAAGAAAGTACAGTTTATGTAAAGGTTTATATTAATTTAATCAATAAGCACACTTAACAGGTTGATGTTAGTACAGCCAGCCCCGTCGGGGATGGTGCAAGCGGAGGGCTAAACAAATTTCGTTTAGTGTTTTGAATTTCATATTTCTTGCAATTTAAATCATATTATTTTCATTTAATCTCGACGAAAGTATATTGTATCTAAACATTTTATTTTGTGAACTTTATTCTTCAGTTAATTTCCAAACCAAATATGGTTTATCTTCAAAATCTATCAAGAAGAACCCTTAAACCATTCACTCCAAAGTAATCTACTAATTCAGGGGGGGAAAAAGGAACACAGAAAATAAATAAATAAGAGGAAAAAAGGAATTGATTATCCTTATCTGTTCCCTGAACGTGGAATTTGGACTTTCCTCGAAGAGTGAGAGAAGCACTAGTTGAATTGCTTTAGGTGTGGGGTACCCCAAAAGATTATAGAGATTTCAGCTGCTGGGTTTGGTTTGTTGCTGCTGACTAGGGCTCCACGTTACATGTACACACATTATGCAGACACAACCCAACCATACCATATCCTGTTGCTAAAAACAAACAAGCAAGCTCAAATAGCAACCGAAGATTGACAACTCAAATAGCACATCATATATACATAATGTGCATTGGAGATATCTCCACATTTTGCAACAAAGAAGAAAGGAAAATGAAAAAGGTAACATTCCAATCTAGCTAAGGATTGACAATTTCACTCAAAAAGTCTTTTAAGTTGAGGCTGAAGTACTATGATCTAGATTTGCCCCACCGTCTATCATTCTGTCTAGCTGGTTGGGTAGGATATGGTGACATCTACGACAGTTTAATTTACTAGTTATGGCTATGTGATGAAGCTTATAATGGAACAATTATTTAGCATGACAAAGCTAATGCATGCATCTGCATTTGTTCCTCTACTCAGTGCCAATCTGATCATTCAAAGTACAAGTTTTGAGGGTACTTTGTCGGTTCATGATATTTACACAAAGATCTAATCGGCTTCCAGAGGAATTTTATTTTTGAAATGGGTGGCTAGGTTTTGTATTTCACTACCCTAAAGTACTTTCCTATAACAAAGATAACAAAGAACAAGGTTTTCATAATCAGGATTGGTACTGAACAAACCCACCTTCAGTCACTGCCCTTGTGAACATAGTTCTAATTTAAGGGTTCATAGTTGTTAAATATACGGGAGGGAAATGGGCTAGATTGAAAATCACCACTATATAAACAGCAGTTAGTACGTTATCAATCAGAACTGCAGATTTCAGAGAATAATAAAGACTTCAAGATGTGCTAATCTGAAATGGAAAAACCTCAACAAAACCTTGCATAAATTGAGCATCCAGCATACGGTTAAAATGCCTACGGATGAAGAACCATATCACTATAAAATGTAAATAAACATTAACAAGGCAATTGAATACCAGTTTACAGAATGTCAATAAAACAAATAATAATGGTAATGTCTTTTTTTCCTATGACAGTTCAGTCAACAGAATAGTTTAGAATTTACTGATGCAAACTATATACATATGCAGACACTCGATGTATCTGCAAGACAGGAATCTGATTCTCATAGTGCATTGAAAATGGGATGGCTTTGATACGTCAAGTATAGGGGCACAATACTGAGCCAAAACAAATCAACATCCCCTTGATCTTCAGGCACTTCCAAGTTCCTTCCGGACGATGAAGAAAAGACTAGATTCATCTTCTTCGTTATCACATTCAGAACCATCATAATCATAGTCCTCATCATAGTCATACCCACTGTTGTTAGAATCTTACGATTCACGATTCGAATCGTACGATTCGACTCAATTCATATAGAAATCGAGTCGAATCTATAAGGTGAATCTAAAATCTCTTATAATCATACAATTCGCGATTCGAATCATACGATTCAACTCGATTCATATAGAAATCGAGTTGAATCTATAGGGTGAATCGAAAATCCCTTAGAATCGACATTGAATCGCACGATTCGTCCGATTCATCTGATTCATGTGACTTTGTTTGCATGTGCGCTTTAATTAAATATTCGTTCGATTTGACTATCTTTGAAGATAAAGAAGATGATGAAAATGATGATGCTCTTGAACTTGAAGATGAAGATAATTGATAACTAGTGAAGATTATGGACAATGGAGTTTATTAGTAACCTAATAGTTGTAGGTTTTTTTTTTTCCTAGCTTGTTATTTTGAAAGTGGTTTGGTTTGGTGAATTTGAATTTAAAGGCAACATGAATATACTTTTGCCTTTTGGTATAATTTTAAACTTAACAAATATATTTAGAAGTATTATTTATCTATTTATATTTAAAAGAATTGATCATGATGGGCACATTATTTATTTTTTATGGATATATATTATTTATAGTTGAAATTGAGAATCTGTACCGAATCTTACGATTCGATTCGATTCACGATTCATAAAATAAGGATTTCGATTCTCGATTTAACAACTATGGTCATACCCTTATTCTAAATTTTCATGGTACAAATTCTTGTCATGTCCCCTGCAATCCTCATCTTCATCCTCCTGTCCCCATTCACCATCTCTATTGTCTTTTCACTCAGTATTGTTTTTGGCAATGTGTGGCAGGTTATTATTGTCAGAATGTAATTCAGTTCTACTTTTCTTTGCGTTCTGTGGAACATCCTGCTAAGAAGTGCATTTAAACTCCTTGCTACATATCCAGAAATATGATCAATTCAATGCATTATTAGCATTACATATTTCTGTGAATTTAAATGTTAAGGCAAGAGCATGCTAAAAATAAAAAGAGGACAAATTTTGAATTATACGAGCACACCTTGGATCTGTCATCTGCTCTACCACTATTTTTATTTTTTTATCTTTTATCGTTTTGACCTGTATGTCTACCGCTCAATTTGTTCTTTATTTTCTCTACGGCAATCAGCTCTTCAAATCTTCAGATTTGCTAGACATGGACAGATTATGAGTCCATGGGTCATATTATGGCATTATTTTTTTTTTTTTAGGTTTCCGCTGTAGTTATTAGTTAAAATACCCCTAGTCCAAATCCATTTTTCTAATTTGGTCACTGAAGCATGTGAAGCTTTCTTAAATAGACTCAGTTAGGAATGTCAGATGTGGCGGGTAGGAGCCTACTGAACCGACCAAAATCAACTAACCGAATTGATCGAACCAAGAGACAAAATCAAATCGAACCAACCGATTAACCCAAATAACTGAACTAACTGATAATTGAAAAAACTGAACATGAACTGTATAAATCGAACCAAAAACGGAAAACCAAAAACCGAATTAATTAATTGACAAAAAAAAATGAAAAACTGATGGTAAACTTCAAGCACCAACTCAATAAAAGATTTAAAACATAAATGAGATAACAACAATGAGTTGAATATTATAAAGAAAACAGTATGCCATATGAAAACCTACAATAAATATCGTTCGATTCATATTTTCACACAATAATTGATAAAGCAAATAGAACTATAAGAAAACCTAAAATCAATTTGTGCTTCCTATGATAATACATATCGAGTTAGACATAGGAACTCTGTCTCTGCTATGTGAAGTAGACATATAGGCATACAATTACAAACCTCACAGAATATAAGCTGCACTGGAAAATTCCACTGACAAGATCAACAATTTTGAAAATTAAAATGTAGCTGAACATACATGTTGATGAACTTCCATTTTGATTATCAGCTTGCTTGGATACAGCTTCCCTTCTGAATGCTTATTGTTCTGGGAACTGCTCCTCCAAAAAATGGTCTAGTATCAAACAAACATGTGTAAGATGACAACTTCAAAGGAAGACAATCAGCATTTCACTAGACAAATCATTTCAGGCATAACATGTGTAAGATGACAACTTCAATTACCATGCCCACAATGAAGAATTTCAGGGGCCCATTGCCAGACTACTCTGTAGATTTCTCAAAAATTAGGGCAATGAGGAAACAGAACAAAAGGTATATTGGGTCAAGACCCAGCAGCCTGAGATTCATTTTTTTAACTTTCCTGTAGTTATATTGCCACGAAATTGCTTCATATTAAAGAAACAGTGTTTATATATAGCAAAAGGAATGTTTCTTTTCTACTCTTCTGACCTCTCATTCAAAATGCATTAAAGCCGCCCCCCCCCCCCCCCCCCCCCCCCAAAAGAAAAAAACCATTGTAAAGCCAACCAAATTCAACAACCATTCATACACATAATACGAAAATCTGTGTAAACGATTTTAGGCTACCATCACTTGAGCATGCATAACTAGGATCCAATTCAAGACAACAAGAAGAGACATACTTATAGGAGACAGACGACACAGGTATGAATGCTCCTAAAATTGTGGTTAAGCTACATCAAATTTTTAAGGATGTATAAACCCAACCTGCTAGATCAAAGTTTATTAAGCAATGTAAAGCCATTATTAAGTTGCTTAAAAGCACATTCAACTAAAGTTCTAGTGTCAATGCAGAGGAGTGGGTAAGAACTTGCATGAACCATGCCAGAAAATAGATTATTCTCAAGAGCTTGACCACAATATGGCAAAACTATACATTGAGCTGTATCTTGTAAAACCTAAATATATCCTAGCACAAGGGCAAGGGCAAGGGCAATCATAGCAAATCAGGAAAGCTCGACCCAACATCACATATACCTCTCAGAAGAATATGGACTGCAATCTGATGTGAAGTTGCTGGTTCTGTAATCACACTTTCTTAATAATCTGCACAACATCTTCGTATTCAAGTTCATGCTCCTAGTGTACAAAAATAACAAACCATGAACACTTCACATGTTGCATGAATGAGAGGCCAAACCACAAAACATAGTAAAGGATGGATAAGACCAACCAAATATAAGAGACAGTTTTAGATACCTTGCCTACTCTTTGTGGCTTGTGTTTCACGCTTGAACCCCAAACCAATGCACTGCATCATTTCAGCAGTTGGCAAAAGTTAGTTTTTAAAAGATGAAACTATGTCCTAGAAGGGATCAAAATTCATAATGTGTGACACATAACACAATAACACAAGTCTAAATCACCAGTGACACTCTCCCCTAGTAACAGTTAACAAACCATGAGCAAGTTCATATGGATGTTTACAGTAAAACGAAAATACATGGAACCAATTGAAAGTTGACAACACACCTTCATCAGCCCAAAATAATAATCACAAATGTACAAATCATCTGATTTTTTGTCAAATCAAAGCCCCAAATGCCTCCCAGGCTCCCACTCCCACATACATGCTCATGCTATCCATAGCTTAATGGAGATGGCTTTTGATCACATGGTGATGACTGATGAGTCTGATGACCTGAATCACAAATAAGAACAGGCAAAATTCAGAGAAGCAAAAAGTCAGTAGTTTACAAACTACCTAAGGAACAAACAAAAATAAGTAAGAAGTCAGTAGTTTACAAAAACATACCTGTAAAACAGTAAAAGTAATAGCATCTTTTGCTTCTATGTCTACAAAAACATAAAAATCAAGAGGAAAGTATTTTATAACAAACAACGATATCAAAAGCTTAGGTAAGATATCAAGAATTCATACCTATTAAAGAACTACAGTACAATCAAGCTTACAACAAAGTTCATAGTTACATAAAAATGATAAAATAAGCAAGAAGTTCATAGTTTCAGCAATTAAAAATTTTCAACAGTTTCAAGTTCTAAAAACTGTTTTGGGAATATTTTTTTCCTTTCCGGCATTGGATGTCGTCTACATAACTGCTCTTTCAGATCAATTTGAAATGATTCGACACCTGAAAATGGTTGAAAAGCAATGAAACTAGACACTATGAACAAAACAATACAACAACCGTTAACTCAATAACAAAATTTAAAAAATAAACAACAAAATAGCAGAAAAACATATACTTACAAATGCATGAGATCTTCAAAATTCTAACTTTCCATAGGTGCAAGGCTGTCTATGATAACCTTTGCCAGTTCTAAAAATAATAATAATAATTAATTAATTTTAAAGTAACAAGCATTGAACTATAATTTTTTTTTTTTTAAAAAACAAAAAGCAAAACTGAGTTTACCTTCTTCAAGTTTTTCAACATGATCCAAATCTTCTTCAACACTCATTGGGGTGGTAGATGTCCGAAGCCAATTTTGCATACAAATCAAACTTTCAACAACTTTAGGAGATAAAGAACTCTTAAATGGATCAAGTACTCGACTCTCAGTGCTAAAGCCAGATTCGGACCCAATAGTAGAAATTGGAATTGCTAACACATCGCGAGCCATAGATGATAGAATAGGAAACCGGTGACAATTTGCTTTCCACCATTTCAAAATGTCAAAGTCATCATTATCCTCTTCGCATACTTCACTGAAATACTTATCCAATTCTGAATGCGCATTAGTAGAACCACTATCACTGGCAGACTTATGCTTTTTAAAGCGAGAAATAAGCAAATTTGTTCTTATAGTTTTTTCTTTCTCAACATGCTCCACAACAATTGGAGTAGAAACTTCACATGGCTCTCCTGCTTCACCTCGAGGTGCCAACTTTTGCTTATACTCGTCATACAAATCATACAAGGCATTTTTTAACGACAAAATTACACCAACTCCTTTTTCACCCGAATACATCTCTTGAAGTGCATACTCCATAAACTCTAATTTATACCTAGGATCAAGCACCACAGCAATGTAAATTAAGTGATTTATTTTTTTTGGATCCCCCCAATATTTATCAAACTTTTTTTTCATTCTTCTTGCCATTTCACTCAACTCAAAATCATCACTCTCCTGCCATTCATGTAAGAGACAATAAACAGTACTAATTTCATGAAAAAATGTGTTGGATGTGACATATGATGAACCCGATACCCGCAAAGTTAGCTCAAAAAATTGTTGCAATAATATAACAAACTTTTTGATCTTCGTCCAATCCTTTGGCCTGGGTCTCTCATCAATGGTTAAAACTTGTTTCAAGTCTTTATTCCAATTAGTCGTACCAATATCTAGCCTAAAATAAGGATATTCCTCATCAAATCTCTCAAAAGCCCTCTCAAACTTTTGAGCGGTCTCTAACATCAAGTAGGTAGAGTTCCATCTAGTTGGAATGTCCAACGACAACAAGCCCTTACATTCTATTTTTTCCAATTCAACACATTCTTTGAATTTTTTCATTCTTGCTGGTGATTGTCTAATATATCTCACCGCATCCCTAACTCTTGTTATCGATTCATTTAGATCTTTCAAACCATGTTGTACAACTAGATTTATTATGTGAGCCACACACCTCATATGCAAATAATGACCATTCATAATACTAGCATCCCACTTTGCCATTTTGTTCTTGAAATTAATCGCAGCAACATCATTTGAACTAGCATTATCCACTGTCAAAGTAAAAACTCTATCAAGTTTCCATCCCATGAGACATTTCTCAATTGCCAATGAAATGGCATCACCTTTATAACTAAATATTGGACAAAAGTTTAAGATTTTTTTCTTCAACGTCCAATTGTTGTCAATATAATGCGCCGTCAAACACATATAATTAACCCTTTGAATAGAGGTCCAAATGTCAGTGGTTAAGCAAACTCTTTGACAAGAATTTTTTAACTCATTCATCAACTTCAACCTCTCTTCATTGAATAACTCAAAACATTCACCAGAAATAGTCCAACGAGAAGGAATCCGAAATTTAGGACAAACAATAGTCATAAAGTGCCTAAACCCCTCACGCTCAACAAATTTGAAAGGTAGCTCATCTACCATCACCATACGAGCTAAAGCCTTTCTAGCAAGAACTTCATCAAATTCCCAATTAACAAGTGCACCCATATTCTCACCCCCCCCGTTGAAGTTGATTGCAAGTGTAATTGCATTTGATGGGTTTTCATAGCATGAGGGTGTTTTTTACAACATCTCATATGATTCCTTAAAGCCGTAGTCCCATTTTTTTGGGGATCACAGTGGAACTCCCTATAACAATAATTGCATTCTCCTTTAATTTGACCCTCAGAATTCACAAATTTGGTAAAATGATCCCATACATATGACCTACATTTGATTGCTTTTCTCTTTAGCTTTCCAAGTGATGTTGCACATGTATCATCTTGAAGTTGACTTGCTGTTGCTATTGGTGCAGGCCTTGAACTACCATCGATAGGGATGTTTGTGGGGTGACTGGTATATTCTTCTCTTGCCGTCTAAAATTAATACAATTGTAATTAATATATATTAAAAGAGTGAGGACACATAGTTTGAACTTGGAAGGGTATCTAAGTAAATTTCCAAACTAATATTATATCAAGCAAGGAGCAGGCAATGGAGTTACTCCTTTCCCACCATAAAGTGTCTGAGACGTGGGGATTGCTCCTAGGTTTATTTTACTTTCCCTGGGCTTTTTCTAGGTTGGTGATAGAGAAAGCTCAAGATAGAGTGAGAGAGAAAGAAGTTGTACGATTAAAATTTACTTGACATGGGGCATTTGAGGCCAAGGAATATTCATGATCTTAAGGAGGTAATGAGCATTCACATATCAGAAAGCAATAAATTGGGATTGTATTATAGTTTTAATAATAGGATTAGGAAATGTTTATTCCTTCCCTTAAAATTTTCAGAATTAAAGATAATGTGCATTAAGATATAACTAAAAGAAATGTAAGTAAATTAAAATGTAAGGAGGAAATAGAAACCAACTAACTGAAAGTCTAAAAACCGCAGTCGACTGTTGAAACTAACTGAAAGTCTAAAAACCCATACCAAAAGGAACAAGGAAAGGAACTAACAAAACTGAAAGTCAAGAAAATTGAAAAATCCATACATACATTAAGAAACTAACCCAACTGAAAGTCAAAAAAAATGAAAAATCCTAAACCCTAACCTAATTGAAAGTTGAAACTAACCTTTGTCGACAGTCGGTCGTCGGTGTGGGTCAGTTGTCCAAGCACAAGGAAGAAACAACTAACAAGGAACGATGTGGGTCGATCGTCAATGTGGGTCTAACGAGGGGGTAGCAAAGGACAGTTGTCGGTCGACAGCTAATGACAAAGGGAAAGGCGACAGAAGGCAAAGAGGACGAAGGAGATTACCAACGACAACAATAGGATTTCGATTCTGATTTAGGGTTTGTGGCAAAGGACAGTCATTGGTCAACGACTGATGACAGAGGGAAAGGTAGTAGAAGGCGACGAAGGAGATTACTAATGGTAGGGTTTTGATTCCGATTAGGGGTTTGGTTTGTGGGTCTCTCTCTCTCTCTAGGGAAGACTCGAAGTCGAAGTTTAGTCTCGACTAGTCTCTCTCTAGGTCTAACTCAGAGTCTCTTCTTCTTCATTTGCAAGCAGTCGATCAAAAAACGACATTTTTTTATACTTAGGTCAGTTCGGTTAGTTCAATTACTCTAACAATGAAAACTGAACCAAAAATAGAAAACTGAACTTCCTAGAAAATATAACCGAATTGAACCGAACCATACCATTGTAGATTCCTAAGGGAGGAGTTCAACTCTAAACTAAGAAGCAATTTTATCCTAACAAAGTGGTGTACGAAGCAAGGAAGAAACTAAATTACCTGGAGGAAAGTCGTCGATCTGAAACTACATCATAGAGTATACCTCTACAACATTGCAAATTCCTAGTTTATCTAATAATGAACTTCAAAGTTGGGCAAGTATTAGAAGACTACAACATAGAGATGGTTTGTCCATCTTTTTCAAGTCTTGAGGACTACATCATAGAGACAAATCCATCTTTTTCAAGGATGGATTTTAGAGTTGCACAAAGCAACAACTTTAGAGGTAGAAGGTGACAATTGTGGATGAGGCCATCAAAGTAGCCAAGTCCTTGACCAAGTACCAGAAGACTTCCCAAGAGAAGCCAAAAGAGACTTCGATGGCTCACATATCCAAAAAGGTGAGGAAGACAATGGGAAGAGTTTCTACAAAGGAAGGGGGAAAGAAGAGCAATACAATAGTCGAAGAGACTACAAAGAGAGGAAGAAGTCCTTTGTTCCTTGCAAGGAATGCTATATTTGTCAAGTTCCCCATCATGCCAAGGATTGTCCCAAGTTGGAAAAGTTAGCAGCCATGGAGAAAGAGTTGGCCAAGGGCCCTCAGGAGCATGTAGAAGAGCCAGAAGAACATGTCCAGGTGGGCGATCTTGCTAAACGTGATGAAGACTCCACATGAAGAAGACTCCACAAGGATTAATATTTGTTCCAACTAGCATCAATGGGAGATCTTGCTAGGTGATGGTAGACATAGGGGGCAAGCCATGACTTTACAACACTCTAGAAGAGGCACAACACTTAGGGATTAGAATCACCTCTAGGGAAGGGACAGTGAAGGCAATGAATCAGGCTACTAAACCCTTGGTGGGTATGGAAAAAGATATTACCATGAAGATAGGCTCATGGATGGGAGAAGTGGACTTCGCGATGCATTTGATTGGCGAGTTTAAGATGATATTGGGTATGGATATGTTACGTGAGGTAAACCTTATCCCAATACCTTACTTGAATTCGTTCTACATTTTGGAGGAAGGTAGTGCATGTGTAGTTCTTGCAAAGTCCAAGCATGCAGAAACGTCAATAATTTCCACAGTACAATTGGTAGAAGACAAGATGGGATTTGACTCTCCTCAAAGATACGAAACATTTGTGACTCAGGAAATGGGTCAGAGGAGTATCTTCTTGTTGCAATTGAAGATGTGCTTGAGGAGCACAAATTTGCGATGGCGCAACCCTCCTAACATGGAGTGGATCCAAGTGACAAAGCTAAACGAGGGTGTTTGAGGGTGCTAGGCTGAAGAAGGGGGAAGCCGCAAAAGTGGGCATGAAGAGGAACTGACAATGGCAACAAGGGCATCACCAAGTTTGGTGGAAGAGGATGTCTTGCCCCACTAATTTGTGTATTACTCATGTGTTTGATAGGGTTAAGGAGCCAAGGATCAAGCTAACATGGGACAAGGCCCATGTTTCGGCCATGAAAAAGATGGGGCAAACCAAGCTACAAACTTGGGCTAGCCTTGCTGAAGATGGACACAGTGAGGCGCATTTGAGTCGCACTAGGCTACATGGGCACATAGAGAATTAAAGTTAGGACACATTATTAGGGTGTGCTAGGCCATGAAGGCCTTGCGAGCTAACAAAGTTTGGCAAAGCATAGTAGTGGACAAGGAGTTGGAACCACCCTTAGCCAAGTGGTTGGAGTGGGTCAAGCTGGATATCAAACTCTAGCCGAAGGACTATGGTAATAGCCCAATGGCATGGACAACGTGGGAAGGGTGATCAAGCCATTGTGAGCTTGGGATTCAGTGGGCACGAGATGGAGAAGATGTAGGTAGCAACATAGAGTGCTTAATGGGGAGAAAGACTTTAACAAGATGCAATCAACATGTAGAGGCCACAAAGGCGTATGGCAAGCAAGGATCAATGATTGAGACACAATAGGGCCACGTGATGGGGTGTGTAACTGAGCATGCTAGGTGGAGGCAATTAACCAATCATAGGGGGATGATTGGGCATGCAGACTGGATGTAGCTGACTAAACATAAGGGTGTGACAAGGTATGCTAATGAGATGCAATAGGTGAATTACACAAATATGAATAGGCAAAACTACATGGACAAAGAAGAGTCTCCACTTGTCATCATATGGGAGGACTTATTTGAAGGGCTACCACAAGGTAAGATAAGAGAAAATGCTCATCCTGAAAGCTACCACATGGTGAGAAGAGAGAATACTTATGAAGAAGATGCCACATGGCAAGACCAGAAAAAATCCCTTCCCAAGAAGGTGTGACACGTGGCAGAATGCAATTGGATCCATTGCATAGAGGTAGGAGATAAGTTTTGAAAGATTCCATCCTTATCTAGTTTGTTAGAGATGGATGAAGATGTACATTGTAGGAGTTGTACGTAAGGATCAATCAGGGTAGTCTAGTCTTCAGTACACGTAGCTGAGGGTTATAAATAGGGGTGAGCTCCTTATTTATATTCATTCCATTCTCAATAGAGTTTCTCAAAGTTTTCTCTGAAGCTCTCTTGTTTTCACTTTTGCTCTCTTAAGTTCTCAGGCGGTGCATGTTCTAGCAGTGTGAAGATCCCAAGATGAGAGCAAATTCGAAGAAAGACTTTCTTAGCAATCACGGGGTGGGTGTCTGTGAGCTAAGTGCCCGCACGATTGGCTTGGAGGTCCAAAGTCGTGACAGGTGGTTGTGCTGGGAGAAATCGAACCAAGGTTCTAGAGAAAATGAAACTCCAAGGGTTGAGAACCTAACAAAACTAAACCTAAAAGCATAACAGGGAAAAAAATTATGACACTTTGACGAGCCAAAGGCCCCAAAACCCCAACAACCAGCAAGAAAACTAATTATATGCAAGCATTAGACAACTACCAATAAGGCTCCAATAAAAGAAAGCACAAATCAAAAGCAGAACCTCAAATGACCAACCAAAGCAAGAAAATCCAAATCCTTTACTAGCTCTTCCTTGAAGAAACACCATCATTGTCCTCTTCTAACTACAGCCACCAAATCACCCCAAACCAATTCATCCAAGAAATAGACAAAATAGCCAAATTAAAAGCCCACAGCCACCACAGAGATTTGGGTTCCATCAACAAATCAATGTGAAGAAGAGCTAGGTAGCTTAGCACTTACCTAGATCCCATGGCCTGCGTTGCAATGGAGAACCCACTTTAATCTCAACAAGAGAAGCAAGGATGGGCTTTACTTCAAGAAGACACTCGCAAAGAGCCACCACAAAGAACCAAAACCATGTGCAGCCAAGGAATAAGGGGAGCGTTGAAGAAAGAGGGTGAGGTTAGGGTTTAAGAAGGAAGTCAGTCTACTACTACAAATAATGAGCGCAGAGGATTATGGACCCTGAGCCTATTCGAGAGTCGAATAAGAGGGGGAAATAGGAGATGTGAAAACGATGATAGGGCCAGACCAACGGGCGAATCACCGGAGGGGGATGGGAAAGAAAATAGTGGGGACGGAGCAAGGGAAGCCAGAAGTAGGGTTAACAATTTTGGACACGACACAATACGATATGGAGTTAAGTGGGTTAGGGTTGGAGTTAATTAGATTTGGATCATAAAAGGGTCAATCCGTTTATGACACAATTATTTTCGTGTCTTAGGCGGATCAACTCGTGTAACCCGTTTAGACACGAAATGACATGTTTAATTAAACGTGTTAATAGGTTGATCCGAACACGTTAATACGATTATATACGAAATGACATATTTAATTAAAAGGGTTAGTGGGTTGATCTGAATATGTTAACACGATTATATACGAAATAACACATTTAAAACTAAATAACATGTTTAACAGGTGACACAACACAACCCGTTTAAATTAAATGAGTTAAATAAGTTAACAGGTAACACGACACGACACATTTAGTTAAACGGGTAGTGTTCTGTTACACGTTTAATAAACATGTCATGTTTGAGTTTAAGGAATTTGACACGATTATTAAACGGATCGTGTTCGGGTTAACTTGATACGTGTTATATGTGTGTCTCGATACGATACGATTATAATCCGCCAACCCGAATTGCCACCCCTAGCCAGAACAAAAATGATAGCAGACAACAACAATTGATCAAATCATTGACATTGACAATAGTGAGGTGGAGTCACTGTGATAAGTTGGTATTACTGTATAACGACTTTGATATTTAACTTAGATAAGGGATAAAAATATATCTATAATTTATTTATTTTATTAAAATTAAGAGCATAAGTGACAAAAAAATCGTGAAAATACGATAATTCCAAAAGAAAAGATCAATTGTAAACACTTGGGAAAACAAATAATTACTTAGCCAATCAATTGGAACTTAAATTACAAGTCAACAAAAATAAAAAAACATTTTTAATATGAAATGAAAATAAAAAAAGTAATCTTTAAGAAAATAAGAAATAAAAATATAAGATGTGTAAATTAAAAAATATAAAAAAAATTATAAATAAAATTATTATGAATTATGCAATATATATTAATATATATAAATAATATTATCATAAAAATATAGTAATTATTTAAAAAATATGAAAATTTGTACATATTTTGAGTAATATATAAAATAATTTTTATTTTATTTTATGTATTATATGTTATAAAATACATCAACACCATATATTAATTTTCACACAATACATATTTATTATATCTTACTTTTTAAGTCTAACTACTTATTGTTAATTAGTTTTATTATAATAAATGTATTATCAAAAAAGATATATTTAATACTTGTTAACTATATATATGAATCATAAAAATCAATTGATCAATCAAACTATATATTATAATCTACTATCTATATGCATGTTTCTCATTCAACTAAATTCTTTTTTAGAGCATGATGTCATAATCATTATTCTTGATTATTGTTACTTTTTCTCAAAAAAAAAATTATAGAATAGAAAATACTTAAAAAGTAAAATAGATAGAGTATATGTGAAAAATAGTCAAAAATTAGAATAAAATAAATAAGAGGGTTTGTGGAATTAATTTATAATTTATATAATACAAATAGTATTATAAGGTGTAAACCCTAGATTACAAATTTACAAAACAATTGCAGTCTCTTATTCGTTGAAGCTTGGAGGTTTGGAGTAGCTAGAGAGAGACCCATTGTCATCGTCGCCAACCCAGGGTGTTTGTTGCTCTCGTCATCAACCAATCTCGTTGCCTTACCATTAATTGTCGATTGTTGCTGCATCTTCTACCTCTATCGTTGTTGTCACTTCTTTTGCCGTTAATGAGTCATATCGCCTATTCCGTTGCTCTGGTTATCACCTTATCTCTTGCCCTCGCCGTTGATCGCCACCACATCCTTCATCTTTGTTGTCACCTCACATTTCTCGCCATCACCTCTCCCTTCGGTGGTCAGAAAAGAGTTTTTGGCCATTTTCAATAATTTGCAAAACGACCTTGAAACGTTTCGCAAATTACAGAAACGGTCCAAAAAGAGTTTGGAGCCATCTTTGCCATTTCCGTGCTTTAGAGATTGGAAGTTCCCCACCAATAAGAAATTTCTTAGTCTATTATAAATAATTTATTCTCTATTTTGATTTTGTCTCAAAAACTATATTTGCTCCAATCATACTCTATTTTTCTTTCTATTTAACTCTCTGTTTCATTTATTTATTAATAAATTTTAATTTTATTTATTTTACATTACTTATAATTTTTACTATTATAAAAATTTATTATTTATTTCAAAAATTAATAATAAATATTATAGTATTAAATTTTAATAATATTTAATATATTTTTAAATAAATTTATTAATATTTTTTAAATACAATTATTTAACAAAACTGTTTGAAATAATTTTATAATCAAATATACAAAACAATCAGATACGCATATACATAAATTAATAATCAAATACACAAATATATAATATCACTTATCTAATATACAAATAAATAAAAAAAAAATTAAAAATCACAAACTCAAATCTGTGTAAGACAATGAACAGCAAACTGCAAAAGCACCTGCCACCGCTCGTTCTGCTTGTCGTTGCCGCCACCGAATTTGGTGGTCGTTGTCTCAATTTTGTCTTCTATCTCGCCTACAATTTGTGTTCTTCAGATTTGCTGGTCACTGTGTTTGCAACTTCTATTCTCCAACAAATTTCATCTTCGTCGTGTCTGGTCGGGTCTCTTCCAGCATTGATGGTCGTTGTGGGGGAGAGATGGTGAGAATGTCTTTCCAAATTTCGATCGCCACATCTAGCGAGAGTTTTGAATCTCGCCAAATTTTTTATAAGTGATTTTGGCGATGGCGAGCAGCTTTGGAGGTGAAAATTTGCATTTGTCTTACTATTATTTGGCTTGGCAAACATAATAACAACCCCATTGGAGATAGCCTTACACATATATTTTCAAGAAGTCCAAGAAATCAACAAGAAGAAATGGCTTTTTATTGATTGAAATTCATTGTATCACAATGTTTTTATTTTTACAGAGTAAGCAGTAAGCAAAGCACATGGTAGTATCAGCACTCAAAAGATTCAACTGATAGAAAAATGCAAATTGACCAGCAACAGCAAGATTTTCATCCATACGAATTAGCACAATCAAACTTAATGGCTTGGCATTGATAACATTTTTCACATTAACAAGAATTTATTGACGAGTAAAAAGATTTCAAGCAATGCATATGACTGTAATTATTTAGTAAGGTAAAAACTTAAAACTTGCAAATGTGTGACACGTACAGCTGATGAACTTTCTACAGCAGGCTGAGACTCTCCCACATTTAGGGCAGGCTTAGAACCGACAACATCCTAACTTTAATTTGATGATTAAAATGATTTAACTATGTAAGAAGCAAATCAATAGTGGCTCCTATAAACAAAGTGAATGGGAAGGAACAACTCTTTAACAATGTAAGTAAAGGATCAATATAAATATGGTAGGAGATTTTTATATATGATATGACCATGTATTGAAATAATTACCAAATTAGTATTCATGTAGTCAATCCCACTAAAGAAAAGGATGCCCCGACCCTAGAAGGTCTTAGGGAAGTTGCAATATAGGAACTACACCCAACTTTCTGAGCCCCTATATCACATCTTAACTGTAATTGAAAAATTTAACCTTTTAAAGTTTTCCAAGAGGACAAATCGGACTATGTGAAGAGATAAAGATGCCTATTGTAGGTTCCACAAGACATATGGGCACCGCACAGATAGATGTTGAGACCTAATGAACCAAGTTGAGTATCTGATAAGAAATGGAAGACTTTAAAGGTATGTTTGGATAGGAGACATGTATGGAATAAGAGATAGAAGGAATAAAGAAGAAATGGAAAGACAAGGCAAGTATGCTAATTAAAGGCAAACAAGGGACGAGACACGAAATCCCCCGGTAGATAATACACCAACTAACCAAGCCATCTATGTGATATCAGGAGAAGAAATCATGGCTGACCACACTTCATCTTCCAAAAAGGTGTACGCAAGACAGGTTTACTAAGTCAACTATGTGATGCCAATACAAGAAAACAAGGAAGCTATCATCTTCACCTCCGTAGGTCGGGGAAAAGCGATTATGCCGCACAACAACCCTCTAATTATTTCAGAAATGATCACTAAGCATTTGATTAGGAGAATTTTGATTGACAGTGGCAGTTCAGTTAATTTGAGATATTGGAATTGCTTAAAAAAATGAATATTTCTACAGACCAATTGAAACCTGTCCACTCCCTTCTATTTAGTTTCAAGGGAGAATCGGTCCCTATAGTTGGAGCAGTGCAATTGTCCACCACCTTGACCACTGAGCCACTGTGTACTACAAGACAAGTCAATTTCGTGATAGTCAAAATACCCTCATCAGCATACAATGTTATATTGGGGCTCTTACTTTTAAACAATAGGATAGCTATTATATCCTTGGTATACCTACTTATGAAATTCCCAACCGCCAATTGAGTAAGGCAATTTTGAGAAGATTAGAGAAAAGTGAGAAATTGTTACATCTCCTTCATGAAAAAAAAAAAAAAAAGAACACGGAAGAAACTCTTAGTATTGTAGAGTAGTAGTGTCATACCAGTGATTTTGAAACTCTGAGGTGAAATGTAAAAATAGCCCCAAATCATAGCAACTAACCGCTAAAATTTGAAGGTTTGAACTTGAAGGCTAAAGCATATCTGAAATTTGAAGGCTTGAAGCAGATGCTGATCTAGCCAACGAGGGCGAGCGACAGAGGGCGAGAGAGAGGCAATGCAACGAAGCCACGAAGTGAAAGAGAAGCAGTAAGCAACGGAGAGCGAGCCACCACCACCGGCCACGAGGGCTAGGCAAGCCGATGAAGGCGAGCGAGTGACCGAGTAGCGAGAAGCGAGAGAGCAAAGGGCAACCGGCAACAGAGTAGCGAGATGAGAGAGAGGCAGAGAGTGACAATCCGACAGAGTAGCGAAAGGCGAGAACAAGGGCGAGCCACTGACGACGGGGGCGAACGCGAAGCCAGGAGTGACGGACAAAGCAAGGGAAGCAGTGAAGGCGAGAGAATGAGAAGGGCAAGGAGAAGCTTTGCAGAAGGGGATGGGAGGGGGTGGGAAGCTGGGACTGGGCAATGGGCCCTTACAAGAGGGAGGTTTGGGCCCCTAAATAGTTAATTTTTCATGGGTCCTGAGGCAACCGCCTCATAGGCCTCTTGGAAGGTCCGACCCTATAAAATAACTTGCAAACAAGCCCCTAATTAGTGAGGAAGTTGGAAGTAGTATCACTTCACAAAGGCAATATAGAAAAACTCGTATATGTGAAAGACCATATAGAATCAAGAATGTGATTGAGCACTCAAACCTAGCAATAAGGAAGCATTGATAAAATTGGGAACATCGAACATTTAAACTATATTGTTGTACCTTCCAAAAGTGTTTAGAACTATTATTGTAGCTTTCAAAAGTTTTTTTTTTTTTTTTTGTCATTTAACAAAGTTTTTGGAGGTGTTAACAATGTTTTTTGAATCACGAGCAATAGTCTTGTGGATGTCCTTTTTTTGCATGATGATGATCTGCTTTACAGGAAGAAATAATCAAAGTCTCGTCAAAATACACAAAAAAACAATGAGAATGACACAAAAGAACCCACCACAAATTGGGTGTGAAAAACCTATTTGTCGTGGCTAAACTATAATCGAATAAATCTTAGCAAAAGGATAGTCACAATCAGAAGACCATTAAGATCTTTGGTAGTCATTTACATTAACGAACGGAGGACTCATCTCTGGCACATGTGGATAAAAAAAATATTGTTAATTAAGATGCTCAGAGGTCACTTACGTTGATGAAAGAAGGACTTGCTTACGTCGATTGATGAATGACTAGCCTTAGGTACACGTGGATAAAAGAAAACCATTAAGATGTGCGGGAGTCACTTACATCGATGGACAAATGACTTGCCTTGGACACACATAGAAAAACGAAGATTGTTAAGATGCTTAGGAGTCACTTATGTCGACGGACAAAGGATTCAGCTTGGGCACACACGAAAGACCATTAAGATGCTCGGGGGTCACTTACATCAACGGACAAAGGACTCACCTTGAGCACATAAGAAAAAATGAAGACTGTTAAGATATTCGGCAAGTCACTTACATTGATGGACGAAGAACTCGCCTCAGACACACGCAGAAAAATGAAGACCATTAGGATGTTTGGGAGTCACTTACGTTGACCAGCAAAAAAATGAAGATTGTTTTAAAATACTCGGAGGTTACTTATGTACGACAGGAAAAAAAATGAAGATCGTTAAAATACTTGAAGGTTACTTACATCAACAGATGAAGGACTCGTCTCGAGCACATGCCGATAAAAGAAAACCGTTGAGATGCTCGGGAGTCACTTATGTCGACGGACAAAGGACTTGTTTCAGGCACACACGAGTAAATTACCAAGGAATAACCCATGAAAAACTGGCGTAGAACACACAGTTTGTGGATAAACTGTCAAGGCATTCAGAGATCACTAGCATCGGAAGACAAAGAACTTGCTCTGAACAAACACCAACAAAAAGAAAACCATCACAGCGTATTCTGCGAAAATAAAAAATGACTCGGGAGCGGTCATGAAGCCTTTCCCAAAAGACATCATAAGAGGTCTGCAATTGTATCAGGCTTCCAGCAGACTGGGGAGCGGCAAGACCCCATGCCAAAAATATGACAAATGCCCATTGAGTTCTCTCACAAAATTAGTTCTACCAAAGGGCTGGGGGGCCAACAGTCCTCAGATACGACGCAAACAACGCATTGTTCCATGATCCGATGATCTGAGCCCTGCGCTCGCAGTCGCATTGTACAAAGTTGCATTTGTAAATTTTGTTCACATAATTTCTCTTAAGGCATTCCGTCGGACCCCCTCACTCCAAATTCAAATACAACCCAGAAGGTGATGCTCATTTCCTGGAGGATGAGAGTAAATGGTCGACGTGACAGAGGCAAGATGCATCTATATATCAATGGAAGACATTACGTATATTGACAATGAAATATGATTATACATCATAAGCTATATATCCCCGTGACCCTCCCCGGGACGGCTATACAAGGCATGGCAGCATGTTCTAAGCCACAGATGATGAACAAATGATAGATGCATTATTAATTAAGCATAGTGCTCATTGGGTTCATTGTAGATGTGAGTGGCACTTCTAGTAGATTCTGTAAAAGGCCATGAAACATTGTTGTTTATAAGCTCATGGCACTTGAATGCATTAATATAATTGACGATGGAGCAACTTAGTAGAGAAGCTTCTGCAAGAGCAAGATGAAACTGTACGCTACACAAATTTGATTGGGATGGCAGAAAGCACTGAAAAAGAAAAAAGAAAAAGACGAGAGAGAGAGAAAGAAAAATAAAAGTTTTTTATTCTTGTACAGTTGTACTTATAAAATGCCACGTCGTGAAGCAATTTATTTAGCTAATGGGGCTAATAAATCTATTCTTTTAATTAATTTGTCATACTTGTGATTCAATTAAGTTAAGGACCTAATCAAATGTAAATCATATAATTAGTTGGAAACGAAGACCTAATAATTCGTTTGTAATCATTTAGCTATTAATTCATATGGTGTTATGATTATTATTTTATTTTATTTTATGATTCTACTATACATCGTAATATATAATAAATATATTTTGTTTTTAATAAAAAATTATTATTTTCATGCCACACATTATTATTCATTAACAATAAATACATATTTTGTTTATAGGCATTTCTAATAAATGTAATTTCTCTTAAAAAAATAGAAACCCATTTTCAAATAGGTTTAATTGAAAAACGCATTCCATGTGTCGGCTCGAAAGAATCATTTACACTGCCGCTTGCTGAAATTCTGAGCTGAGAGCAGCTTCTTCAGCTGAGCTCTCAGCCGCCGGGAACCACCTCCCGGCGTCAGGGCTCCATGATTCTCGCTCTGCAAGACCAAGCACGTCTTCCTCGTCTCGCTGTCCTTCGAGCACCACCCGCCATACGCAAACTCGCCGCGCCGCCTTCTGAGGAGCTCGCGATCGATCTTGCCGAGGACCGGATCGTTCTGCTTGAACTTCCGGGCGAAAGGTCTGCCGCTGAGAAGCATTAGCCTGTAGTCCTTGAGGCCGAGCGACCTGGGGTGCTGCTTCGGAGGCGTGTCCCAGGTGATGTAGTGGAGGTCGTGGTTGACTGTCGTGTTTCTGTAGACCTTGGAGTTGCAGATGAGCGTCTGGAAGTAGCCTTCTGGAGAGGAGACGAAGTTTGTGTAGTAGAGGAGGAGAGTCCTCGGGAGGTTGTCCCAGCCGACTATGCAGTACTCTGCGAAAGATCTGGATAGTATTGTCCAGGCTGACCCTGCCAAAAATGACCAAAAAAAAAAAAAGAAAAAGAAAATAAGATTCAACTTGAAAAGTGAAATCTTGGACGTGACATTGTAAGGTTTGTTCGTCTTTTCAGCCGAAGTGTTGGGTGTGATTTGGTATCGAATATGATGGGGAGTGGAGTGGTCCGGAGGTGATGGTAAGGTGTTTGATGAAATGTGCCAACCAAGTATTGCTCAGATTGCGAGGGGGCAACAACATCAGTCACCTACCCAACTTGGCTAAATGTAAGCAAAGGAAATATGTGTTAGCTTTTGTTTCTCTGTTTTTCTGTCGTTTTCACAACATATTTGAAGTAATCCTAAGCTTTTTTTTTTTTTTTTTTTACAACTTGGGTGTCCGGACTTCAGCCACCTAATTTGAGAAAATTATTTTTTTCTCTTGATTCGACCTTCGATAAAATTGAATACGTTCGTAAATTTATACATTTTCAAATAAATACACAATTAGTGTCCATTAAATAAGATATTTTTACATTTATCAAAAATTAATCCTCTATCACTTCTAAAAAACTCGAAACCTTCACCACTAATTCTCAACTTTCCAAGATAGCATAGTGGAAGTAAGCCAGAGAAACGTCAAATAAAATTGATGAGATGAAACACTTGAGCAGACTTACCCAAAAAAAGGACAATCATTTGACCAGCAAAACTCAAGAATTGTGTGGGCTGCTAGAGACTAATGTTTAAGTTTGAGGGTAAACTTTTCAAACCATTCTTTAAATCTGTCTAAATTGTATTTACTATCTTTGTACTTTTAAAAATGATATTGACTATTTTGATATTAATAATCATACAACACAACACTCCTCCAATTAAATAATGATTATAAAAAACAATTAAAATATTACTTATATATTAAAAATTATACCTTAAATTACTTACACGTACGTAAATAACTAAAATACTCCTTATTCAAAACTGAGAGACGAGATGGTGGAGCATATGATCAAAATATCGCTCACTCAAAGTAATGAAAAACGTTATAAGATGCGAAGAGTACTTTAATCATTTTCGCGCTTGTAACTCTCAATGTATAATTCTTTTCAAAGTATTCTTTTATTTATTTTCTCTCTCTTCTAAAATTACAAAAATAAATAAAATCTTATAAAATACTCACTATTGGGTTCCAAACATTTGTGTTGTTCGATATGGAACCACAGGCATGGGCTCCAAATCGAACCATCACCTATTTCGATGGGTTTCAATATGAAATTTGTCTCTATGGCTTTAGATTAGAAGTCACATGCTCGTTGATAATGGGGGGTTTATAAGGCTTGCGTCAAAGCATCAACCATAAGCAAGAAAAAAAGATGGAAAAGAGAGATAGAAAGAGGGCAAAATGGAGAGAGGAGAGATAATAAGAGAAAGAGAGTTTTAAGCATAGAGACAAAATAAGTTATTTTTATCTTTCGTCACGGGTTAGAGAGGTCAATGTTATTTTTAAAAGCACAAAATGATCAATGTAATGTAATTTTATTAAACTTAAAGAAGCCATATATAAAATTTATCTAAACTTTTAGTGAAGAAATAAATTATGGGTTAATCACTTAGCATTCATAATGAGTAATTAAACTGTCCGAATAATTTGCTTAGTGCATGTCTTAAGATACTAGCCAATAGTTATATTGGTTTTATTCGGTAAGGGGACGAGATGGTTTTCTTTATTTTTAAGCTATCATCTTATTATATTTAAAATAATTATTCTTGTATAACTCTCGATACTCATATATTTAATTATATTAAAAAAAATAAATTATAAATTAAGTCTTTGCTGAGCTTATTTAAGTTGATATGTTATTTGAATATAAAAGTTTGATAATTTTTATAATATTTAAGTAATTCGCATATAGATTAGTTATTGCAAAAAGTGAACAGACAATAAAATAATGCTGATGTGACAATACATAAAAAGTAAATTGTACGTGTGAGTTATCCAAATGGTGTACAAATTGTTAATTCTGTGTTTAAACAGCATTTTTATTGTTTAATGGGATGATCATATGGGTCACTGCCACGTGGCCCACATGTCGCAAGACAAGTGAAATTATTTTCTTTCTCATTATTGTCAAGGGACAAACATGTACGATGTCACTATGTAAAATAACATACTTGACCATGCAATCTTTACGAGGAAAGTGTATTTAATAATTCTTTTCACTGGTCACAAGTGATTAGATGATGAATAATATATTAATATTAATTTAATAAATTATGAGTTTGATTATAATTTAAAAAATTAATTTATAATTTATTTTTCTTAACTTAAATCAAAAGTACAAGTATCAAAGACACTACAAAAATGGTCATCCTAGGTATATTTAACAGCTCTCAGAGTTATCTTGTGATTGCCACGAAATAAAGTTTCTATGATAAATAGTAAATAGAATGGAGATTAAAAGTACCTGTGTAGAGCTTGAAAGCAGTTGGGAGGGTCCTCTGTTTGGTAGCCCACCAGATGTTTGATTTATTGAGTCTATGGAGTGCTGGGTCCATTATAATTGGCTTTCCTCTCTTGTTCCTGCAAAACCCCTTATAATGATTAAATCGTTTGTATTTTTGTAACCAAACAATGGCAAACCCAGAATGAGCAGATAATATTGAAAATTTCTCTCACAGTTTCCAACCCAGATGGCCGCTGTGCTGTATGAAATTCAGATCTCTTGGCAAGCTAGTGAATGCATGAATCAGATCTATACATCACCAAAACAAAATCAAAAAGGACCATACACTATTACATGTTCAATATTGATCACAATCTCTGTATCAACACCAAATATTAACCGAATATAGTTATTGAATTATTTAGATTAAGTAGTATATTTAAGACATACTTAGTAAATTATCTATATAAGATTGGATTATATATGATTGACAAGCAGCATTCTTAATTTTCATCTTTAATGTTCTCCTTAGACTAAAAAATCAGACTTAAAAGCAGTTTGACTCTCATACTAATAAGAGATTGGGCAGTAGATAATAAGAGGCCACTCACCATACCATCTTGGGTTACCAACGGATAATCGGAGGCACTGAGATTGATGAACCAATCCCACCGGGCAGATCTCAAGAGCATAGAGATTGCATGGAGAGTGGTGGAGAGCATGGTGGGACCCCTGTAGGTGACCAAATTAGGCTTCCCAACAATCCACACATTTCCCACTCGGCCAAACACGGCCTCGCTGGCGACGAACCTGGCGACCTCCCTGTGCTCTCTCCGGGGAGCGGCTTGGTCCAAGTGGATCAAGTAGTAGTTCCCGGGGTGGTACAGCGCGAGGAGCAGGCGCTTGAGCTTCTGGGCGTCGCCTCTGGACGCCGAGATCAAGTAGGCGAACGTCACGGGATACGGGTTGCCGGAGCTGGGGAGGACGGCGGTTATGGGCGGCGGGAGTAGTGCGGTGGTGGGTTTTGTGAAGTGGGTGGGGACGAAGAGGAGGGAGACGAGGAGGGAAGTTAGGATGAAGGAGATCATGAGAATTCTGACGGCAATTGCCATTGGAGTGGGAGCTGCTGAAAGCTGCAGTATGGACATGGCAATGGAGAATTAATTAGAGAGAGAGAGAGAGAGGTGTAAAGAAAGATGGCAGGCGTTGGGAAGTTGAGTGGTGATTATTGGAGGGCTGGGATTTGAGAATAAAGGTGCGGGGGCTTGGCAGGGAGGGAGGGAGGGAGGAAGGAGTGTGGATGAGAGTAGCTGGCTACCTTTCTTCAAATGGAAGTCCCCCTCATCTGTCCCCCTCACTCCCTGTCAGTTAAGATGCCAACTTTGCCAATGATAAAACTCAAGTTTTAGGTTCAATTTTTTTATTATTTACTTGTAAGTCTTTTTATGATTTTGTTATATTTATTTTCTTAGCATTATTGTACTTTGATAATTTCTATTTTAATGATTTATTTTTTAAATTATTATTATTATTATACTAGTATTCTTCATTAAAAAAATTAAGTGGGTGCTTCAAGCTTTTTCTTTCAAAGAAATTTAATGTAATGTAACACCGTGTGAATTGTAGTCAATTGGAGCGATTTCACAGTTTACTAGCTAAAATAATATAGTTAAAATTTCATAATAAATTATTAATGTAGAATTGTAAATACAAATTAATTATATAAGGGGTTTATTCATTAAACTTTAATTTTTGAGTAATTATTGATCGAAAGAAACTCTTATAATTTTTTTTTATTATATTTCTCATGAAATTCCACTTACCATTAATTGTTGTTCAAATTTGAAGTGACGGTTTATCTTGAAAACACTTATTTTATATATATATAATAAGAGATTTAGATCTATGAGCCAACAGCCAAGCCAAAGTGCCACGTAGATTAGGATCGTTGCACTGTGGTTATCAATCATGTTGAAGGAACCAAGCAATCAGTAAGGCGAAAAGAAATAAATATAAATATATTTTTATAACATAAATTAAGTAATTAAATTATGATAAATTAAAATTCGTATTAATAAGTCGTGGATTCAATTTCTTGCACTTCGCAATGAGACAAACCTTCCACCTGTTATTTATTTTTCATATTGAAATTGAAGATACGAACAGAAAAAAATCATACAAGAGTAATAATTTTAAGAAATAAATAAAAATTATGTTAATTTATAATATTATTAAAATTTTGTAAATAATAATCTTTTTTTTTATTTTGATAGAGTTTATCCAACTATTTTGGTTTCAACATCAAAAGAACATGTGAAAGTATTTGGAGAAAAGAATCTTGCGTCAACTAAAAGAAGAGTGTTTTTATATTTATATACTATATATAATGCAAGGTGAAGTGTCCAATAAGTCATTTCATTTTAAGTTTAAAACTAAATTAGTTATTATATTTTTAAGATAACCAAATAACTCAACTTAATTTTTAAGAGGTAAAGCCAAATTGATCACCATAATCTAATATATTATGAAAAGACTTGAATCATAACTATATGGATTTATTTTAATTAGGATTATGGTTAATAGATTATAAAATTATATTGGATGAATTAAAAAAATATTTATTATAATGATTAATGTGATCTTAAATTTAAAAATATAATGACTTATTTAATATTTTCTAACATATAATTAATGGTTAAATTGATCCCAAACTTAAACAGTATAGTAACTTATTTGTATCATTTTAAAATTAATTGAATTGGCCTTGAAGTGAAGGTGCAATAACTTATAATGTTAATCTACACGAATATTTTTATAAAATTTAAACATTATAATATTTAACATATAAAACAATCGAATTGCTTTGCCTAACATTTAATGTTAATACTTTGTATACTTATTTTCACAATAAATAATAATTCACCATTAATAACATATAACGTTTTAGATAAAAAAGACAAAAATACTATTTAAGCACTTAGATAGCCAAAAGCATAAATACACACCTAAATTTTCATATTTTTTATTGTGATGCCCTTAACTTTACTTAGTTCTACTTACACTATAGTGACCCACTCTCGGATAGTCCTGCTAGCATAGAATATCCGAAAGGAGATAATCACAAGTGTGATATAGAATAATAACATACAACACCATAATACTATCATTAGATAAATTTAGCGGAAGCTAACATAAAGGTTTGCAACATCTTGGACCATAGTCTACACAAAATGAAATACAAAGGCACTAACAAATTTTACAACATAAAATTTTCGCACACCTACCCTTGTCACAAACACTAACATGGACCATCTAGTTTGGAAGGTCTTTGTACACCTCTAACCCAGGGCTTTAGCCCCACTGGGCTCGCCCTCAACCACTGCTTTACATTTACCTATAATGACATGAGAGTAAACAAGGTGAGCCACAAGGCTCAGCAAGTGTATTTATAAAGTATGGAGATATAGAATCAAAGGCATGGATAATCAAGATAGAGTAAACAACAACTCTATGAAAAGATATTAGTATAACACAACTCATAAGTTTTTCATTTACGTTAATTTCCTATGCTATGATTATTATACATATCATGTAGTCATTTCCATGCTTATGCACAGCACTAACATTAAGGAATTTTTCACATAATTCCCAAGGCTCCCACAACCAATATATATCCATACAAGAATATATATGTGTCGACGTTCAATTTCAGCCGACCGTGATTCATTTTGGACCGTAGTGAGTAAATCTGAAGATGCCAAGAAGAAAGAAACAAATATCCTAGATGTAAGTGAACACAAACAATTTTCACATGGTTCGGCCAGAACGATGCTTACTCCACAACCACACTCTGATTATTCTTTCAGAATGGCGGTATCTGATTCTCCCTTTTTCTTATGATGTCTCTGACCCCTATTTATAATGAGGGCCTTTACAATTTAGATAAAATATAGAATAATAAAGACGATATAATAGAGGACAAACAGTCCTTATCACCTGCATAAAATCGGGAGTGAGATCCTCATTTCAAGGAGTATGATCCGTTTCAGGTAAAGTAAGTGGGCCCTGCTTCTGGCTATTCAATAGCTTTGTCATCTATGTGGCTACATTCCCACCCTGCAATTAAAACACAAAACAAAACACAATAAAAATTTTATATTTTTTTCTTTATTTAGGTGAGAGGTTTATACTCGTCAGTGTACGAGTGCAGTTGTAGTCCAAATTTAAATTTATATTTTCTGAATGAGTCCAGGTCGTCCACTGAGAGATTTATTTATGGCAAAATAAAAAGAATGTCACACACAAGCATACACGCATTTGGACAAATTGGCAACAAGGTTTTTTTATGGTTTTTTAAACAACAGATACTAGGAAATAAATTAAGGCAGTAATTGAAATAAATACTTAAAGTGAGAATATAAAATTGGATAGTACTTGAGTTAAGACAATTTCAGTACCAACCCGTTGATTCCCAAATTTTAGCATAAAAGATTAGCAACATTAATTTAATTTCAAATATGAGGGTTTGTTATTAAATGCAATTAGAGATGATGATAGTTCTAGGTTAAGCAATCCCCATACATGATATGCGAGATTCTAATTTAAGTAATCACCATAAATTCAATTGCAATTAATACACAAAACAACTAAATTAATCATCCGGGTTTGGGTATGATAGCGTTTCCAGTTCTAGTAACTCTCATACATGGCATGAAAGCTCTAAGTTAGGCTTACGCTCCAATCCAAACCTAGTGATTTTTCAATAATTAATACACACTCATACTAAAATTTAAATTAATGTTACTCATTTAAAGCACAGCTTTCTTTGGGAATCATTGGCGTTGGACACTGTCCTTGCCTTAACCCAAGATTAGATTTAGCTACTCATCTTTATTTGAAAGTTAATTGACAGGAATTTAAATGACGTAATTTAAATAACAGAATTTAAATGACAGGAATTAAAATAGTAAAAACTAACTGGCCATTTAGGCAGTGGATAATTAAAAGACAAGAATTAAAATTACAGAAATTTAAAGGCATAAACTAACCGACCATTTAGGCGGTGAATAATTAAAAGACAAGAATTAAAATTGCAGAAATTTAAAGGCATAAATTAACCGGCCATTTAGGCGGTGAATAATAAAGTAATAATAAATGACATAAGAATTTAAAAGAAAAAAAGGAAGGAAGTAAGATCACAAGAGAGAATACTAAAGAAAAGGGAAAAGAACAAGAACAATTCTCAAAGAGAGAATTATAAGGAAACAACTAAATTTTGATTCAAGAATAATAATCACATTTACAAATGCAATCAAGTGAGCTATTTATAGGCCACAAGATGCAATACAAACCACACAATTTCAATTATTCAATTAGACATAATTATATCTAATGGGCACTCACACACTTAAAGTTAAATGAATTTTAGCTATAATACACACCTAATATTAAATGGATTTTAGCTAAAATACATACCTAATAAAGCACTCATAAAGTTAAATGGATTTTAACTATAATATCCACCTAATAGTTAAATGGATTTTAGTTAAAAAACACACCTAATAAAGCTCTCACATAAAAAATAAAAATAGATTTCTATAAATTGGTTTTTTAATCTTCATTAGGATTAAAAATAATCCTTGGGCTTTCTCCAAATAATATCTTCCATGGGTTGCTCAAATTGGGCCTTAATTCTTCATGGGCTTGAATTCTTCATGAGCTTGATTTCTTCATGGGCTTGATTTCTTCATAGGTTTGATTTCTTCATGGACTTTAAGTCTTCATGGGCTTGAATTCTTCATGCCTAAAAAAAAAAAAAAAATTTAATGTTATTAATAAATTATATATTATATATATGTATTATACATGGCACATATATATATTAGATTATATTATATATATATATATATTACATGCATGCATATAATGATGTATATGTATTATATATAATTTTATATATTATTATTATTATTATTAAATTTTACTTTAAAATTTCATTTCATTCATTTTTCAATTTAAACTTGCATATAACCATAAAATATATATTAATATCTAATTTAAACTATTTTTAAGATCAAAAGAAGGGTATAATTATAACAAAATTTTTACAAAATTAACCATTAATCATTATGCGAGCTGGGTGTTTTTAGGCCAGCGGGCTGATCGCTCCAACGAACTGGGGTTTTTATTGAGAGCTCGTTAGGTTGATTGCTGAGAGTTCGCTAAGAGCTTTGTCGGAAGCTCGCAAGGAGTTCGCTTTATGAGCTTCGAATTTTGGTGGCGTACAAGCTTGCTTTGGTGAGTTCGCTTAGATCTCCTGAGCTTTTAAGTGTTGGGGCCGACCCATAAGAAACTGTGCGAAAAATACACATAACAATATGCATCATGAAAATACATCAACAAGTAATAATAATTTGAGCCGCGCCTAGCAGGTTGATAGCCATCTCACCCGCATCAAGCGCTCATAGGATATCCTTTCTCACCCATGGACATAGCCGTCATGCAAAATAATAGGTGCGCAAATCAGTATAATCATGCATCACATATGCATATCCCAATTTCATATCAATCCTCAATGATTAAGAAAAATCTCAAATCATGCTTATCATACACAATTACATAAATTAAGGTGTGCATTATCTTATGATCACATGGTAAATTTTAATGCATTTATTTACTCATACTTATACAAATGCTCAACTAATATTTACGGTATATTTTTATCCCAATAATAACCACAAGAAATCAAAATTTATACATGCAAGAAACACTAAATCTTGCATTACACTAGACCCTAATCAAGAAATGTCATTTCTTAAGAAATGTAGGATGATACAAAACATTATTTAGATTTTAGCAATGTTCATCAAGAAAACTAATTAATATTGCAAGATTTATCGAAATAAAGAGAATAAAACCCTTTTATCCAAAAATGAGGGTTATCAAAAATAATTCAAAAAAAGGAAGAACTATACAAAAATTATAATTTTAAACATAGGAAGGATAGACTACATAGGAAGAATTGAATAACAACATTTTTCAAAAATTTTCAGATTTCAAGCATATTTTCAAAAATCCAATCCGGGCTCAATATTTCAATGCCTAATGAGTCTAGTTTCTGGAACAACAATTGAATTTGAAATCGAAAATAACCACAAGGAGATATTCCACAAAAACCGCAACAAGGCAGAATTCGTAACAGTAATTTACAGAATTCTAGATAGAATTCAATAAGGTTGTTATGGGTACAAATCATAACCAGAAATTTCAAATCTTATACCAAATCGAAGCCTATGATGTCTAGTTTATAGAAAAACAAACGGATCACAATTCAGATATAACCACAGAGCGTTATACTCCAAAAACCAGAACAAGAACAAATTATCCAAAAACAAAGCAAAAAATTTCTAGATTCTGGGCAAGAATTAACAAGGATAATGTAGGCTCAAAACGCAGCCAAAAATTCTAAAAAACTTACCAAACAAATATTATCGAGTCTAGTTTACACAGAAATAAACGGATCTTGAATCAGATATAACCACAGAGAGTTATACCCTAAAGAGTACAACAATGTTAGTTTACTCGAAAGTAGTACAATTTCTAGATCTTAGCAGGGATTTACAAGGCTATCACAGGCTCAAATCTTAGTAAAAAATTTGATTCTCGTGTCTAAAATGAAGCTTAAGATGTCTAGTTTACAACGCAAGAAACGGATCTCAATTTGAATATAAACACAAGGAGGTATAGGCCAAAGAACATAGCATGGTCAGTGAATTCGAGAATAAGAATTTAAGAGCAACAACTTAAAAATGAAGGAAACAAGCCTTCTAAGATGGAAACAAGGTTGAAGAATTTACATTAAAAGATAAACAAAAGAAGAAGAACTTACACAATCATAAGGAGAAGAAGAAGAAAATCTTGCATATGAAACAAAAAGGAAGGGAACTTGCCTTAGATGGTTGCAAATTCAAAGAGATGAAGACATCTTTTCAAATTGGAAATTCTCCACTTAAAGCTCCAATGAAGAAGAACAATGGAGGAAGAAGAGACAATCGAGAGAGGGAGAAAGGAACAAGAAAGTAAGAAGGAAGAAAATGAGGGGGAAATGGGGAAGACTTGTCTCCCAACTCCCTCCAATCCATCTTCTTTTTGGTTTTCCCTAATTTGCCCCTTATACTAACACACACAATTCAAATATCTCTTATCCCTTTTGGTCATTTTGCCATTTTCTTAATCTTTTTTTTCTTTTTAATTAAGATATCATTCTCTATGCTCATGGCCCAAGACCAAGTCAAAATATATGGCCCAAGTCCAAGTCAAAATATATGGCCCAATCCAACTAAAGCCCAATGAATTTTTCTTGAGATTTGGATTCAACCCAATTCATTTACACTTAAAATTTAATTATTTATCAATGGCCTAATTCAAATAAGGCTCGAACCCATTTATCCCACAACTTTGAGGCTTTTCCACACACTTTATTTATACTCACAAAGACATTGGTCCACCTACATTTATCTTCCCACAAAAATATTATTTTCATTAATTTGCCCTATTACCAATGCATATAATATTTTCAATAATTAATTAATAAAGACAACAACTCTAATGTGCAAACTAACATACCCATAACACCTAGACCCACTACTGGGTCGTTACATACACATCTAAACTAATCATCTTCACACCATATTATTCCTTAACTAGTTTTGAAAGTGCATTTGCTATGCACGCGAGTTAACGTGGATATTAGGCTAGAGATGTGCATTGTTGAAACTCTCCAAATGACAAAATTGAAAAAAAATAAAAAGGTGTTGGCATAAAATTTGGGAAGCAAGGATGCCATGTAGTAAAAGGGAAAAGTTAAAAAATGGTGTTTCTAGGACAGTGTGTGTGGCCCAAGTCTTGTGAGATCAATGCTTGATCAAGAACAACCTTCATTTTAATGTCATGGCCGTCAAATCTGCAGAAGTTGAGAAGGTTGGTTCACTTTTGAAAGAGAAAACACTACTGAGGCATTTTCAGTCTTGTCCCCACATGGACAATGTCACTGACGAGAATGGCATCCAAATGTACAACCACTAGCTAAAATATGCCTCAGGTAGTAGTTTGGCCGATTGGGTTAAGAGGTTGGGTAGAGGGTTGTCTGATGATGAAGTCAAAAAGCACACTCAATTCGTCTTGAAAGGTCTATTCCATCTTCACATGTAAGGCTACGTTCACTGCAACCTCAAGCCTCCCAACATTTTGCTAGCGCAAAAAGATGCTAAGATCACCAATCTTGGGTCAACAAAAGAGGTTGGATTTGTCATTTGGAGAGTTTCAACAATATACATCTCCAACTTAATGTCCACATGAGTGTGTGCATAACAAACACATCTCTAAAACTAGCCAAGGGTTAATATGGTGTGAAAAAATCTAATTTAGGTGTGTAAATAAAATTAAGTAAAGTTAAGGGTGTCACAATAAAAAAAAGTGAAAGTTTAGGTGTATTTATGCATTTCGACGCACTTAGATTGTTTGATATATAATATTTTTATTATATACGTGTACGTATGAATCATGAATGCATATATATGTACGTATATATATATGTGTGTGTCATATGTGTATATGCATATATGTATTGAAGAGAATCACTAGTATACAATGGTAAAGGCAAAAAAAAATAATAAAAAATTATCGTGTATTAAATACACAGTGAAATATAATATATATGTCATATATAGTTTGGATATTTAAGCAACACGCATATTCAACAACTGAATATAAATAAATTCATACATGTTGTCCGATGAAGGAATGAAATACATAACTAATTTCTTTATTGAGATAGAGTCCACCTTAATATGCAGTGGTCTTAGTCGATTCACACCTAGTATACTGAATTATACCGTTCTGATCACCTTTTCAAGTGCTAGACACAAAAGATCTGCGAATCACTAGTGCCCGCGTCTCAAAATTATATGCGTGACCTTCACACATATAATTTTTGACAACAATAGAATTTTTAGAGGAAGCAAAAGAAAAAGAAGAGAGCACGCGTAGAAAGATAGGAAAGGAGAGAGAGAGCGCAATTAGAAACTCTCTCCCTTTTTAAATAATTTCTCCCCTTCTTAATTTTAAATTGTTCTCACATCGTCTGCCATTTATTATGCAATTAATAATTATTAATTCTACAATGCAATCAATAATTATTCACTTTACTATGCAATTAATAATTATTTATTCTTCCACTATTTGCAGGTGGGCCCGAAGTCAATATTTGATCAATTATTTTTAAAGACATTTCGAGGGCATGATATAGATACCAAATGTAACATTATATGGTGTGTGAATTTCTAGATTCACTACACACTAGTAATTAGATAATAGTGAAACCTTTTTTCGATATCGATCAATCATTTGACTCATCACTAGAACTTCTCCAAATTTTGACGACGTTCCAAGAGTTCCTAAATAGTGCCTAGTAACAATTCAATACAATATAGATGGCAGTGAACCTATTACAATTGACGATTATCGTGTACTATAATCATTTCATCACTTAACGTCCCGACTAAGCAAGAGTTATGGAGTGACAAACTCACAAATTTAATAAATATATGTTAGACCTCATTAATGTAATTAGATAACACCTTAGGAAATATCTTTCCTGACTTTCAATCTGCTTTGCCCAAGAACTATCCCATCACATTAATAGTAAATCACATAAGACGTTCACCTCATCAATTATCGACAAGGGTGATAGATCATATTTCTAACACCTTATTACCATATACTAGCAATACAGAATCACATAGATGAACGTTTCCACATCTCAATTAGATGGTTTAACTCATTAGCAAATCTCGCACACCAATATGCAAAACAAATGTGTCAGTTCAAGTCTAAGGATTAATATATCATCGCAATCTAATGATTCGACCATTATCCACTTTGCTGTATAATTAGTCATTGACGTCACATTCAGCTGATTATTCCCCAACAACCACCCACAGGTCTACTAGCGACATGCCATATTATATGGCTTGTGACACACAATTCTTCCATCAATATCCCTATACTAAACGAGGTAGTAACCATTGTGTTAGTTTATATTCAATTAATTAGAGTCCTTATCCAAAAAATATAAGGATTATGAATAATTTAAGAAGTCCTGTTATTAGAGAATCTAATCACACAATCTCAACAACCTTGAAAATAAAATTTTTACACAAAAAATCTAGAAACTCATTCATATAATTGATTGAAAAAAAATATGAACGAAGAAAACCTTATCTTTTATAGATTTATACAAAAATACAATGAATATAAACTCACTAGATATTATTCAAATTTAGTATCAGGCACACAACACTAATATGTATTATGTATGTATATTTGTGTGTGGATTGATGTATATGTGCGTGTATGTATGTGTGTGTATATATATATATATTTGTGTTTGCATGTTTATACATATATGTAAGTGCGTAAGTCACAAAAGAAAAAAAGTAATTTATTTATTTTAGTGTAAATAGAAAAATAATTTATGAATTTTAAATTAATAAATTATTTATATTTTTTGATATAAAATATTTTTATTAGGAAAATATTTTCCTATTTTCCTGAAAGATAGATATTTTACAACTAAACAAATAAAGTCTGAAGTGCGATATATTTGATGAGTTTGTGTATTAATATATTATTAATATAAATAAATAAACAACATATTAACATAAAAAAATATTAATTTCTCAAAACAAACAAACAAGAGCAGTCAGCAGCTACTTTCCGTTGTGAAAGGGCACAGCCGCCAGCGGATTCTACTTTCTGTTTCTTTTATTTATTAAGATTTGCGCTGCCCCAACTGCTTCTGCTTCGCTCACGAGAAACCGTAGAGTATTAGTATTATTGCCCTCTCCAACACGTCACCAGACCAAACCATGTCCACGTCGGCAACGCCACGCCATCAAACCGCTATACTAAGGGCATCTCCAACCGGAATAGTTTATTTATTTTTATTTTTTGATTATAAACATTTTTTTATAATGTAAATTATTTACTTATTTATTATATATCAACTTAAATTATTACCTAAAAATTACATAACTAACTAAAAAAAATTAATTATCAATAAAATTAAAAAATAAAAGCATTACATTTATTATCTCAATTAACAAATCATTATATTGAATACGACAAAATTAAAAAAAATATTATTACATGTGAATTTTATTTAGTAATTTTTAATTTAGTGCATTTAATAATTATTAATCAATTATTATTTAGTAATTTCTAATTTAGTGTATTTATTAATTATTATTTATTAATTAATTATAATTTATTAATATTATTTAAATATTAATAATACTAATAATAAGTAAATAAAAATATAAAAATATATAAAAGTGGGATACAAAAGGAATTAAATTTTGTTATAGTTAAAATTGGGGAGTTCAAGGAATAGTACAACCCCAAATTTGGGGTAATACTATTGTTTTGAAATAGTAAGTACTAATTATTGTAAAATTAATAATAAATTTTAAATGTATAAAATTTTCAATGCTAATCATGGTTTTTTAATATATTATTATTATTATTATGTGAATATCAAATATTTAATTAATTCATCAATCAATAAAAAATAAATACTATTTATGACAAGTATGAATAGACACTTAAAGTATTAATTAAGTCATATAAAATTATCCATTAAATAAAATCTTATCTTTATGTAATATAATAATATATAATATATTATATTAAAGTAGAATAGTTTGCAATTTTTTTTTTTCTCCAAAAGTTTGCCAAGCTATTTTTGCCTCTAAAATTTATGTTAAATTTGTATGGATTTTTTGAGAAATATTAATAGGCAACTTGAATTATTAATTAAGTCATAAAAAATTGTCCATTTATTTAAAATCTTATCTCTATATCTTTATTCTATATATATATATAATATTAAAATATGATAGTCAGACAAAGTATTTTGCCAAGTGTCAATCAATAGTGAATTTTTTCCTAAAAAACTTGTATTAAATGAAAGGCAGTGATTAATTAATTATTAATTTTACTTTAATAATTATATTATAGTCTTAAAAATGTGATATCTTAACAAATTCATGAAAAAATATTTAAGGTTGTCAAATGTTTGGATTTTTCAATACTTCAAATGTTTGGGTTTTTCAATACTAATTAATATTTAAGATATCACATTTTTAAGACTGTAGAAGAAATCAAAATTCATATTTTTAAAGTTTTGTTATTATTAAAAAACTTATTCTTACTCACATTTAAGAATTTTAATTTATATTTATAATATAATAAATATAAAATAATGAACGTGGATATATTATAAATTTTATAATATTTATTCACAAATAAATATAATATAATAAATAAAAAAATTATAAGTATTTTGCCAAATGGCCTACTTAATGTGTTAATTATTTTTTAACACATTGAATGACTACATTGAATTAAGAGTACTCTCCGTTAGTATATTGAATAGTGAATAATTAATTAAACTTAAATTTTGATAAAAGACTGAGTATTAAAATAGAAAAACTATAATTATTAATTCTGTTAGAATTATTTAAAATAATGAATTTAATTTTTTATTTTTAAATTAAACTCTACGTTGTGTCGTATGGGTTTACCACTAGTTAAAAAATAAAAGTATTACATTTACTATCTCAATTAATAAATCATTACATTGAACACGACAAAATTAAAAAAATATTATTATATGTAAATTTTATTTGGTAATTTTTAATTTAGTGAATTTAATAATTATTAATCAATTATTATTTAGTAATTTCTAATTTAGTTCATTTATTAATTATTATTCATTAATTGATTATAAATTATTAATATTATTTAAATATTATTAATACTAATAATAAGTAAATAAAAATATAAAAATATATAAAAATAAAATATAAAAAGAATTAAATTTTGTTATAATTAAAATTGAGAGGAAGGCGACAACGAATAGAAATAAGCATATTACTCCAAATTTGGGGTCAAGAAATAGTGACCTCAAATTTGGGGTAATACTATTCACAACCCCAAGTTTAGAATTAAGTCGGCGATGGTCCAAGTCAAGTTCCTAGGCAAATCCAAAGCCAAAGCCATGGGGGAGGGTGGGGAATAGGAATAAGTATGTTACTCCAAATTTGGGGTCAAGAAATAGTGACCTTAAATTTGAGGTAACACTACTCACAACCCCGAATTCAGATTTGTGGGCTAGAGTTTTACCTCAAATTTAAAATTAGATAAGAAATGGTCCAAGTCAAGCTCCTAGGCAAAGCCAAAGCCATGGGTCTTCCTAGGTTGGTTTTATTTTCTTTTCCTTTTTATTTTAAAACGATTAAATTATTAAGGACATACATGGGGTGGGGCCAATTTGAGTAAAAATATCTTAAACAATATTACATTAGTATGTATTTTCATAAGTGTATTTATTATTATGCCCTCAACAACAAATGTCGGCGATGATGTATATGTATATATATATATATATATAATGAAAGTATAGATTCATGATGCAAAATTAATCATAACTCATAAGCTCACACACGCAATTGACAATAGGGACATCTTTTATCTACTAATCGTTCTGAAAAATCCGTACATACATACAAATTAAAAGCAGATTGTCTCTGAAATATATAATAAAGCATGACATTTGGAGTGGGTCTGGGTCACTAGCGTGTGTCAAATACGCATAAATGCTTGCACCACAAGAGAGCTTCCCATCCCAATTCAACAACAAGTTTCATCAATCATATATATATATATATACATAAATTCTGTGTTAATTTGAAGTTGACATTCTCATTCCAATCTCCCTGAATCGTGGCTCCCAAGAAAGTGAGGAAAACATCAAAGAAAACGAAGAACTCCAATGAATTCTGGCCAAGCAAACAGTACTACTGTTCCATCATCGGGTTCCAACCCCATCAAGGTACGGTTCTAAGCAAACAGTACTACTGTTTCATCTTTCTTTCTTCTTTCTTCTTCACCATCACTCTTTCTTGCTTTCTTGCTCGCTATCTGAAATTTGCCGTTGGATTCAGGTCCAAGAACCCCAAGGATTCTTCTTCAGGAAGCTCTTTCGCACCCTCTTCTACTTGCACTTCTTGTTCGTTTCAATCTTGGCAATCGTCCTCACCGTCCGCGGCCTCCTCGCCGCCGCCAACGGGCGCCGTTTCCTCCCTCTGAAATGGTATCTGCCGCTCCTCGCTTCCACGTCACTGTCCGCAATCGCCAGCCTCGCCTGGCAATTTTTCGCTCGCTGCAACACTTCAAGAACCCTCAAGGCCGCGTTTTGGATTAGCCCCCTGCTAACATGCGCAGTCGGGGTCCTCCTCATCTTCGTCGGCTCCCCCGCAAGCTTGGCCGCCGCCGCCGCAGCTGTTTTTTCGTCCATCGTTCAGTCCCTCTACGCTTGTTGGGCCACTCCCAGGTTCGACCAAGCCATCTTGCTACTATCAGTAACACTTATTCCCCCGGCTAAAACCACCGCCCTGGTGCTTCTGACCACCGCCGCCTGTACGCTCTACTCTTGTTTTCTACTGGCCGGCATTGGCGGCGCCACCGCCACCGCCACCAGCTTAGATGCCGTCTTCATCTTCGCCCTTCTCCTCAGCCTAACATGGACCATGCACGTAGTCAAGAACACACTTGAAGTCACAATCTCTCGGGTCAAGTTTTTACATTTCGCCGGCGGGATGGATCTCGACACAAATCTAGCCTTCCGGGACGCAATCACACATTCCGTGGGCAGCATCTGCCTCGGCTCGGCCATGGCGCCGGTTCTCGGCCTCGTCCGAAGCTTGGGCCGGGCAATGAGGTTGCTGTCAGGTTGGAATTCAATTCTGCATTAATTGAATCTCACGGGGTGAAATTGCAATTCTATTGGGCAATTCAAACTAATGCTCATTTTAAGTTTTATGTTCCTTTTTTACACAGGTGATGCAGATGAGTTCATGTTCTCGTGCACAGATTGTTGTTTTGTAGTTGGTTCGAGGCTGGTGAGGTATGGGAATCGGTGGGGATTTGTTCAGGTTGGAGTGTATAACAAAGGCTTTGTGGAGGCGTCAATGGATACCTGGGCGTTGTTTGGAAGAGTTGGGTTGGAGCCATTGATAGACTCTGATCTCACTAGTTCGTTTTGCTTCCTCTGTGCGGTGGCCGGTGGATCGGCGGCAGCCCTGGCAGGCGGCACGTGGGCTTTTGTTGTGCACAGAGATTATACAACTGAAGTATCAATCTACGCTTTCTTAATCGGCTATTACATGGTAACAAATAGACCTCACCCGATTGTGTTCTTCCCTTCTTTTCATTTTCATGTTACTGCAACCAAAAGCTCAAATTCTGAAAATATTTTGTTTTCACATAGTTTCAGTTTCTATATCAAAATAATATGCTAGATTATTGAAAATCTTGGTTATTATTTACTTAAGATTCAGATTGCTCTAGAATCCTTCTTCTTAAAAATAATTTAAGTAAACCCGCAGCTACTACTTTTTAGGTGTAAGCTTAATTTGATGGTGGTTGTGATGCAGTGCCGGGTTGGAATGGCATGGCCGCAAGCTTGTGTTGCAGCATACTATGTCGCTTCTGCAGAGATACCTCAGGAATGCCTTCGATTTGGTCCCACAATTCCGCTGGATCGGATTCGAGAGTTGCACAGATACCAAGCACGCCATTCCCGAACAACTCGTTCGAGCCAGTTATAGCAACAAGGAGGAGAAGCCCTTTCCACCAAAAGGCCTCAGATTTCACATTCATTCATAGCTCTAGTTTGAATAAAGGAATTCGTATCAACCATTGTATTAGTACAAACATGCAAAAGAGCACAGTCGCTGTAAATTTTTCTGTAATTTGTTTACATCCCCACTGGGAAACACTGATGATTCTGCTCAAAATTATATGTTAAAAGAAAGCATGAAGAAGCGAAAAATGGCATCTGAGTCGGATAATTCTCAAACATATTACCAAAAACACACCAGTGAAATCACATAATATATCAGAGTAGAAATTAATGCATCACACGATGATCTTTGTTTCCTCTTGATGACAAGCAACTACAATTGGACAGATGTATGCTTATAATCCAAATTTCTTCGAAACATTCCCAACTGGGTTTAGCAGCCTGGCATGGCAGCTCTTCAGTAGCTTGGTGATGGAGGTCGGATTTTGATTACATTAATTCCCCCTACCCTGTCAAGAATTTTTTTTCTTAAGCAAGAAAACTAAGGAGCGGAAAAAGATTTTTTTTTTTTTTTTCTTCTATATGCATACGATGAGCGAATAGAGAGCAAGTCAAATTCAACATCAGCATTTCTACATTGGTGGTTTAGCAACATTGCAGTTGATCTTGTAGGCACCAAGAAAGCGCTAATTGAGAAGATAGCAAGAGCTACATGATTTTGAATAAAGGAAAATAGCTGGAAATTTAAATTTAAAATTGTTATGGAACCAATACAACCAAATACTTCAAACCATTAAAATCATGCAATCAAATACAGGACCAAAAAATCCTATAGAATTTTAAGTACACGCACCCAATACACTTACCAAGTATGTTAAAGATAGTAGTACTCAGATTTATCAAGCATTGTCACATATTTCAACCCCAAATAAAAACATTTTTAAATGATATGTTCTCTACAGCTATCTATATATGAAGCAGAGTCGCGATACAAGTAAAATACAACATGAATATGTTTTTTAAAAAGTAAATCAGAATAAGACAAGCTAAGCACAGAAGAAAAAAACGAATAACTGGGAATAAACTTTTTTTACTAGAAAATGCATTGATATTATTTTTAGAAATTCTAATTAAGAAAAGTTGGAAGTTTAGGTTGTACGGTATGTAGCATAAAAAAGTTCAAAGAAAGAGGGATATATTTTACAGAGATCTACTTTGTAGTTCATTATAGATCACAAGTTATTTTCTTTAACTTGAATATATCTTAGGTTAATAGAAAGACGTGTATCCTAAGTATCCAAAGGAGCTGTTATTCTAAAAAAGTTAACAAAAAAATGGCATACTTTTGAAGTCCACCAGATGCATGTATCTAACATGAAAATCACATCTTGTGCGTATGCACTTTTTAATTAGTCACATAACCTCAAATCATTTAAACTATTAGTTTCAGCCGCTAGAAGGCCCCTATAAAATTGAAAGAAGGAAATCAAACCTCGGGGATTATTTAACACCAAGATGACCACGACCACCACATTCTGGACACATAATATTACCAGCACCACCACAACCTGCAGTGAAATAGATACAAATTAGTAGCATAGAGTCAATCAGTCAATTTAATCATAAAGGATTTGGAAATAAAATAAAATAAGCTCTGGCCCTAGAAGGAAGACTACACGATCAAATGTTAAAACACTATCAACAATGAAGAAGTTTCATAAAACACTATCAACAATGAAGAAGTTTCATTTGACAAACATTGTTGAAAGTCTCTCCAACATGACAGAAGGGATTTGGAAAATTTCAATCGAAAACTCTCTCTAGTGAAATTCACAAACAAGACACCATATAAAGATGATATCAGATGATCCACATGCATATAGTTGCAGACACCACTTGACGCCAATGAATCAAATCAATTGTAAGAGTGCTTTTGACGATCATAACTTCGACAGTTAATAAGGATCAACCTAAAGTTCTTCACATTTCACAAGCATATTTTCTCACTATTTCACAAGTGGTTCGTTATACTTGTTAATGGTATGCTCCTCTCAATCTAGCAAAAAAAAAAAAAGGTGCATGTCCAATAAAAAAACAAAAAAGACTATGATCTGGCCATATAAGGAAGATTACACAATCAAATGTTAAAATCATACCAACAATGAAAAAGTTTCATTTGCAAGACTGTCAAAAGTGCCTGTCCAACACGACAAGGAGTTCTCAACAAGTACTAGTGTTGTATTTTGAGAGGAGAAAAGTTTTCTAATATTTTATTCACAATGAGGTATTTACACACACACACACACCAATTTACAAGGTACAACCATGGGACAACATATCTTCCTAATATATATGTACAACACTATCTATCATATATATATTATATATGTACCACACTAGTTCTAACACCCCCTCAAGTGGGTGCATATATATATCATATGTGCCTAGTATGGTACAAATGTAGGCATGCTGTGGACCCCATAGTGCCGCAGAAATGAAGCTGAGGAAGGAATTACTGAAGAAATTGAAGTGGCGGAAAAAAATTTCCTTAAAGATGCACTCAGATAACAAAATTTCTGCTAGATATCCAAGCTCAATTCCCTTGAGTTGCTCAGTTCCTTTGATTTTCTTGAGGACAAGAAAATTTTTAAGGGAAAGGGGAATGTTGGGAAACAGAGAATTAGGAGTTGTTTTTTTTATAGTTGGTGAATTATTTACAGTTAATTTACAGTTAGGGGTTAATTTACAGTTATGAGGCAGTGGGGAAGTAGTGGATTAGTTGTAACTGCTGTAAAAAGAACCTGGATAGTCCTTATATATTAATTACTGAAATTATCAAGTAAATTGTGGAAGTTTTTCTCTCATTCTCTCCCTAAAACTCTCTGCTTCCATCTCTTATTCTCTCAGCTTTCTCCCTAAAGTTCTCTCCTTTACCTCTCCCTTTCTTCTTCTTCTTCCTGTTTGTCACCCGAAACCCTGGACTAAAAACCTAGGATCTTGACAATGTGCCAGGTAGGTATTAAACAAATTCAATCTAAATATCATGCCGTCCCAAATTATCATAATGAGTTAAGCTTTAAGATCAATTAACATCATTATTGTTAAAATTGGAGACCAGATGGAATGGAGTGAATGATTGCAAATATGTATGTAACTATATATCTCAAGTAAGATTTCACTAGAAGAATGCATCAATATACCTAAGCATCGAACTTTGACAATGATACCCTGGCTCTCCAATATAGAATCAACATATAAGCCTGAGCCGGAGCAAGTGCTGCAAAGCACAGCACCTTTGGATTGACAATCAGGGCAGCAGGGATTATCTCCAATTATTTTCTCAGCCAAAGACAAACCTATTGGCTTCTCAATTTTCTCCTCTGGTATAGGCTTATCGTAACAAAACAGAGACTCAAGCCTGCCTCTTCGCCTGTGAACATCTTCACTTGTACTGGATGAAGCCTGCAACACCAGATTCTCTATCAAGGCATTTGTCCTCTTGTATTTCTTATGTCGAAGTTCAAACCAAACAGGTAATTTTGTTTCCAGAAAAAAGGAAACAAGGTTTTTTTTGTGTGTGTGTGTTTTTTCTTGTCTGCAATTTAATAGATAAAAGGACTTCACTGATCTTTCACAAGCCTTCATAATAAATGCAATTTCATTGACAATCAATCTTCTCTTTTCTGGGGATTTTATACACAAAGGGGATACAGATCAAACTTTCACGAGAACACACTTATTATAGAAAATCAAATGAAAAAATAAATAAAATAGCCAACGATGTGATATATCGATTGTAACGAAAAATTCAAAAATTACTCATGACATACGAATTGCTGGAGGATCAACTCCATGCCAATACAATCACACACAGACAGACAAATACAAACATTCTTATCACTGACCGAATCCGGGAAAGAGCTAGAAACAGCGCCTTTGTTGGAAACGGCATAGACAGTGTTAAAGGCCCGCCTTCGTTTGAGGCCAAACAGCGAAATCCTTCGAATATGGCGCTTCGGTGGAGAAGGAACAGGCAGGATTGCCGTCGATGACGATGAAATGCTCAAAGTCGAATCCATTTCCCGGGAAGAGTTTTAGGGTTTCCTCGGAACGGGATAGAATTGACTTCCCAGTATTGAATTGAGGTGGAAACTGGGAGGATTTGAAATGGATGAACCCAATTAACAGACGACGTTGGAGAGCATCGGAGAAATCGAGGTTTGGCAAAGGGGAATCTCCTCGGTGCAATCGAACACCCGTAAAAATCCGAACTGATCCGTATCCACTGCCCGACCCGGGAAATGGAATACGCACGCATCACTATTTAACTATTCTTTTAAAAGTATAAATATATGACAATTAAAATATAGATATAGATATGAAAATAAAAATAATAAAATTCACCAACCATCACCTAAACCTAATATCGTAAATAGACTACAAAATTTGTTACTACAATTATATATCAAGATATTAGCACAAGTTTAGGTTGAGAAAATAAAAAATCAAGATTAAATATCAAAATTACAAAAAATTATTCATACATTTAACAATTTTCAAATTACATGTTATTATAAATATTTTCATTGTGCTAATATTTTTCTGAATAAAGTTTAAACCACCAAATATATCAATAATAATTAGCCATGTTAATCATTTTAAAACAAATTTGTTTTTAATTAATTTAATTAATAATTTTTCTTAAAAGAGGTGGTGCTTGTAATCGCCTGAACTCAACAGTATATTTAATTCTGAGGAAGTCGTCTCTACTAAAAAGGAAATGATTATAAGAATTAAGGCATTTTTTGTACAAGTACTCTAATGCTAAAGTTAAATTCTTAGATAAAATTGTAAATCTCTTACTTAGGGTTGAAGAGGAAAAAAACTCCAAACTATTCATAACTGGGCTATAGGAGTAGTTATAACAGTTCCTAAGTTTGTAGATTAACATTAATCTTGTTGAATATAATATGTTTAACAATTATCAAAAAAGATCATAAAGGTATATTTGTATGTTGTTATTATTATATATATATATATAAACCTTGTGAGAGGGTCTCCGAGAGATCCTAAAGACTCTCATTGACTTTGATCATTCCCCAGAGAAGTGCCTCTCCATTCTTGAAGGGGACTCAAGGGACCCCTTTATTCGAAAAGGTCTCTTAGAGCCATTCTACCTGCGAAGTTTCCTTTTTTTTTTTTTTTTTTTTTTTGGTTCTCATACCCATTTTCTAGTGGGCCGACTTTTTGGCTTAGTTTTCATGGGCTTTGTTAATTGAGCCTATGTATACATCAATAATTTTTTACTCTTTTCTCGAGGTCCCTTAGAGGAAAGAGTATCGTTAAGTCGCTGAATTGCCCTCTCCGAGAGACTCTTTTAGAGTCATTATACGATTTCTCAGAAGTCTTATATTCCAATCTCTTTATCTTCATGATTGTTATTAGGTGATTTCATTATGAGTGGCTTTTTTTCTAAGAAAAAAATCATCATGTAAAAATATTTTTGCTCTTGAATCCAACAGCTAGAGTCCCCCGAAGGCCCCACATAAGAGGATCGAGATTGCTCGATTACAAATTATAGGTACTCAATTAATTTTACTTTGTCTAAGACTTGCACTATCTATTAGAGTACAAAAAGTATATATAGTCGAGTATAAACTTAAGTTTACTTAAATACAAATAAATTTTACTCAATTAAAAAAATAAATCTTATTTGATTTGGCTTTCAAGCTTATTTTAATGAGTTTATTACTTGAATATACAATATTTTTACTCGAATAAGATTAAACACATAAAATTACTCGATTAGATAGAATTTTATAGTCGATTAAAAGAATAAACTTTTCTATCTTGATATGATTAATTAATATATCACTCGATTAATATGTATTTATACTCGATTAAAAATTTTAATTTATTCGATTGATTTATAGGGATTATTCAATTATTTTCACTGACATTTGCTATCTCTAATACACTGCTTTGATTATAATCAACGATAAATATTATATTATTTTTTATTAATTCAAAACTTAACAAATTGCCCAACACGGTTCATGAATTTCCTCGCTAGGGGAAAATAGAGTGCAATCTCCCTCGTCCACCCCACTGAAAGGATCGTAAAACGCTAACAATTGAAAGTCTTCTACGCACTTCCCTTGTTCTTCTTGATGTCAGGTCCTCGACTTCCGTTCCAACAGCTTACTGAAGGTCGAAGAGTAAAGAAGGACCATTTCCTGGGTTATCATAGAGTTGTGAACATAGACTCTGTCGACAATCTGGGCTTTGGCACCTGCTTGATATATTCCACTATTTTTCCCAAGGACGAGCATAAGATCTTTGGGAACTTTCCTTTCGTGATGGATGAACCCAAGCGGAAGTTCATCAAGTTAAGGATTTTTGCATTTGATGTTTGGCAAGCATTTAATTTTTCTTCTTCCTGCTATGTTTCTTTCTTATTTGAGTCAAAGTGTTCAGAGAATGGTGGCGGGGAAAGCTCAGGGCCAAGCATACTATTACCGCAACCCAAGGGAAGCTTGGCTTGAGGGATGGAGGAGAGAGAAGAAAAAGTACGATCAAGAGACAGAACTCTACAAGTCTCTAATATTCACATCATCAACCAGCTGAAAGAGATCATGAAGGACTGAAGGTGATGAATGCCGCTGTCAAAGATCGATTCTCGAGGGCTACCACTGATCATGCTACTAGCTAACACCCTCGAAAAGGAGATTAATTAAAGACAATTCAAGAGGGCTACCAAGGACCTCCAAAAGACTTGTGTTGCTCTTACTCAAGAAAGGTCTCAGGAGATAGAGGAGTTGGCCTCCTACCACTCGTGAGCTCAAACTCCAGGAAGCCTTAAGAGCATGGAGAAGCAATTGGAGAAGGATCACGTGTCAGTGCGTGTTTACGCGATTTAGAGCATCTTTCAGGAGAGTGTCATTTTGAAATGTTAAATTACTTATTTATAACTTTAAATAGTGTTATAACATTTCTAAAAAATAAATCTGTTCCAATAACAAGTGCCAAAATAGAGGTATCATTAATATTTTAATATTTTTTATTAAATTTTAAATTTAAATAATTAATATTTTATAATAAAATTTGAAATAGACCAACTAGAAATGACGTTTGGAATTTACATCTTTTCTTTTTTCTCTCTCCAAAGATTGTAAAAATAGCACCATAAGAGAATTGTTGCTATTTTACAATCCCATATTCCACTCCATTGGAGTGGTTAATTTTTAATTCAAGATACCATTTTGACAATTATAAAAATAACACCACAAATGCCACTCCCATTGGAGATGTTCTTAGGTACACAGGCAGTCCCAACATTGCTTCGATAAAAAGGAACCCATGCCCTTTTCTCGGTGGGCGGTGGGCCTATTTTTCAACCTCGGCTTTCATAGGCCTCATTACTGGACTCGGCCCATGTGTATATCAGCACCCATGAAAATAAAGGAAAAATTTTGCATTTATCATCATTAAAAATTCAAAATTGTATTGATAAATTCAAAATTTACCCAGTTATACGTTTTAAGAATTTGATGAGTATGTTTAGAAAACCATAGTTATAAAATATATATCATTGTCACAAGTAACATTTTCTGTTTTTCTCAAAAAAAATATATATATATTTTTGTCATTAAACACAAGAATTTTCCACAACATATCCTCGTTAGTAAATTTGAATTCATAAAAAAGAAATTCCATCTGTTGTTGTATTTAGATAACAATTAAATTGGGATGATTAGTAATTATATGAACACTAAATAAGCTGCATGCATGTATAATATCGTGTTTGGTTCGGTAAAATCAATAAGAAACTGAGATTTCGGGAAAAAATATATTAAGAAATATGGAAACAACAGAATATATATATTGTCATTTACACAAGAACCTCAAAATTGTACATAGACAGAGACCTCATATCCAAACAGAGATTTCAGACTCCATAAGTACTGTCTCTTTAGTTTGGACAAATTCTATTACACGTTTCCAATGCCAAAAGGAAAAGAAAATCACGTCATATACCGACACATATAAACAATATAATTCTCAGCAATATGAGAATTGTTGGAAAAATGATGGGTCCTAGATGGCTTGCAACTAATAGTTGAAATGAGATAAATTGAAGATAAAATGAACACAATGATTTACGTGGAAAACTCCCAAATAAATTAGGGTAAAAACCACGGGTAAGGATAGAAGAATTCACTATGGGAAATAATAGGAGATACAACTTACTCTCTAAATTACAAGGAGATAACAACAAAATAATCTCTCTTGTAAAATAGGAGAAAACAATATTTTTCTACCTCTCTATTTTTCTCTCTTTCTCTACAATTGAGAAATACTTGAGGAGAAGATGGGATGGGATTTGGGATGCTAAAACCCTTGGACATGGAGGGGTATTTATACTTGGAGAACACTCCCCAAAGTCCAAGTTTGGCCACCTAAATTAGGCCACCTAAATTAGGCCAAAAGTTAGGCCATTGTTGGAGCCACAAGATTTGACAATATGTTTAAGCCACATGTTTTGACCATTCTACCAACAATCTCCCACTTGAAGATTTGATTGAGAGTCAATCAATCTTCACACCATTCTTTCTTCCCTGCCATTCCTCGTTGCTTACGTCTCTGCTAGGCCACTAGAGGATCGACACCAAATGAACTTGTCAGTATTGACTGCCTTTGTCATAAAGTCTGATAGGTTGTCTTTTGTATGAATCTTCTGCATGTCCACTGTTCCTTCTTCCACTTTCTCACGAACGAAGTGAAACTGAACTCGTATGTGCTTTGTCTTTGAATGAAAAACTGGATTTCTTGCAAGATGCAAGGCACTCTGACTGTCACAGAACAGAGAAATCTTCTTTTGTTTGTGCCCGAGTTCTTCCAATATCATCTTCAACCATACTGCTTCTTTACTAGCTTGTGTAGCTGCAACATATTCTGCTTCTGTTGTTGATGTGGCCACAACTGACTGCAGTTTTGAAACCCAGCTTACAGCTCCGCCAGTAAGTGCAAACACATATCCTGTGGTGGATTTCCTTTTGTCAAGATCACCTGCATAATCTGAGTCAACATATCCTCTGACAGTAAAGTCTGATTCCCCATAACACAATGCAACATCTGTGGTCCCCTTAATGTATCTTAGGACTCTTTTCACGGCATTCCAATGCTCTTTACCAGGATTCGCCATATACCGACTAACCACTCCCACTGCTTGTGCAATGTCTGGTCTTCTACAGATCATAGCAAACATCAAACTTCCCACTGCTGATGCATACGGTACTCGAGACATTTCTTTCCTCTCTGCTTCATTGCTAGGACACATACTTGAGGATAACTTGAAATTAACAGGAAGTGGGGTAGAAATTGGCTTACAATCTTGCATGTTGAAGCGTCGCAAGATCTTCCTTAGGTAGTTCTTTTGAGAAAGCCAAATCTTCCTGTTATTTCTGTCTCGGTAAATTTGCATCCCTAGAATCTTGTTTGCTAGTCCCAAGTCCTTCATTTCAAACTCCCTAGCCAACTGTGCCTTTAATTCTTTAATACGATCTTTGTTGGGGCCTGCCACCAACATGTCGTCCACATACAACAGCAAGATAGTGTAATCACTTTCACCAAACCTCTTGAAATATGCACAAGGGTCTGCATTAAGTCTGTTGTATCCAAGGCTCATGATGAAGGAATCAAATCTCTTATACCAACATCTCGGCGCCTGTTTGAGACCATATAGAGATTTGTTCAACCTGCAAACCAAGTTCTTTTTCTCTTTTTCTTCAAAACCTTCTGGTTGGAGCATATATATTTCTTCTTCAAGATCTCCATGAAGAAAAGCCGTCTTCACATCTAGCTGCTCCAGATGTAGTTCAAATGTAGCACACATTGCCAGGACTACTCGAATTGTAGTAAGTCGTACCACTGGAGAAAATATTTCATTAAAGTCAATACCTTCTTTCTGAGCATATCCTTTTACCACCAGTCGTGCACGATATCTCTCCACTTGATCATTGCCATCACGCTTGATCTTGTAAACCCATTTGTTTCTGATGGCTTTTCTTCCATGTGGTAGTGGAGCAAGATCCCATGTCTTGTTCTTATGTAGGGCTTCCATTTCTTCTTGCATTGTTGTCATCCATAGGGATACATCTGGGCTCTTAGTAACCTCATGGAAAGTTGATGGCTCTCCATCCTCTGTTAAAAGACAGTATGCAACGTTAATCTCAGTAACATACTCTGAGTGCCAAGTGGGGGGCCTTCTGTCACGACTTGACCTCCGAACCTCAGGAGCCTCTGGTTGAATTGGTTCTTGTACATCGTGTTCTGGTACTGCTTCAGAAGAATCTGCATCTTCTCCCTCTTGTCTATTTTCTATTTGAACTGTAGTAGTCTCTGGTTTCTCCTTTGTAGTGCCATCATTTTCTTTTCCTTGCAGTTTATCTTCTACAAATATCACATCTCTGCTGATGACAACTTTGTGGGCAGTGGGATCCCACAAGCGATACCCCTTGACTCCATCAGCATATCCCAAGAAAATACACTTTCTGGATTTTGAATCCAGCTTCGTTGTTTCTTGGGCATTGTACATCACGTACACAGGACTTCCAAACGTATGGATGTGAGAATAGTTAGCTGGCTTACCAGTCCACATTTCCATCGGCGTTTTCAGATCAATCGCAGTTGATGGAGATCGATTGATCACATAACAGGCGGTTTTGACTGCTTCTGCCCAAAACGACTTAGCTAGTTTTGCAGTCTTCAACATTGCTCTTGTTCTCTCCAACAAGGTTCTGTTCATCCGCTCTGCCACTCCATTTTGTTGTGGAGTGTATGTTGTACTGAACTGTCTCTTGATGCCTTCTTCTTGACAGAAATCATTAAACTCATCACTAGTAAATTCTCCTCCATTGTCAGTCCTCAAACACTTGATCTTCTTTCCAGATTCAAGTTCTACTCGCGCCTTGAAGACTTTGAAAACTGGGAACACATCTGCCTTCCTTCTGATTGGATACACCCAACATCTCCTAGAGTAATCATCAATAAATGATACGAAGTATCTTGCACCTCCTAGGGACAAAACTGGTGCTTGCCAAACATCGGAATGAACAAGTTCCAAGATAACATTACTTCTCGTGGTGGAACTGCTGAATTTTGATCTATACTGCTTACTCATAACACAATGCTCACAAAAGGGTAATGATACCTTATTGAGCCCTGGGAGAAGTTTTTGATCTGAGAGAATCTTCAAACCTCGTTCTGACATGTGGCCAAGTTTACGGTGCCACATCATCGTTGACTCTTCTACAGAGCTTGCTGAAGCAATATTCATTTCTCCTTCTTGCAGTGTCTCTCCTTTAAGCATGTATAGATTTGCGGTTATCTTTTCAGCTTTCATCACCACAAGCGCGCCTTTGACTATCTTCATGATCCCACTCTCAATGCGGGTTTTACACCCAACATTATCCAATTGCCCTAAAGACAATAGATTTTTCTTCAGGCCTTTCACATGTCGTACTTCTTGGATAGTGCGAACCGTACCATCGTGCATCCTTATTTTTATAGTACCGATACCAGCGATCTCCAAGGCATGATCGTTTCCCATGAACACAGATCCTCCTGAGATGGGTTCATATTTATGAAACCATTCTTTGCGAGGAGTCATATGCCATGATGCTCCTGAATCCATTATCCAAACATCAGTGAGTTCCTTTCTGCCTTCAACAATCGTTGTTGCCTCGCTGTATACGATTTCGCCATTATCTAAAGTACTTGCAACATTGCCCTGAGCTTTTGATGACTCGGGACCTTTTCCATTCTTCTGAAGATGCCAACACTCTTTCTTAATGTGCCCTTTCTTGCCACAATGGTGACATTTTATATTCTTCTTACTTCTTGACTTTGATCTACCATGATTCTGGCTCCCACTGGGACCACGTTCCGTTGACCTCCATCTCGTCATCGATAATGCCTCCGCTTGTTGCGAACTTGCCAATCTGTCCTCCTTATTTCTGCGCCTTTGTTCCTCTTCCAAAACTGCGGCTGCTACGTCCTCAAAGACTAAATAGTCAGTGAGAATATTGTTGGTCAGGTTGATGATGAGTTGGTCATACGAATCTGGCATGCTTTGAAGTAGAAGTTCCGCACGCTCATTTACATCTATTTTGTAACCCAACTTTGAGAGTTTAGAAAATAGTGTATTGATGGCGTTGATATGATCTGTTACTGAAACAGATTCCGACATCCGAAGAGTGTAGAGTCTTCTTTTTAAGAAGATTTTGTTGTGTAGTGACTTGGCCTCGTATAACTTTGTGAGAGTATCCCATATCTCCTTTGCAGTCTTCTTCTCTTCCACACTTGACAAGACTTCATCGGCTAGACTCAAGTGTAGATTAGCGACAGCAGTGTCGTTCATTTTCTTCCACTTGCTATCGTCAGTGATCTCCACCGGTCTTTCTTCGATCGCCTCTATGCAATCTTCTTTTGTTAAGATCGCCTTTATCTTCATTTTCCATAACGAGAAATTATTCCCGTTAAATTTCTCTATCTCGAACTTTGTTGCCATTTTGCTCACCTAGATTTCAACTGTTTCACTTGAACTGTGAACAGTACCGTATACGTGCACAATACGTATACGCGCCCAGTACTTTGGAAAGAGTGAATAATAGTCTAACTTATTTTCTGATGTGGAGAATCCACTTTTCAGTGGCAACCACAGAGCATACGATAAGTAGATATCAACACTCAAGTCAAGCTCTGATACCACTTGTTGGAAAAATGATGGGTCCTAGATGGCTTGCAACTAATAGTTGAAATGAGATAAATTGAAGATAAAATGAACACAATGATTTACGTGGAAAACCCCCAAACAAATTAGGGTAAAAACCACGGGTAAGGATAGAAAAATTCACTATGGGAAATAATAGGAGATACAACTTACTCTCTAAATTACAAGGAGATAACAACAAAATAATCTCTCTTGTAAAATAGGAGAAAACAATATTTTTCTACCTTTCTATTTTTCTCTCTTTCTCTACAATTGAGAAATACTTGAGGAGAAGATGGGATGGGATTTGGGATGCTAAAACGCTTGGACATGGAGGGGTATTTATACTTGGAGAACACTCCCCAAAGTCCAAGTTTGGCCACCTAAATTAGGCCACCTAAATTAGGCCAAAAGTTAGGCCATTGTTGGAGCCACAAGATTTGACAATATGTTTAAGCCACATGTTTTGACCATTCTACCAACAAGAATATATATATATATATATATTTGTACGCATGCAATCAGCAGCTTCTTCATCCAAGCTGGCTAAAATGCTGCAGCGGGAACAAGATGAAATGGGATTTACAGACAAGTTTTCGGCACCATTACACCACTGCTGGTCCCTTCGATATGACTGCACGATGCCTGTGCCGGTTTGTTCAGATAAGTTAGATTCAAGTCTTGCAGCTTGATGCCGCTGCATGGATTGCTCGAACTGCAGTCGAATGCAACTGCAATCGGGGTTGCTGATGTTCCTTGTATGTTCTTGTATGTCACCCGGCTGATCTTCACCCCCGAGCTCTGTCAAACGAAAGCAGAATAAGAAGAAGAAGAAGAACAAGAAGAAGAAGCAAAGAGGATCAACTTTGCCATTTCTTTTGTTGATTGAAAAGTTACGAGCTTGAACTGTGAAGACAGGTCCCTTGCCTGATTAGGGCAGCTTTGGTTGCCAGGACAGTAATTCTGGTCGATGATGATCGGATTCTTGGCATTTCTCATCACTATGTTCCGAAATGTGACGTCCCTCACAAACGCTTTGCTGGGTCTAGCCCATGATTTTATTCGCACGCCGTTGTCGGAGCCGGTGAACATCGAGTTTGTTAGGGTTATGTTTTGGACGCCATCTTCCTCGTATTGCCTTGCCAAACTACCAATGCTGCAAGAGGCATAATATGCCAAGATATCTCAAAGGAAAATTACGGACATCGAGTAGTGGCCGTAAATTCTTATCGATAAAAAAAAGTTACCTAACACCATGGCCTGGACCGCACTGTATGCTTTGCATCCACAAATTCCGGGTCCCCGGACCAATGGAGATGCAGTCGTCGCCGGTCTTCATGCTGCTGCCGACGATGGTTACTCCGGTGGACGACTGCACGTGAATTCCGTCGGTGTTGGGGCTCTCATCTGGAGCAACCATCTTCATGCTGCGAACCGTCACATTGTTGCACCTATTGATCACAAGGTGACTAAGCTCGCTGTCGATCGACGTCAAGCCTTTAATGACGATGTTGTTGGCCCAATTGAATATTATCGACTGCATTAGTTGTTAAAAGAGAAGATTGGTTTCATGAAATTCTCATGTAATACTGCATTATAAGCAATATTTTCTCGTTTGTGTGTGAGCACATACCCTTGCTCCTACGGGGCAACTCTTCCCGGACCTCCGGCAAGCCCAGAAGCCAGCTCCCTTGCCGTCAAATGTGCCGCCGGCGAGCGTTACCCCATTCACCTGAACGAACAGTATCCAGTTTCCTGAATTGCCCAGTTTCCAGTAATCTGACGGAGCAACAACCGTTCCATCCACCCGAAAGTTGATATTGTTCTTGCATGGCCCTCTGAACTCCACTGGGCCCAGCAAGAACCGCCCCGCCGGCACGTAGATCGTAGCCGCCTTAACAGAGCCACACGCCGCCGACCAGGCCTTGAGGAACGCCGGCGTGGAGTTCGAAACGCCGTCGGCTTTTGCCCCAAAGCTCTGCACATTGTAGGTTGGGCTCGAGCAGGAAACGAAGGGGACGAAGACGAAGACAAAGACAACGAAAGAAACTATCAGTAGTAGTGCTCTAGCCATCTTAGGACAGAGAAAAATAAATTAAATTAAGGGACGAAAGAGAGCTACGAGAGAGGCAGTTGCAGGCGGTTGTTGTATATATAGTGAGATGATGATAGATAAACTGTGCTTTCAGGTGATTGGCCATGGCCATGTAAAGAAATGAATTAATTGAAGAAGAATGAATGGAACATTGCACGTCGGTGGCTGCTGAATCATCTTCAAGCTCTATCATATATCTGTTCAGAGGACATGTGATGAGGCATTACAAAGTCAAGAGTTGGGTTAGGTATGTACATTCTCATGAAGTGCTCTGATCATATTTTAGGAGAACCAGTAAACCCATTGATGATTTGATTCCCAATTTTTGGATGGAATAAAGAATTGTTTATTTTAGGGATCATAGCCCGTAGCATGGCGTTAATTTAGTGAGATGCCCAGAGAGTAGCTATATATGTTAGTTATACGTACATAATAGTGTACTTGCATGAAATTACATAAAAATTCAATTCAAATATTGGACCATTTATATATTACTCTCCACTAAAATCCCTTTCTAGAAGTCCTTGACAGTCCCATAAACTCCCATCCCAAATAAACTATGGACCAAATGGTTGGGGGGGCATCATCAAGTCACAAAAGATATAGTAAAAATGATATTTTAAAATTTAAATACTTAATTTTGTGACTTAATGTTAACTACCATTAATCAATTAAGCTACCACTTTGATAGTGCTGGAATATACCATGCATGTCTATGCAACAATCCCCCTACAATGAGATAAATAATTTATATATGAAGTGTAGTTTTGTATAGATCAGAAAGTACAAACTTACTTTTTTACGACATATATGATGTTTGCACAAACAAAAATGGAACCATCCAAATCTCAACTACTCTAGATAGTCACGAATACTCTTAACTCTCAAGCACTCTATTTATCTTGATGTGCACATATATATACTATATGGACACAAAATCATAAAGATCTATTTGTATCATAGAAAAAAAAAAAACTTCATAATAATTACGCTTTTCTTATCCCTTATTTACAATTGGATGGGATTTTATTATTGTGAAATTTTGAAAAACGTTTCTTTAATTTTTGGTAAGATCATATCAATAAGGGATAAACTAAGACTTGTGATATATACTCGAACTCAAATCTTAACGAGTTGACTACTATTATTACTTATCATTACAATATTGCAACTCTAACATAAATTTTAAAAAATTTCGTCCTGAGGTCTTGGATTGTAAGGTTACAAAACGATGTGTGATTCCTTATTATAAAATCATATTAAACTCATAACATCTAAATAATAATTAATTTCTAAAATAATTTTATCACTACATCAAAACTTATTTTATTTAAAATTTTGTCTGAAAAAATAAAATTTAAACATTTAATGTCATTTAATAAAATTTTATTTAAAATATTTTATTTTATTTAATGTGTGTATAGTAGGACCACCCCTTTAGTAAAAAAATTAATTAAACTCTAATTATAACAATAAAATCCACTTGACATAATCAAATGTTTGACGAAGGCATTATTTAAGAAGAAAACTATCTATCTATCTATCTATATATATATATATATATATGTAGAGTTGATAGTAACATAAATAATGTTGCCAATATAGTTTCCAATAATGGGAAGGTGACTAACGTACGTACATCACATGGAGGGAAGTCAGTTGTATTGCCAAAGGTCGTCTAATCCATCATGTGCATGAATTAGAGAATGTATACAGGATGATGATTAATTAGAACATGGACCTTGGTGTTTGTACGGCTAATTCTTAACAATTATATATATCTCCAACCTCAACGCCTTAAATGTATATATTTTGCATGAGGTCTCTCTTCTCTTCCACGTTTAGAGTGGAGGCCACGTGAAACGTGAGGCGGAGCCGCAGCGGAAACCGGCGGCATTGTCGTCGGTTGCGCCCCACCATCTCTGATTAATTTGTGTTGTGTGGATTAATTAGAATTTCATACTCAGTTCCGTTGATTATTTCAGACCTAATCGGATTATTAATTTTCGAGTTTATGACAAGTCTTTCACTGAGAAGTGCTTCCATTGATGGTTAGACCCAACAAAAAACAAACGTAAACTTAACCAAATTATCAGCAATTCAGATTTTTTTTAGTTAGTTAAAAGGTTACAATAAATGCAGGAAAGCAAGAAAGCAGAGCATCACCTTCCCCTTTCATTGTAACAAGATTTGTTGGGACTTTGTTATAAACAGTTTGCTAGTTTCTTTATTTTTTTATTTTTACCTCCTTTTATTAGGAATGAGTAAATAAATTCAATTGAAATCTCGATGTACATAGACACCTTGCTTTTAAACATAGATTTATGGACTTCTATTCTCTGTTCACTTTTTGCAAAAACAAAAAAAGAAAATCAACATCCTACCAAAGATACATATATACAATAAAATTCGTACATATATATTTGGGGAAGCAACTTCTTCATCCAATCCTCCTAAAGCAAATGGAAAATGGAAATGATATTTACAAACAACTTTCTACCTTTAAACCATTGCTGGATGGAAATTTTCATGCACGCGGCTACAAGATGCCTTCCATGCCTTAACGTTAGATTTAGATGACATTTAGTTAGTTAGTTTGTAATGCATTAATTATATTTTTATATAAATTAATAAAATAAATATTTTCTTCATTCATATTTTTTTTAATTATTTATATAAATGATTTTCTAGATCTTTTAGGTGAAAATCTTATTCTCAAAGTGTTGAGATTTTATGATAAGATTCTCTAGTAATAAAACTTCTTAAACTATTCATAATCTTTAGATTCTTTGCATGGGGCTCCAATTAATTGAGTATGGACTAACATGGAGGTTATTACCTCGTTTGGTATGGGAATATTGATGGAAGGATGGTGTGTCACGCACCATATGACATGAGATATCACTAGTAAACTTGTGGGTGGTCGTTGGGGAACGATCAGCTGAATGTGACGCCAATGACTGACAACATAGCATGGCAGATAATGGTCGTATCATTAGGTTGCGATGGTGTGTTGATTCTTAGACTTGAACCGACATGGTTATTTTGTATATTGGTGTGTAAGATTTGCTAATGAGTCGAACCATCCAATTAGGAGGTGGAAACACTCATCTATGTGGTTCTATATTGCTAGTATATGAAAATATGTGTTAGAAATAGAATTTGTCACCATTGTCAATATTTAATAGGGTGAACGTCTTATATGATCTATTATTAATGTGACAGGATAATCCCTGACTAGGGTAAATTGAAAGTTAAGAATGGTGTTTACTAAGGTGTTATCTAATTACATTAATGAGATTTGTGTAACACCCCGTTTTCCCACAACGTGCATTACCTCGAGATTTTGGGAATATTTTTTTTTTTTTTCAACATCAAACACACAACATAAGTCTCTCAATACATATACCTTCATCATAATCATTTCTCGTCAATCCCGATCGTACCTTCTTAGCATATCAAAAAATAAACTTAAGACAGGTATTAACAATCACATCAGCGGAAGCAAGATCGAAACCTCAATGATATATAACCGACAATTTCTTTACAATAACCAAATCGATGTTTCACATGAAAATATCAAAATATTACATAACCTCTAAACATCGTAATCATAGACAAAACCTACGAAAACTAAACATAACAGCTACATCTCGATGACATTCTTTCCCTTGGCGCCACTGCTTTCACCTGGAACGTTTGAATATTCCAGGGACATAGTCCAAATTAGATACTGAATTATCTAAGTGAGAGTTCAAAAATGTTTTCACGCAGACATAAAAAATCATATACAAAATCGATAAATCCCGACATGCACCAGCCTAAAAGAATCCCACATAGCACTTAACCCTAACCGGGGAAAATGCAATCTCTCTAAAGGCGACACGACCACTTCGACCTATTGGCAAAACAATCCTGCTTAAGAGGGACAACCTCGACATATGAACCTGGGAATCACCCCATTGTCATTGTTAGGCTTTACGCTCCAACTCAAAAGCATTCCAAACCCAATGCAACCCTAGCCCTAAGAGTGTCACATCAGCACTATCCTCGGAATCGACGTCACCTCGGCATTAATGCTATTGCTCAAAGGAACCTGGGGTGGTGTCCACTCGCAGCCCCGCCACTTGAGCCAACAACCGGGGTGGTGTCCACTCTCAACCCCGCCACTTGGGTCCCGTAGGGTGAAGTCCGCCTCAGCCCCGTCCCAAGTGGGTCACCCGAGCATTAATCCTTGGTACGCATCCCGAGTGCTGTCACTCCGGGCTACGTCATAGGTTACCAACCCACGTCCCACATGAACGACACAAAACAAGCCAATGCCGAAAAATCATAACATGCCTAAAGTCAACATCTCAATGTATGCAATTTACCGTACGAAATTCAATGCATGTGTAAATAATTGTTTGGATAACCATAATAAACCAAGCCATAGGGATGAACATTCACAGTAAACCATTCACATGTCACTCAAGATCCTTTTGGGTAGAACCACTCACAAGTCAAAACAAAGTTGAAGGCGAACACTCACCTTGGGCTAAATTCAAGATTCCTCGAAATGCGTGCCCGATCGATCTCGAGTCTCGTGCCAGGCGGTCTCTAGTTCAAATTCGAGACTCAACGATACCCTAGACATCATGTGCATTCAAAGGGAAATTAATATCTATTTTCCCAATTTTCTCCTTATTTTTCTCTAATTTCTTCCTCTTTTTCTCTCGATAATTTCAAGTAAATACCTTTTCAAGAATTTTTTCTAAATTTTTCTCCATAAGAATTCATAAAACAATATTTATAAGCCTCTGGAATGTTATGGAAATTTTTCAGATTTTTCTCCTATTTTCTCAAATTTCCATAATTACTTTTCCTTGAGAAAATTTATTTCTCATCGATTTACTTCGAATATACTTCAATAAAAATCACAAAAACTCATAAAATAAATCCCTTATCCTTCTGGAATTTTCTCAGAATTTTCTAAAAATCCCTCCTATTTATTTTCCATTTACCTTTCCTTTCAAAAATCCAAAATAATTATCTCCTCAAGAAATTTCCAAGATAAAAATTTATCAAAATAAACTATTCATCCTTCTTGAATTTCTAGATATTTTTCCAGAATTTTAATTCTTTTAATTATATTTTTTTATCGAATTGTTTATATTTTCAGTATTTAAAAAATACAGAAAATACCTCCGGTCATCTTCTCAGGCGACGACGACCGGCGACCTTCTCCGATGGCTGATCTGAAGACACCATCTTGAAGCTATCTTCAATTCGATCACAATGGAACCCTCACATGGCCGAAAAAATTACCGGAAGCTGCCCGATTTGATGATTTACAGTCCAGCTCCGGCGAAGCTTTGCGTTTTCCGGCGAGCCAAATTGACCTTTGATTTGAACTCCGATTGACACGAAACTTTCCAAATCAATTACCCATCGCCTTGCGACCAAAAGCCCCTTATTAGATCGCTCAATCGATCACTCTACAACTTGATTTCATCTTCACTTGATATATATACATATATATACATACGGCCGAATGCAAAAACACATCTATACCGCCCCAAAAATTCCCAAAATCTCCAGAAATGATCCTCTTCCCTCGAGGATCAAAATACCCATATTGGTTTCCCTTGATTTGCTCTCAAACTTGAGCGATTTGATGATTCAAATTCGGCCGAAACCCTTGGCTATTTATAGCCAAAATCCGACCCCCACGTGGCCAATTTTTGGCCAAAGCTTCTTCCCCACGCCTCCTAGACCACCCTAGGCCACTCCCTGACGGTCCTGAGCTGTCAAATGGCCGGATTTTCCAGTCAAATCTATGGCCAAATCGGCCATGCTTGTACAACTTTCTGAAAATTGCACTTTGGCCCTTTGAAATTTCTCTTTTGCATTTTGGCCCTTACCCTCAAGCCCCTGATCTCTCTAGCACCATCACTAAGACCCTCAAGATTAGTACTTCTCATTTCTCCTTTGAAATTTCTAAAAATTTACCATTTTGACCTCTTTCGGGTATTTTTAGAAAATTATACTTAGGCCCGATTGATTGATTTGACCTCAAATCCATTCGATTCTACCTGAAACCACTTAAGGGTTGTTCTACGCCTCGAATACTAGTCCTTGACATTCTCTGTTGACTTTTTGGACATTGTTTATAACAATTCGGTAATACGAGCTTATTGGCAGCTGTATTTTTGCTGTACCGAAAATTCTTCCCGATCTCATTTCTTTTTTCAATAAAAATCATAATTTAAATCAATTGTCATTTCTATACAATTTTCCTTGGCTATCTAGGGTTCGGGGTACTCCCTCTGACTAATTCGGTCGTCTAAAGTTGTATTAGTGTACCCTATAGTCTTATTTTTTCCACAATTCCAATTATGCCCTTTATCAAATATCATTTTTATCCTCAAATTATTCTCGGGTGTTACAATTTGACACATAGTTATTGAGTGTGTAAGTTTTTTATTCCATGACGCTCGCTCAATCGGAACGTTAGATGATAGAAGGAATATAACACACGGTAATCGTCAACTGTAATAAGTTCACTTGAAGTGAGATTTTGCTACCACCTATATTGTTCTGAACTGTTGTTAGGCACTATTTAATAACTCTCGGAACATCGTCGGGATTTGGAGAAATTCCAGTGATAGTCAGGGGGTTGATTGATACCGAAAAAGATTTAGGTGTTATCTGATTGCTAACGGATAGTGAACCTAAAAAGTCACACACCATATAGTGTTGCGTTTGGTATCAATATCATGTGCCCAAAATGTCTCTAAAACTTGTTAGTCAAAAGTTAACCATTGGCCCCCTGCCAATAGTTCATAGTGCATAGTAATAATGCATATTGTATAGTGTGAAATCAATTATTGATTACATGAGACGGCAAATTGTAAATAGTGCATAATGCATAGTAAAATTACATAGTAATCTGTTAAATTATTGGGATAGCGGGGTGCGTGGTAGACACGAAAAGTTTTTGAATTAGAAAAAAAAAAAAAGATAAAAGGAAGAGGGAATTGTTTTATAAAAAAAGCTGAGGCAGGATCTCTGCCTCTCTCTTATTCTTTCTCTCTTTTTCTCACTCTCACACACACACGCTACTCTCTTCTTCTGAAAATATCATAGAAATTATTATACGGGTAATTATTACGCTTATAATTTTGAAACATGAGCACCGATGATACGCAGATCCTTTGTGTCTAGCATGAGAATAGATGACTGGAACGGTACCTTACTGCATACTAGGTGTGGATAAACTAGAACCATCACAACATGAGGTGGATACAATCTTAATATATAAATAGTTTCTATACCCAACCTTACATCGAATAGTAGGTATGCATTTATTTATATATTCAATTATTGGATATGCGTATTGCTTAACTACCCAAATTTAGTAGACATATGGGTAAATGTTAATTGAAATTTTATTGAATGTGACGCCTGCAACAGATTACATATCAGAGATGATTAATGATTTGTTACTAGCTTTCAATTGTGTAACTAGTCCCCAAACTATAAGCAACATGGTTGTCTTGTATGCCGGTGTCAAAGATTTACCATTGACCAAAACTATCTAAAGTGAAAGCTGGTAATACTTTTTGTTCGGTTTATGTGTAGTAGTGTATGGAAGCATGTGATTGTTGATATGATCCAATATTGATCTCTAGTGTGAGGCAAACATCCTATGCTATCATAGTTAGTTTGTGATTGTCTAAACCCTTGACCAGGGTGCGCATGATTAGAAAGTAGTTTTCGATGTCGAAATGAGTTATGATGTATCATTTCGATCACACTACACTAGATCTTAACATAGTTACTGAGTCCTATGAATTTAATCAGTTTATGGCTCTCACTCGATTGAGATGTTAATCAATGGAAGGATTATAGTACACAGTAATCAAAAGACCAAATAGGTTTACAAAAAGTATCGACTTCATTACTATTAGGATAGTCCTAAATTTATGATAAATGACACTTTGAATCTTTCAGGATGCTTTAGGGAGATGAAGAGATCCTTACAGTAGATAGAAGTGTTCAATCAACGTAAAAAAAATTTGATGTGTCCTAATTGTTACATGGTTATTAACCTAGAAGGTCACAAGCATACTAGGCAATGCATTAGATTAGTGATCTATCGTTATTAATATGTTCTTTATCATTAAGAAGTTAATGATGATAGATGTTGTTCAAAGTTAACAAAATGATCAATGAACTGTTAAGAGTTAACATTGGAAGGTAATTAAGAGTTAATGGGAGGTCTTAGTTCTATTAAAAGTTAGTGGAAGTGCATGCTATTAAGAGTTAATGGTGGGCCTTGAAGTAATAAACTAGAAGTTATAAGAAAAGACATAAAGAAGTTGACCATTTCTTTTCAGTGATTGATTGTTCTCAAGTGGGCCAAAAACGGTCAACCAATTCCTACAACGGTCAACAGTCTTGTGGGTGAGATTTCACCCATGTACTTCTGTCTTTTATCGCTTTTGGCAACACAACATTTAATGTTATGTTGCTACTTTAATTATGTTCCTTACAGAACATTAAATAAAAAGATATGGGCGAGAGATTAAATAAGAAGATATGGAAAAAAAAAAAGAATGGTTCTTTCATGCAATCAATCAAAGCTTTATTCTTTTTCCTCTTGTTGCTCTTCTTGCTCCAAAAACCATTCACCATATTCTCTTTGCTTCCCATTCTTCTTGTTGATCCTTGATTGTTAATTTGACGATCGGTTTTCATTCGAATAACAAACTCACACCTTTAGTTTACCTTCATTGAGATAGACTGACACACATCCATTGAAGGGTTTCAGTGTGACTTAGGCCCAGACTAACTTGGTCCCTTGCACTTGTGAGGAAGGACTGGTCATTTGAGTAAGCAGGTTTTGCGAACCTTCTGAGGCTATTCATGGGAGCTTCATGAGAGGCCAAGAGTTACGGGTGCATTAGACAACTAACAACTTCTTCATCATTTGAGGTATATGATACCTAACCTCCTATGATTGAATGTTTTGATATGCATATCATTGCTATATACCGAGTGTTGCAAGGGTTTTTCCTCATTTTTCCACTACTGCTTATATGTTGTGTTTTTGAAAATATTTTGAAAACCCGTCTCATCCCTTGCATGATCCACCAAGTGTTAGCGTGTTTTTTCATTGTGAATATCTTCTCCACAGGGTTGGCCTTGTATTTAGGTTGTCTAGGCAGTCACTTAGGGTCCATGCCCATTTCAAGCCACTTAGAGAGCCCATGCTTATTTTAATTTTTAAATTTTAAATTAATTAAAAAATGAAATTAATTAAAAACAATAAATTTGAAAATTGAAGAGACGTTAAGGGGGCCATGCCTATTTCAAACTATTGTAAATTTTTAATTAATCTCAATTTCTCACATTTTATCAATAATTAATCTCATGCGCATCACTACAAATTTTTAATTAATCTCAATCTCTCACATTATTTTATCAATAATCAATCTCATTCTCATGCATTTAGTAGTGACACACATCCCCTCACAACTATTCCATATATTTTTAATTAATCTCAATCTCCCCCTTGTATGATTGTATCACAACTATTTTCATGCATCTGATAATGGTCGCAACTCCATCATTTTCCTTAGTTCCTCACCTTCTCAATTTCTTATCCATCCATTGTCACTAGTATCTGCCATCAATCTGCATAGGTGTAGATTCTCAATCCAACCGATTTCACAACTACATCTTCTCTTCATTGATTTCATTTTCGTCTTCATCATCTCGTTGTGTGACTTATCAAGTATATCTTTAGATTTTTTTTATTAGTCCTTAAATTATCAATTAATTTTGTGTATATATTTCGATATATGTGATCCCTCTGTTATTAGTGAATCTACATTAATGGATTAATGATGGTGTCTATTGAAAAATATATGTTAGAACAAATTAATTATAATAGTTTAATTGTTGATTTTTCATCTAAAAATACTAAAAAAATAAATTTAAAGTGAAATATTATGAATTTTATATAATAATTTTTTATTCATATTAATTTTATTTTTAAATATAATCGTAAAATACCCCAAAAATTTTTTTTATGGCCCTTAAATTCTCAGGGTCGACCCTGATTCTCCACACTCGTTACAAGGCGTTAAATGTTTTTGAAAATATGAACTTGAAAGTGACTGCAAATTTCTTGTTATAAAAATAAAAAATATAAACTATGGTAGTGAAAAATGACCAATTTAAGTTGTAAAAATAACTAAATATATTTTTACAGAATCTCAATGTTCATAGACACATAGCATCCAAACAGAGATTTCGGACTTACTCTCCCTTTAGTTTGCACAAAAATGAAAAAGAAAGTCACATCGTACCAAAGAGCTACATTTATAAACACTATAATTCTGAATAATGAGAAGTATGCTTGCAAGCGGCTTCTTCATCCAAGCTTGCCCAAAGTACTGCAGAAAGAGTGGAAATGGCATTTACAGGCAACTTTCCGGCACCATTAAACCGCTGGAGGTTCCGTCGATGTGCCTGCATGATGCCTGCGCCGATTTGTTCATATAAGTGAGCTTCACGTCTTGCAGTTTGATGCCGCTGCATGGATTGCTTGAACTGCAGTCGAATTCAACAGCAACTGGGGTGGCTGATGTTCCTTGTATGTTCTTGTATGTCACCCCGCTAATCTTCACCCCCGAACTCTGTCAATAAGTAAAGGCAATCAGTACAGTTATTGTTCAAAGTTCACGAGTTCGATTTGTGAAAATAGTTTCTCACCTGACCAGGACAACCTTGGTTATCGGGACAGTAATTCTGGTCGATGATGATGGGGTTCTTTGCATTTCTCATCACGAGGTTCTGAAATGTGATGCCCCTCACAAATGCTTTGCTAGGCCTAGCCCATGTCTTTATCCGCACGCCGTTGTCGGATCCGATGAACGCTGACTTTGTTAGGGTTACGTTTTGGACACCATCTTCGTTATATTCCTTTGCCAGACTTCCAATGCTGTGAGAGGCATAAATGTTAATTAAAAGTTGTTTCGAGCAAATGAAGTCATCGTAAGTTCTTATCACCAAGCTAACTATAGTTCCAATTATCTTGTTTTTTCAAATGAATTTACCTGACACCATGGCCTGGACCGCATTGAATGCTTTCCATCCACAAGTTGCGGGTCCCCGCACCGATGGAGATGCAATCGTCGCCGGTCTTCATGCTGCTGCCGACTATGGTTACTCCGGTGGATAACTGCACGTGGATTCCGTCGGTGTTGGGGCTCTGTGCCGGAGCAACCAGCTTCACCCCGCGAACCATCACGTTATTGCAGCTATTGATTACGAGGTGACTGATCTGACTGTTAAGTGATGTCACGCCTTTAACAATGACGTTGTTGGCCCAATTGAATGTTATGGACTGTGTTTACAGAGAAGATTATTGGTTTGGAGGAATTATGACGTAATAATATTTACTTAACAAAAAAAAATTATTCTCAAACTCAAATTATCATTTAAGATATACAAAATTTTTATTAAAATACCATTTTTTCTTGAAAAAATGACTACTTATGTTAACATTTGCATATGGGTCGCACATACCCTTGCTCCGACGGGGCAACTCTTCCCCGACGTCCGGCATGCCCAGAATCCAGCTCCCTTGCCGTCAAATGTGCCGCCGGCGAGCGTCATCCCATTCACCTGAACGAACAGTATCCAGTTCCCTGAACTGCCCAGTTTCAAATAATCCGACGGAGCAACAACAGTTCCATCCACCTGAAAGTTGATGTTATTCTTGCATGGCCCTCTGAACTCCACCGGGCCCAGCAAGAACATCCCGACCGGGACGTATATCGTCGCCGACTGAACGGAGCCGCAAGCCGCGGCCCAGGCCTTGAGGAACGCCGGAGTGGAGTCCGATACACCACCGGCTTTTGCGCCAAAGCTCTGCACGTTGTAGGTTGGACTCGACAACGAAACCGAAGGCGCGAAGACGAAGAAGACAACGCAAGAAACAAGCAGAGCTTTGGCCATCTTAGCACGGAAGAAATTAAGAGGCGAAAGAACTATGAGATTGGCAGTTGGATTCAGTTAGTTTATATACTGGAGACTTGGGATTGAAGTGAGTGTGGTTTTTGATGATTGGTCCATGCTGTTCTAAGCAAATGGTGAATTAATATTGAAGGATGGAGCTTTGCACGTCGCCGCCATCTTCAAGTTCCATGATATGTGAGATTATACATGTGACAAGCTAGGTGTACAAAAGGTACCTATTCTTATCTCATATTTTTCGATGTCAACAATATTTTGAAAGAATATTAACAAACCCACTGCGAATAAATGTATAGATTGTTCCTTTGTGATGGAAATGTCAGATGTCCGCAAAGTAACAACTGGATTGTGTAGAAAATAACATATATATTGGCTAGAATTTTTTTTTCATGCAGAGTATCAAAATTAACTCTAATTTGTAATTAACAAATTAAATCCAACTTCATATATATATTATATATAAAACTTTTGACAATGGCTATACTTTAGGAGAAAATTACGTTGTTTATTATAATTAAATAAAATAATGTTGCCAATAATTGTCAATAAATGGAAGAAGACCAGAAGGGAAGAAGATTACCAATATATAGCACATGGGAAAGTTCGCTGAGTATATTGCTTAAAGGTCTAATCCATCATGTGCATGAATGAAGATGATGAACATGGACGTTGGAGTTCATTCGTACGGTTATTAAAAAATTAATTAATTCTGGAAGCTCAACGACTTAAGCTATATATTTTGCATATATATATATATATGATAAGGTAAGGTCTCGATCTCTTTTACTTTACGGTTGCGGCCACGTGAAACGTGGAGCGGACCCGCAGCCGAAACCGGCGGGATGGTCGCCGGTTGTGCTGCGATCGATCCCCCATTATTATCTGTGATTTGTGTCTTGAAGATTAACCATATCCACACTAATTAATTGCAATGAAATTAGAATTTTAATCTCGGTTCCTATCCTATACTTGATTTTGTTAATTAGTTTATGCCAAGTCTCCCATACTGAATGTGGACCTCTAATTACACTACGGTTTCTTTTTTTTTTAATTGGAAAGGGGAGATAATTGAAGTGATTATAGATTTATTTACCATCAAAATGGTAGTCTAAGTATGTTGTACTTAAGGGTGTTGATGTGTCTTAAATTCAAGTCTCCTCCTAAGTGGCCCCACTTTGCCCTTGTGACTTGATTTGCTATCCATTAATTTGAATGATTAATTAAATGAAGAAGGAGGACATTTATAATGTTTTATTTTATACATGCGATTTATAATGTTTAATTATAAATAAATTCAGTTGATTTTTTAAATATTTAACTAGAGAGTGGTTTGTTTAAGGTACAATCAGAAATATAAAGGATTTGAAATGAACTCACTCTCAAGAAAGGTTCCATATATTATGACATGAAAATAATAGGTTTAAATCAAGAAATAAAGTCATTTAAAAAAATGAAGAACTTATGTGTCTTTCACAACAGTATTTGGAGAACTAAACGGGTTCCAAGACCAACGATGATGAATGTAGATGCCTCAATTGGTGATGAATGCAGCTTCGGGGTGGGAGAATTATATGTAGACGTAACTATGAGGAGGGAGAGAGAGCATAATATATAGTTGTTGGAATGAAAATATCGATGCGTAACAAATAATATAGTGAAAAAAATAAAGGATATCAAGATATAATGTGGTTCGACAATTTTTCCTACGTCCATTACTAAAAAACAATAATAAAATTTTCACTATGAGACTAAAGAACCTTTATAAGCTATCACTCTATACCCAAAACTTTATTACACCCAAATACACTTTCACTTGAATCTCTCTCTTAGAACCTCTCTATTTTGAAAACTAGGGAGGAAGGGATTTTTTTTTATTGTCTTGAACTCTAAGGAGATGGGGATATTTATAGAAAACCAATATTAATGATCAAACATGTGGTCACTGAGAGGACAAGTGGCATAATTTTAGCCACAAGTGTGGTTGAATTTGAGCCACATGTTACAATTTGAGTTACATGTTACAATAGTACTAGCTAATAGGATAAAATTCGGATAACAAAAATAGAGTAATCAAGTGAAAGAGAGCATATATAATATATAATAGGATAAAATTTGAATAACAAAAATAGATCAGTCGAGTAAGAGTAAAAATAAGAAAACGAGCAACTCATTACTAAGTGGTAATTCAAGGCAATCACACTTAGATAGGAATTGGAAATTTCGCAACATTTGAACAAGAAATGATAAAAAAAATGACTGATATAGTTTAATAGTCTGAATTCTTAAAAGATTCAAAGCTAAATCATATCTTTCCCTTCCATGGCTTACACTAATTGTACTTGGAACTTACAGCAGACTCTAGGAACTTTGGATAGTTTTAAATGTCTAAGGTTCTAGGAATTTATGGGAAACATAGGTTTAACTACAATATATAGTGGCATAGGAAAGAAGAGAACTAGTTAATGGCAAGCTTTTAGAAATCAATTGCTGCTCTTTTTTTTTTTTTTTTAATTCTACTCTTAGTGCTGATAAGTTGTCACTTCTTGGTAGTTGCTGGAGGAATGTTTATGGGCTTTGGGCCGATCTTATTTGGGTTGGGAAAATTTGCGAGTCCATTCTTGATTAGGACTAGATTTGGATGGACTGTTTTGGAGGTGCCTTAGGTTATTAGGCCTTGATATCAATCCCCCCCTTGTTAGAGAGGATTTGGCCTCAAATCCAGGTCCTTAGATTGCTACCAATCACAATTTGCACTTTCTTTTTTTTTTTTTAATGTCTTGCACTCGTGAAACTAAATCTAGAGTAGCAGTCTCTGAGCTTGCGTTCAGTTTCTAAAGTCGTGCGATCTTCCTTGGTCCTGTTGGCTTATGCCACCTTTACTTACTAGAGAAATTGAAGGGGGACTGGGTCCATAACTAATATCACCAAACTATCTCTTTCGTCGAATATTACTACTTGTATGAAATGCGCTAATCTTGTTGGCACTTTGCTCCAGTTTCCAATATTTATTGAGTGTATCGCCAGTCTTGTTAAGCTCACGATCTTTACTCGGACTTGAACAAATTATGCTATCGAAGGCAAGGTCTAATGAGGTATCTTGGTTGTAAACTTCTTGATGTTCATCTGCAATTTCAGTCATAATAGAACCTTTCTTCACATGGCTTTCCCAGTCTATCCCACACATTGATCCTAGATTTTTTGCTATGATGGGTTATTGGTTGAACTGTTTTCTCTGGATAGGTTTTGAGAACTTCCGTATCTTCGGGCCTAATTTGATCTTTGTGAATTTGGGAGGGATTGAGAGGGGCCAAAACGATGTTATTTCCATCCTTTGAGAAGGATTATAGGTGTTTTTGAATCCGTCATGCAGCGTTCTCCTATCAAACTGCCAGGGTCACCCAAGGCGGAGATGGCAAGCATTCATAGGAACCACATCACATAAGACTTCATCTTAATATGACCTGCCAATGGAAAAGGGCACAAGAACTTGTTCTATTACCTTTACCTTGCTGTCTTTATTCATCTATTTGAGGTTGAATGGGTGAGCGTAAGGAGTAGTGGGTAGGTTTAGCTTCTCAACACAGGTGGATGAGGCCACATTGAAGTAGTTGCCACTGTCAATGATAAGATCACACACTTTCTCTTGCATATAGTACACCGGGTTTAGAAGATCATGTGCCTTTGTTCTTTATGGGCTTTCACTTGGACATTTAGCAATCCTCTAATAAATCATAAGCATTTCTCTCTCGTCTGCATATTCCACAAAGGTTTATCTTAAGGTGTCACATGAGTCTTCTTTCTCCTGGATAGATTCTTCTTCTAGTGATTCTTGGACCATCATTACTTTGCGGTTAGGACATTCTGAAGCTATGTTTCCATGGTCGAGGCACTTAAAGCACTTGATATTGTTGGATTTCTTCAGGACCTTAGGAGTGTTCTCGGATTCCTTTCCTTTCTCCAGCCTTGAATTTGGTTCAGCTTTGGAAGAATTGTCCTTGGAGAAACTGTCTTTGTGACGTAGTGAAAGCTTTCTAATAATCCGTTGATTCGCTCACGAATACCGGATTATAGGATTCAAACAATAACTCATTGATTCTTAAAGAATACCGAATAAATTAAAGAGAATTAAGAGAAAATCTCAACAGAAATTTTATTCAAAAATCAATCAATTGATCCAAAACCTCCTCTAACAAAGAATTTATAGGCTATAATTTGGAAAACATTCAAAAACCCTAAATCTCGAATCTTACCAAAAAAAGCAAGATTGAGATTTTATTACAAAATTAAAATTCAGCAAGAAATAAGGAAAATCTCTCAAAATGGCATATAAAAATTCACTCCCTAATGAAACTTATTAGGCAATCCATTATTTCTAAAAGTAGAAAAATTGCTAATTCTGAGGCTTAAACGAAGGAATTTGCCCGAAAAAACATAGGCCTCATCAGCGAAGCTGATGACTTGAAATCATTAGCCCGATTTCCTTAAAGTTAGCCTTTAAAATCGCGCAAATCATATTTGTCATAAAATGTTAAGATAATCTCATCCACGTCACTTTGTTAGGGGTGGTCTCATCACTGCCTTTAAGAGTGAATCTTTTCGGGGTCTTGATTTGCTTTTCCACCTTGACAGCAAGCCTAATCACGTCTTAGAGTGAGTAGTAATGCTGCAGCTCAACTGTATGAGCAATCTCCTTGTTTAAACCTACGAGAAATCTTGCCACAATATTTTCCTGTGGCTTGTGCAAGTTGCAGTTTAGCATCAGGGTCTCGAATTCTCGAACATAATCTTCGATGATTAGGTTTTGTTGTCGTTGTCCCTGTAATTGAATATACAACTCTTGCTTGTAATTGTCGGGTATGAACATTTTTGTCATTAATTTCTTCATCTCACTCCAGTTTCTTACGGTGCTTTGGCCTTCTCGTCGTCTTTGGCTTTCAAGTTTTCCCACCATAGGCTGGCATATACTTTTAGCCTCAGCACATCAATGGCACATCTCTTTTCATCCGTATAGTCCTTGTATTCAAAAATCCTATCAACTTGTTGCAGCCATTCAAGGAATTCATCTAGGGAAGATCTTCCTTTGAATTCTGGAATGTCATCTATCCTTTGGCTGTTGTTGGTGTCTTATGGTTTGTGGGGGACGTTCTTCCTCTGATTCTAGGTATTTGTTGAATCCATTTACTCTTCTGAGCTTGAAGTGACCAGAGGCGGTGCAGGTGATGTTCTTCTTCGCGATTGTGGCATCTGTTGTTGAATAGTAAACAACAGTTGCGCCATCTACTCCCTGAGTTTGTCAAGTCCTTGTTGGAGGCCTTGAATTTAGCCTACTCCACTGTCAAATTTCTTAATGTCCTTTAGCCTTCCATTGTCCGATGGTGATTCACAACTTTGGGCTCTAATACCAAGCTGATAGGATAAAATTCAAACAACAAAAACAAAGCAGTCGAGTAAGGGAAAATAAGAAAACAGGCAACTTGCCACTAAGTGATACTGCAAGGCAACTACACTTAGATAAGAGATGGGAACTTTGTCACACTTGAACAATAAGTGACAAGAAAAGACTGATATAGATTAATAGTCTGGATTCTTTAAGGATTCAAAGCTACAAATGACTGGCCATGTCTTTCCTTATATAGGAGGGAAGCCCATGACTTAAGATTAATTGTACTTGGAACTTTCGACAGACTCTTGAAAATTTGGATAGTTTTAAATGTTTAGAATTCTAGGAATTCATGGGAAATATAAGTTAATTACTATAATGGCACGGGAAAGATAAGAACTACTTAATGGCAGGCTAGCATGGGAGAGATGAGAAATGGTTAATGGTGGATTTCTAGAAATCAGTTTTTTTTTTTTTTTTAATTCTGCTCTTAGTGCTGATGAGCTGTCTCCCACCGAAGAATGCTGATAGTTGCTGGAGAAATGTTTATAGGGTTTGGGCCGGTCTTACTTGGGTTGAGGAAATCTGAAGGCCCATTCTTAATTAGAACCAGATTTAGGTGGAGTGTTTTGCAGATGGCCTAAGTTGTTAGGCCTTTATATGTATCACTGGCCCTTCACTGAACATTAGTGCTGAGAATTGAAGTTTTCATACATTTGGGAGTCCCTTTTCTGCTGCAAAGTTCTGATGGATGCTGCACTTAGTTTTTGGAATACCCACATGTAACCTATTTTTATTAATAAAATCTAATCATTTATTTATCAAAAAAGTAAAAACAAAAGCAAAAAACACCCGAGTTCAGAAATAGTAATATTGTCACATGACTCACATCATACTATAAAAATTAATAATGTCAGCGACAACTTTGGAATTAAACAAACCTAAAATAGAAGTGGGCATATTTGATCAGTGCATGCAATTAATAGGCTGCAGCCTGCAAATTAGATTACACCCACATTCTGTGCAAATAGATACAAATAACCCTATTTGTACAGCATTTTTAAGTAATTTCCTTCCAATTCTCTAGTAGAGAAACTGATTAAATGAACGCCAGAATTTATTTATTTATAATTATAAGCAACTTTCTGGCACCACGACACCTCTGGTGGTTCCAGCAATGTGCTTGCAGGATGCCTGTGCTGGTTTTCTCATGTAAGTCAGCTTCAAGTCATGCAATCTTATCCCCCTGCATGGATTGCTTGGGCTGCAATCAAATATCACCGCCACTTGGGTCGCTGATGTTCCTTGTATGTTCCTGTATGTCACCCCACTTACCTTCACCCCCGAACTCTGTCCAATAAATCATTCATCATCAATGAGTTTTTACCCAGTCCCACACCTGAATAATACTGGTTACGGATTCTCATTGACGATGGAAACGAAAGTCTCACCTGATTAGGGCAACCTTGGTTGTTGGGACAGTAATTCTGGTCGATGATGATCGGGTTCTTGACATTTCGCATCACGATGTTTCGATATTCGATGCCTCTCACGAACGCCTTGCTGGGTCTTGCCCAGGACTTAATCCGCACCCCATTGTCAGATCCGGTGAAGACTGAGTTTGTTAGCGTTACGTTTTGCACACCTTCTTCGTTAAAATCCCTCGCCAAACTACCAATGCTTCCAGACACACAAGCATGAAATTAATATGGAATGTCAATGAGATATGTTTTAGAATGGAAGAATGAATCAATATATTCACAGCAATTGCTTAATGTTTTTATAAGTTTATTACCTGACGCCATGTCCAGGGCCACACTGAATCCGCTCCATCCACAAGTTCCTGGTCCCTGGACCGATTGAAATGCAATCGTCGCCAGTTTTAATGGTGCTGCTGTCAATCGTCACGCCAGTGGAGGACTGCACGTGAATGCCGTCGGTGTTAGGGCTCTGGTCAGGCGCGATAATTCTCACATTGCGAACCATTACATTGTTGCAGCTGTTGATCACAAGATGACTCAGCTGGCTGTTTATCGATATCAACCCGCTCACCACCACGTCGTTAGCCCAATTGAATGTTATCGACTGCAAAGTAATTGCCAACAAATTGATTTATGAGGAATTATATATAGTGATCTCGTCTGTTATCAAGGTCTAAATCATTGTTTGGGTTCTTGTCATCGACAAAATCATACTCATAACTTAGAACAAATTCTTTTTGGCCTAGAGATAAAGAACTATAATAGTCTCTTTGACATTAGAGTCCAAACCGTTCTGAAACCAGCTCACATACAAATTGTGGAGTAAAAAAGACACATATACGCGCACAAATACAATTCTTCTCTATCTGTTGTGACGTACCCTTGCTCCGACAGGGCAATTACTGCCTGATTTCCGGCAGGTCCAGAAGCCTGCTCCCTTGGCGTCAAGCCTGCCGCCAATGACCGTCAACCGGTTGACCTGGACGAACAATATCCAGTTGCCGGAGTTGCCGAGTTTCCAGTAATCCAAAGGAGCAACAAGCGTGCCATCAATCCGGAAGTTGATCTCGTTCTTGCATGGCCCTCTGAACTCCACCGCTCGCAGAACGTACCTTCCTTTCGGCACGTAAACGGTCGCCGCCGTAGCTGATCGGCACCCCGCCTCCCAGGCCCGAAGGAACCCCTGCGTGGAGTCCGACTTGCCGTCCGGCTTGGCGCCGAAACTGAGCACATTGTAGGCTGCATCGGAGCAGGAAACGAAGAGGAAGAAGAGGACGCAAGAAACTTGCAGTTTAGTCATTGTGGCGCAGAAGGAGGGAGAAGATGAGATCTTCAAGAGAAGCAGTTGCATGGAGTTGTTTATATAGTGAGACGTGGGTTATGATGATTCTGAAGTAACTGTCGTTTTAAATGAATAAACAATGAAATGAACCAATTGAAGATTAATTAACAGAACTTCTGCACGTCGCCGCCATCGGCTTCTTCTTCAAGCTATGATATGTACGGTGCTGCTGCATGGGATAAGCCGTCGATGGCACTGCATATATTATGCAAAGCGCGCTGGCTTTTTGGCAGAAATGGATTGATTTTATTAGCTCCGGAATAATCTCTACAAATTGAATTAATTAAAAATAAAAATAAAATTTACGTTTATTACATAATCCCCATTAGTAGTCTACTTGTATTCGATGATTCCCCATATATATTATAATGATTTGAACTAAAGTGATTGAATCCATTTTGTTTGAGTTCTTTTTTGCTTTTTCAATGGATATATATGGAGTTTATGAACCTATATATCTTGACCTAAACTAATATAAAATTATTTTTTTTATTTTTATTTGGTCAAATTAATTATTTGCTTTGTTAGAGAGTCATTTATTTTTTCTTTTTAAAATTTAAGTTAAATTAAGTTCTATAAATCTTATTGTTTTGATGGGTTTTAAGTTTTAAGTTATAAAATTAACCCAAACTGATTCAACTTAAGTTTAATTAGGTGGGGTTAATTAATTTAATTTAATGTAAGAATATTGTAATCGGAAGAAATTAACAAACACTGCCAAATGAACACGATCATATGGTAACATCATGTTGGAATTTTGTTTATTGTGGTTGAATGTACAATCCAGTAATCCAGCATGTGCATGTGGTGATGAGATGGGTGGTTAATTACCGGAAATGGACATGAACGTGGACGTTTCGTTTGTACGGCTTTCTTGTTCTTGCGTGCCAGTGTTGACACTGTACGGCTTCTGCTTGCATGAGCGCTTGCGTGCGCAGCGCAGTCGCCAGGTTGTGATTGTGGGGCTTAATCTTAATTAACGGCCACGCGATGAAACGTGGAGAAATGCCGCAGCGCAATTAGGCGGCCAAGCCGCCGGTTCTGTCGCTGCGCCCCCACTGCATGCCTATCCTCCCTCTTAAAAACAAGTCAAAAAGTCTCATATGAATATGATAGACGTGGCATATCAACCATGTTTGCCTATCTATGATAAGCGGTTACAATATTTTTCAGTATTTGAACTCCTTTTTAATTAAGTGTTTTTTTATCAACATAAACTACATTTCAATCAGTCAAGTATAGAAATCACACAACTGATCAGACTTAAGGGTTTCCTTTCAAGTAAGTTCATACACAAATATTTGGGTGCATATATATTTGGCTAGTGTGGTTGTAAAGGTTATTATTATATATATTGGATAAGTTTTCTCATCAATTAATTATCTTGAAAGTAGTGGCTGCAAATTTTAATAGTTAAAAAATGTATTGGTAATTTAATATCTACATTTGATGATGGAATGGGGGATGGATCATCATGTGTTGTTTTTGAGAATTGAATCTCGAGACTGGCTCCTCGATAAGTACGTACTGCACTTATAAGAGAATGAGGCAAGGCTAGATCTCTCAATATGATCTCTAACACTCAAGCCAGTAATAAAAACTAAAAAGAGAATGATGAGATAATTTTACCATAGCAGTCCCCATTTGTATAGATTAAATGAGATGAAATATTTGGAGTTAATCTCAAGATGATTGGAATTCCCGAGCTTAACTATTAGATTTAACTTAGGTCTTTCTAAATTATGGTTGGGATATATATATATATATATATGATAATGCTCAAATCAACATGCAAAGGTAGCACACATGCAGGCATGTGGTTTTGTAACTAGGTGGGTGGGTCGTTAATTAAAGCTAGATTTATTTATTTAATCCTTCCATTATTTATTCTTCCCTCGAGGCTGATTTTGAATTTGTCTTTGTTTTTTGTTCTTATTTTTAAAATTTTGAAAAAAAAAGACATGATTCATGTTGGAGCTCCTATTTTTTTTTTCAACTATATATATACTTCTCCTATTATTTTCAAAAATAAGAAAAAAACTGGACACACCAATTTGGTGTTTTTTGAAATTTATTTTTTAATATTTTCTAATTCATAGAATTATAAAATTGAATTTTTTTTAACAATTAAATTTTCTTTTTTCTAATTAGATAAGATTCAAACATTTAATAAAAAATTAGAATCCTAAAATTAAAAAATACATATTTTTACATGTTAATAGTCACTAATTAGGTTTTTCCATTTTTTATTTTTTTATATGTATATCCTCTATATTTCTTTTTTTTCTCGTGACTTATGTTTTGCTTATCACTGTTTTAATGGTGTGAGAGAGCCTTTCATTTTGTTTTGTTTAGATTTGTGTATTGATACTCGAATCTCATCGATTAATATTGATGAAGTTAAGAGGCCAACCACCATTCAGTTTGTTTTTTTTTTTTTTTTTGCTATTTTTTTATTTTCTCAACTTGAGACTGTCCAAGGGCTCCCTAGACCTGACACATCCAAAATGTTTTTGTGATAAATAAGGAGGGCAAGGTCTCATCCCCCCAAGTGAGTCCTATGACGCTCAAGTTAGTTATTGCTTGAGAATGATTCAATAGTGATGTAATCAAAGCATAATAATTGAATTCTCTCAGGCATTGTGCCTTTATATAGAGTCTTGTGTTGCGGGAGCAATCCAAATAGGCCCAAGTGGACAATGAGGATAAAAATTGTTGGATAGGTTGCAGGCCATTCATGGGTCTCCCTTGGGCCTGAAGAACTGTTCATGGGTCTTGCTTGGGTTTGGGGACTATAATTGTGGGCTACAAGAGCACCAAATACTCGTTAGCCCTTTTCCCAAGCCTAACTTGTGGGCTTTGGGTCATGGAAGGGCTTTTCTGTCCACTACCACTTGCCCCCCATTCCCTATTCTAAGGTGATTAAGGAGTAGTGTAGAGGATCTCTTTTTCCTGTTGATCGCATCATGCCTGACCTCGATTGAGGTCAAAACTATTCAGCTGCTACTTCTTACCTTTAAAATTATTAAGGGACCTTTCAACTTCTGTCCCCCCATTCCACCATTGCGTCATTAAATGGTTCATCAACCTATATATCTGCTTTAATCAAACAAGGAAGGATTTTTCCTACCCTTTTTCATGAGGAAATGTGAGTGAGGAGATGCCACCTCAGCATTGTTAAGAGGGAGTGCAATTTTTTCTACCTTTAACGAGGGTGAACGTAATCTCTAGTGATTTGGGGGTTACAAATAATAGAAGGGGGGTCTCTCTGTTATTTTAGATCCTCCTTCTGTTATTTGTAACCCCCAAATCATTGGGGGTTACGTTCACCCTCATTAAAGAATGTGAACAAAATCGCACTCCATTCTAGGTATATATAAATCTTGAGGGAAGCTAAATAGATGCCTATCCCCTCGGGACTTATATATACCTAGAATGAAGTGTGATTTTGTTCACCCTCTTTAACAAGGGTAAACATAACCCCCACTGATTTGAGGGTTATTTTTAACAGAGGGGTAGCCCCTCTGTTATTTTTAACTGTCCTTCTGTTAAAAATAACCCCCAAATTAGTGGGGGTTATGTTCACCCTCGTTAGAGAAAGTGAACAAAATCGCACTCCCTAGAATGATCTTCCACACTTATTGCATTGCTCTCCCTTCTCCCAATGTTCAAAATTCTCAGTGCTCCTCCTTCTCGAGTAATTAGGTATGTCTTCTTCTTTTGATTCTATTAATATAGAGAAAGTAAGCTTCAACAATGGCACAACCTTGACCTCAAGCTCAGGTTCTCAATTAAGCTCGATCTCTTTTGCTTTTAGGGATCAGATGAATGTTATTGTCTACAAAGAGGTAATGGTGTTTAGAAGAGAGAGAGAGAAAAAAAATTCCAAGAGTTCTAGGTGAGATTCATACATCCCCTTAATCAAGGTAGTTAAAATTGGGATTCAAAAAGGATTTATAAAATCGGATCGTAAAATCGTAAAGATTTTAGAGGCAATTAAAAATATTTTTTAATTTTTATAAATATATATTTGTAATAATATAATTTTATAAAAATAAATTAATATTATTTAATAATCTGATTATTCCTTATTATAACTCAAAAGATGATGCTTTTAAAATATAACTCAAAACTAACATGTTGGTATAGACAATTTAGAAGCAAAATATAGCTTAAAATTCTTTAAATGATGGTTCTAATATTCTCCATTAGATTTAAGTTATAATTTATACTTGAAGCATAAAATTGTTTGGGGGTCTATGAAGCATAAAATCGTAAAATTGTACACCTAAAATCGGGATTTTATAAGATTTTACCCCAAATAAAATTTTACATGAGATTTGAATTGTTTAGGGGTCTCTAAAGCGTAAAATCATACAATCATACGAATAAAATCGGGATTTTAACAATAATACCCCTAATCGAAGAGGCCACCCACCTCGATGAGAAGGTAGCCAAGACTTTCATGGGCCAATATGGTCTTGATAAGGATGAGTACATCTATTCTTATTTGAAATTTTGCCATGCTAATGAAGCTCTTAAAGGTCGCTTAATCCTGCATACCTGATAGAAAAAGTATGGAACAATTGTTACACCCAGTAAAATAAATAGACAAAGTATGAATAAATCAAATGGAGAAGGTGATGCCACATGGCAGCCTGAGAGGCCACCTCGAGTTCTTCCCTGTGAGGGTTACTCAGCGGTCTCCGAGGTCGCACCCTCAAGTGAGGATCACTCGAGGGTGTTACAAGTGCACATTCACGCCCATATACGCCAACACCCTAACCTAACACCCCTGAGTGACCCTCACTCGGGGATGCCATAGGCACGCCCGTGCCCGTGCCCATGCCCGTTGCCTTACTCGACCATGCCTACATTCCTCATGCCTTCACCTCGCGAGACCCGATCAAAACTATCACCAAGTTACTCGTCGAGAATATCAAACCACTCGACACTTAATAGCCTCTCCCATCACTATAAATAGCGAGGTCATCCCTCCCATTTGGTACGCAATCTCTCACACTTACATTTCCTATTTACATTTCCTTCTTGCATTCAAATATTCTACATTTGTGAAATGATGATTTAAGCATCAAATGGTCAGCGCGAGAATTTTAACCCACGCCCCGAACTAATTTTCTTTTCAAACAGATCATCCATTGCTCAGAGGAGTCATCCATCGTTATCACTCCACCTCAAGAAAGTCATCAATCATTTAAGAAAGTCACCCATCATTCAGTTAAGTCACACATGAGTCATCCTAAGATGATTTTTCATACCTAAATTCATTATTGTAGTTGAGCAATAACAAATATCAACTTGGATATATATATATATATATATAGGTAAGTTAATAGTTTATTTTAACTTCAATCTAGATTATGTTGCATGCTAAACTTTAATTATGTCTTAAATTTGCTTTTATTGAGGTTGTTATGTTAAGAAGTAAAAGGAAAATTTTGGAAAACTTTGAGATTAAAATGTAGTTATTGAAAAAAAAAATCAAATTCTCAAGGTTATGACAAGCCTAGAAAGTGAAATATTATATAAAGAATGAAGTATCAAATTACAAAACACCAAATTATACCAATTATAAATTAAATACAAACCAACATAATGTTAGAAAAGTTCATGCAAATAAAACAACTTTACCATTACATCAAAATTCATTTTGTTTAGAATTTTTTTTTAAAAAAATAATATTTAAATAATTATTGTCAAATGTCACTTAATGAACTTTTACTTTTATTTTTTACTTTTTTACACGGGCATGGCATGGGTTACCTTAGTTTTATATAAAGATTGGCCAATGAATTCTCTTTTTAAGGCATAATGTTCATCTCCAATAAAGTAAAAAAGATATTATGTTTACGGTACATATTAGAGACAATTCCTAAGAATTGTCTAAATTGTACAAACAATCCTTGCATTTTAAAAAATGAAAGAGATCCCTCTTGACTATAATAGATTTTAGGAATTAACCATTTTGTCTGGTATTTTGATAACTTCTCTTTCTCTTTTATCGCGTATTCTTAATTTTTCTTTCATTTTTCATCAATCATAATGGTTTAGTGATAATGTTGAACCAATTATTAAAGTCTCTTTCTATCTCTTTCTCTCTCTTATCTTTCTCTCTTTTTCCCTATTATCTTGTTTCCCATTTTTTGTGATCGAAAATTTAGACGATGCTCAAAAATTATTTTTGACTTAGATCGTTTGAATGACGAAAATGAATTATCTTTATCATTTTGTGTAACATCCCGCTCGAGCGATAGAAAGAACCGGAACAACTTTCCCTGATGGGCCTACACGAACTTCCCAGGGGGGTCACCCATCCCTGGATTATCCCAGGTCAAGCACGCTTAACTTAGGAGTTCTTTGCCAACATTCAGCCCAAAAGGTATCCAGCTGGTGTTGTTTCCTTTCTTACATTATCCTCGATATATACTAACTTCTCTGGGCTCTCGAGATATTATATTTTATTTTTATCATACAAATATAAGTCTAGATTCACGTGATGAAGATGAACCCAAATTAGATAATCTAGGTTTGATTTGGTGCAAACCTAGTTCATCTTCATCTCTTCGATGAATTCAATGAAAATGAAGATCTTAAATAAAGATGAAAGCAAAATGGTTTGATAAAGATGATTTGGGTTCTAATTGGAAACCTAGATGAAAACCCAAGGCAACGGACAACGTTGGTTCACAAGGATATTTTAATAAAATTATGTATTGTGCAAGAGTTAACCTTAAGAGAGATTAATGGTATTTTTGAAAATATAGAAGTGATTGGTCTAATTTAAATAAATTTTAATAGTGATTGTGAAATTTACCCTTACATACATATATATATGTATATATATGTCTAAAATAAATTTAATTGAATCATAATTAAATACATCTAAATAGGAATTGTCAGTATATAGTGTGTATCCATTCAGTAGTATTTATAATTTATATATGACAGAAAGATAAAATAGTATATAATAATTAATAAAATGAGAAAATTATATTATTAATTAGTTTTTAAATTTTATATTTCATAGTAAGTTAGTCCCTTTACTTTAGTTTTTATTGTGACAATTATTAAATTTTAATTTTTGTTTAAATTTAGTCCTTTTATTAACAAAAATTAACTTAACATACATTAATATAGTCTCAAAAATCACTTAATTACGAAATTTAGATTAATTTTAATATATTAAGTGATTTTAGAATTTATATTAACATATATGATGTCAATTTTAGTTTAAAAAATTTAATAAAAAATTAAAAGATAAACTAAATTAATGTGGAAAAACCATTATTCAATGTCATATTTAATTAGAGTTCTTATAATGAATAATTCTTAAGCGACATGTGGAAGATCCATATATTCAATAATAAGCTTTAAGAACAGAAAAAAATAAAAGAAATGAAAATTAAATAGATCTTTTTTTTAATATATTAAAAGTTTAAAAATATTTCCGATAATTAAAAATGTTTCTAAATTTCTATTCCATCCTTAACTGAAAATATGCCAATAAGAGTGGAGAAACAAAGAGAACTGTTTGACCTGATTCCATCACATCCACACCTCTCTACCCTCTCTAATGGCGGAAGAGGAAGAAGATTCGAAAGTCCACGCTCCCATCTCAAATTCTCCTTCAAAACAATCTCAACCTGTAATTCTCTCGCTCAGTTAATCTAAATATGCATCAACTTTGTATTTCTGTATATTTGTACTGTTTGGGCTTCAATCTATTTATTCATTCATCCAGTTTTCTCAATTGGTGGCAAAAGTTCCCTTTTTGAAGTATGATCTCGTGTTTATATGTGTCCTTTTTGTTTAATTTAAGTTGGTACTGAAAGAAAGTTGATCGGAATTTGATTCCATTTGTGGTATCTCATGGAGCAGTTTGTGGAGGTCATTTGCAAAAGTTCCGGGAAGAGGAGACGCTTTGCCGCCGGCACGGAGGCGGGGTTTGCATCTTCTTTGATTAACCGGAAGCTTGGTGATGATGGGCCGCCCGCGTTGTACATTGAAGCGGTGAAAGAAGAGGAGGAGTCTGTAAGCTTTGGCCCCAATTCGGTTCTCGTAAATTACGGCGATGGCTGGGAGTTGCAAACTGTTAATGAAGCACAAGGTGATTGCAAACTGTTATCAGTTTAATTGAGTAAATGTTGGAATGTTTCAAATTTTCTGGCTGTTTGATGCTCTTTCTTTTTTTGGTGGAATAAGGTACGAGAAAAAGGGATTTCGGTTACCAAACACGTGTCCCGTCTCCCATGGTATGAATTCTTGTATTGACTCTTTAAATTTTTGTGTTTCTTGGACTAGTATTTGCTTGGAGACATATTCTGATAACCATTTCAAGTTGTAGTTGGATGGGTTTATTTGTATTGGAAAATGGAGGGTAACAAAGATAAACTGATAGCAATTGGTTGTGGTGAGTCGGATGGCTTTTTCTAGGACTATATATTAAAGAAAGAACTGTCCTAAGAGCAAACCTTTTACAACTATGTACAGGAAGACCTTCAAATATATATATATATATGTAGAACTCTCTACATCTTCAAAAGCTCTTTTGTTGCTCTCCATCCTTAAAGACCACATATACAGATAGGAGTTATGTTCTGAAGTTCTTAAGCCTTTCCTTAGGAGACTCTTTGGCCAAGAAAAAAACAAAAACATTGGTGGGCATTACCCAATTTACTTTGAAGAATGCAAGAAAAGTCTTGTTTAATTGCCAGGTACTTGAGTGAGGCAAGTGGAGCCCCTTCCTCGATAAGAAGCACCAATCAACCATAACATATTTTCTCTTCTCAAGTTATCAATAGGAAGAATAGAGCTAAACCACCCCTGGCAAAGAATAGAGCTTTAACTTTGCAATTAGCCTTACATCATAGAAAGACCAGACCATTAAATTATCAACCCAGATGGGCACCAAATGTATTTGTCCCTCCCATGCTTGATAACAAACTGGTCCTCAAGTAATTCAAAGAATTCATTGCTAGTGTTGAGGATTGTGTAAAAACGCGACCAAACAATCTCACCTGTGACTAAAAGAATTGAGTCCTTTCACTCAGACATCTCTAGCTGGCAAGTGAAACTCTCATGCCCCAATGGAGGGGACTGAGACCTCTTGCCAGGGAGTCTCTGTGGGGTTTTCTTTGGGACCAGGTTAGAGATTGCGCTATTGTTAACCATGCTTGAACCCTCTCCAGAGTCTCAAGACTGCCCCTTTAGCAGTTTTAAACCTACTTATTTTTATAGCTAGATGTTTGCTTGATAGCAGGGTAGATGCCTTCCTTCCTTAGAAGAGGAGGATGGAAATGAGACCACTGTTTGGATCTCAAGAAGAATAAAAAGAATTCTGAGTTGTGGAACTTCTAAAGTAGAAGATCCCTTATAAAAGAAGCCCAACCATCATCAAAATTTGATTCTGGAACCTTAATCACTTTCAAAGAATCAGGGTTGCTGGCATTTACTGACCTCTTCAAAACAACTGCCACCATGACAAAACAAGTACATTTTTTGTATAGAAGGAATAAGTGACATTGAAGTAGGCCTTGTATTTGATTTAGATTTTATTCACTTATTTAAATGTTTAACCTCTGTCCACAATTATACTATGTTAACAAGCGCACCATTTGGTCCTTTTCTAGTACATCCAAAACTAACATAACTAGTTCACTTTTGAGTCTCTCACCCCGTTGGCTGATAATTTAAAGGACAAAAGTAATTAATTGCATCAAAAATTTATAGTGAGATATTTTTGTGTAGGACCTGAAGAAATAAGTTGGTTGCTTCTCATTTTTCTCTCTTCATCATCAGGGGTTCATTGAACAACTCAGTAAACTAAATATATATTTCATTGACAAGTGATCACTGATTGGGCCCCTTGGTAACATGGTGGGGGATAGTCAAAGAGTTGAGTATTGCATGATATAGTGTTCCCTTGAGAGAGTTATTTACACTAACAAGGATATGCATTATATATTTCTTTCTTTTTGCTTCCTGGGAGAATGAAAGGAGAGGAGTGTGTATTGTCATGTTAGGTTTTTCAGGGCAGTGCAGAAGTTTTAGTGGTTGCAAGAATTCTTTGACGTTCTTCATTGGACTTCCTGTGGTGAGGGGGCAGAGAAATGATAATGCCATGTGTAGAGAAACACACCACTTGACTTAAAAATTGTTCTGCAAGTTGCTTTCAGAAAGAGGTAAATTTCTTTCTCCTTGAAGGAATTTGGAGACCCGAAGTGCCTACCAGCAGTTCTCATTTGTTTTCTGCACCACTGCCATGGAGGCCATTTTGATTACTGATAATATGTGGAGAAGAGGAAAAGTAATTCTGTTTAGTTGTTCTTGCGTTTGAGTTCTTGTGGCATTGTGATTGTGTTCGACGTATGTAACCATTAGTTGTTGGTTGGAGCTCCTTGTTTCATGTGGAATTTCTGGTAGAGACTGCAATAGAGAGGCTTGTGAGGATATTGAAATGCCCTTTCAGGGACTGCCTTTAACCAAAAGGATAGGAGCTAAAACAGATGAGTACTGTAAAACCCGATGACTGTGTACAGTGTACTGTACAGATATATGCGCAAAAATGTATATATTATTTGAATCTCAACATCAAAAACCCTTTATTTTAATCCATCCATTGAAATGTAGCCTAGATAAGCTGGTAAGCATAATCTGCAGTTTTGAATCCATTCATTCATTAAAGACCTTTTATTTTAATCCATCCATTAAAATCCCTTTATTTTAATCTGCAGTTTTTTTTACCATTTCCTTAAGTGGAAGCACCAGCCACGTCCCGTGTGAATTTCTGCAATTGAAAAGTTCGGAAGATTTATAATATGGTGTTGAGACCTTTAATGATAGGCAACTTATCCTCTTTCTTGTCATCAATTTGCAGGGCCCGGATGACTCGCGTCGCATGAAGAAGGCAGTGCCAGTGTCACCACCACTCGATAATTATTGGTACATTGGGAAGATATTGCTGGCTTTCATTTTAATTTTTGTCATGGGTGCAGTTCTAACATTGGCTTTGGAGAATCTTCCAAGGCTAATTTTGCTAATCAACTCATCCATTTAATCGTCATTGTTGCGCAACACAACCTTTTTCTATTTTCCTTCTGGTGGAAATTTGGTTCTTGTAACATAGTATACCATAGCTTGATTGGATGAATCATTTCTATAAAGCTATTAGGATTGATAAACCAATCTATTATCATTTTAGGAAGCAACAGAGATGAGGACGGAGTTCGGGAAAAATAAGTTAAATAATACTATCGTCGGGTGAATACATCTTGAATGAATTTTATAAATTGAGACATACCCAGCATCTGTAATGGAGGGAAACTGTGAACAAGTTCACATGCAAAGTTAAAAAGGTGTTCTCGTTCGCAAGGTTTCATGCATTGTGAGGTTCAGGAAATGGTTGTTATATATGCAGGTTCATGCGTATTTTGCAAACCGGTTTATCACGACTTTAATTCATGATATCCTAGCCGTGAGTGAACTCGAGGAACAGAATATCTATCAGCTTAAACTTTTGGGCATAGAACAAAACCAAATTGGGACAAACATAATAACAGGGGCAATCATTTTTACTGGACATCCCCGATTAGGAATGCCATTTCTTGAATGTGCAACTATTTACATGCTTGACAAAGACCCTTTTGTCAAGGACCAATAATACAACATTATGCTGCTAATTGCACAGATTACCACCGCAAGTAGGATTATAAACAATGGGCCTCAAGTTTCAAGCAGACAACAATTTCTTCCAGGCCGGCTGGTGGCTGCATGAATATGTACTGCAATGCTTTGCAACTAGACCTCAGAGCTTGAAGAGCTATGATAGATTTCCTCCACACGCGCAGCGGGCACATAGACTGCATCTCGTAATGAACTGTGGGTTCGCCCATAGAAAGCATAAACCAGCACGCCGACTGCCAGCCATATTGACACACGCGTCCAAGTGGCAGCTCTGAGTATTGACATCGAAAACAAAAAATGAGCAACAGAAATGAAGAAAGCTCCCTTAACACAATATCCAGCAGTTTGTGTAATAACAGTGGGCAAATTTAAAGAATCCCACACATAACGGTCCAGAATACAAGTGACCAATGCATTTTGTTACTAATATTTTGACGCTGTATGATATAACAGCAGCAATCACACTTAACATCACTAGGTAGGGTCAGCTACATAAATTCTCTCTCCAACTATTTCAATGTTGTCTATTAGAAGAGAAAATGATGGTCTCTGTAGATAGAGGGCAGCGTTGGAATCTTATAAAATAGCTGCAAGTTTTTTAGCTCTTCCAGATCTCATATTCCAAGCAAATCAATTAAATTGTGGGATTACACTTGTTTTCTTGAAAATAAAAGGGAAGAAGAGAACAATGAAGCATTCGCACAAGGTCAGCGGGCAAAACCACAGGACATGGATTATTCCAAGGAAGCTGCCCATGAAATCAAACAAACTGCTTTCTTCTATTTTTCTTCACTATTTATATTTTTTCCCTGATGAGGTGTTTCTTCCGTTTCAGAGAAAATTCAACTTGCTATGATTCTAAAAGAAAAAAGAGAAAAATCCTTGCCAACATTCGGTCCTCTCAAGATCTTCTGCTTTCCAGGAGGAGAGCCAACATAAACACCATTTTATTCAAGAAAGATGTACTTATAGAGTGAACAGCAACGGGAACAAGAGTGAGCAGAAAACAGCAGACAGATTGACAAAGTACTCACCCGAGATTAATTAGCAAGTACAGATTGATGAGAATGCTGATTATAGGTAGGAGCGGAACAAATGGGCAAATGAAACCTGAATCAGAAATCAAAGGTTTGATCAGCATTTCTGCATTTTTCTTGCACAACTGTTTATCCTCTACTACAGAGGAAAATCATCCATGAAAACAACAACTCAGGCTATCCCACTTAACCAAGCTGAAGGTGTTAGATGTAGAGTAAAAGCAAAGTTATTCTGTGAAGTTAGATTTTAACTTGGAAAATTAGACTTTGTAAAATAAGAAAACAAACCTCCTGTGTGCCCAAAGCTATGCCTTGCATCATCTTGATCAATACAAGTGAGCACTGCCAACCCAGTTAAAAGAAGAGCACCACCAATTCCACACACGGTATACCGAAAAAAGCTGGTAATATAAACAATTAGTAAACATTTGTAACAAGACTCATAAGATAAAAATTTAGAAGAAAATAAATATACAGGACCAAAAAGAGAGACCTCCCAAAAATCATGTAGGACATGAACATGGTTTTCGATTTAGTTTTGGGAAGCTCAAAACCACATAAGATGAATATTCAACCAACCTATTTATATCCGTTCCCCAGCATCAGATGCAGCATTATAACATGCTTCACATGCAGCATTATAACACCAACCTTAACAAATTGTAGTACACGTCGTTTCAAATTCAAACCATCAATGTGACAGTTGTTGGAACACAACTATTTTCATTGACCAATGACTACCCGTTGTGTCTGAAAAGCCTTGTTTATTTTGCTACCAATGAGAGTAGTTTTATGTTTTGTTGATTGAGAAATAATCATGGAGTGACAAAAACCAACCTTGGGAGGCTCACAGTCGAAGCTGCAGATGTAATGAGAAATGCTCCTATACATGTAAACATTATGGTCCAGCCAGCAATTTTCCGCCTGTTTTCATTTATTATGCCTGCAACAATCAACGTAAAAAAATAGAACTGATTTAACATTTCAACTGAACTCTCATGTAACTAATCCAGAAAATGAATCCTATTAGGGTTAGGATGTCAATATCATGTGGTGAGTTTAACTCTACTTTCAAGCCAGGAAGTGAACAAGAAACAATCAGACATCAAAAGTGAGAAAAAACTAACCAGCTGCACGTCCTGGAATAAGAGGATAAGTAACTGGTTCCTGTCCCTTGCCTAGCCAACGTTCAGGGCTCCCCTTAGAAATTCTACAATCTTTTGAGTTTTCCACTCCAATTTCCTCAGTGGTACAATTGTATCGGGATGATACCGCATCAATTGACTCCTGAAGTGATGATGGAATTGGGACCTCATCTGGTGGGACATATCTAAGTATCAGCACGGAAATTGCCACCATAGTGAATGCTAGAAGTGTCCCCACACTGACCTGCATGAGAAGTGCCATCTTAAATTTACATTATTTTTTGAGGAACTTCAATTGGTTCTTTATTCATTAAAATACTGAAATAATATTTCAGTACTCTTAGCTAGTGTTTCGGGAAGCAAAAGAATTCAGTGACATGGACACTATACATGATAAACTCATTTTTTTAAAGGCAAGATCTAAATAGCTCTAAGGGATCCAGTTGAATCTTTGATCATTATCTGCTTCAAATATGAACCCAGAAACAATTTTGATTCTTCAAGGGCCATCTATTATCAATAAATAAAAGGTTCGAACTCCATCATTTATGTAGTTGCTAGGACAAACATCACGGAGAATGGGATATTTTCCTTAAATTGGCATAACTGAAAACTAGATTATTTTCTAGTGTAGATGGTCTATTGACCTATGCATGTAGCCTTTTATAGAACAGGAAAAAAAAAAGGGAAAAAAATAGCAGTCTCACTCAAAAGTCCAATTCTTACAGATAGTAGAAAGGAGTATTCCATTGAACACATGAATGAGCAGAAGATCATATTTGTTTATAGATGATACATACCATCCCAGCCAACTGGTCTACATCCATCAAGAATGCCAAGGTTGCTGCTATTACACCAGTCACCACTGTGCTCTTGACAGGAACTTGGGTATGTTTATTAACATCTGAGAAGAATGAGGGCAATAATCCATCTCTTGCCATTGCCATCAGTATTCGAGGCTGTGATCACATATAGACCAAGAATTCCCATGTTAGGCGTAAGAAAGATCACACACTGAAGCAAGCAAAACTGATTTCTTGAATTAGCCAAGACATTTACTTCTATAGATTGCAAAGACACAAGCAGATTAATTTTCAGCAAAATCAGAACACCCTGGCACTTCATAAGGTCCATTACTTGGTCACAACCCTATTAGTTAAATACATTGACTTAATGTCAAAGCAAAAGGATCCATGTCTTCCTCCAACACCAACCATACAACAAGTTCTTCTGTATTATGCATGTCAAATTTGGGTATATTTTGCTTCAAAATCATGGCAGCATCAATACTGAAGTTCTGCCAAACGGATGAGGTTATAAAATTGCAGATATTAAATTGCAGTTCTTTCGGAATGGAGACTAGAGATGTGTAAACTAACCTCAATAACTATAGCCATTAGGAAAATAATTCAATTCAGGATATTCTACTTTAACAGCCAACTATCATTTACAGTGTCATTCTGAAAGTTTCATAGGAGTTAAATTTCCAATAAAGTATAAAATGGAGGAAAAGAAAGGAGAAAAATAAAACAATGGAGAAAATAGAGAAGAAGAAAGCACCTAGGTGGCTACTGACACACAGAAATCTGCATTTACATGGATAGCAGAGGGTCGCACACATAAACTGATTAAATAAGAGAGAGACATCAGTCTCATTAAGTTTATATTTAAAACATTAGTGAATCTTTTTGTCTACAAGCTAAGAAGCCTGCCTCCTCAGATAGATCAAAAATGCACTTCATTCGAGAGAATAAAGATGCCCTAATCTGATGAGGTATCCTCAATCTCTAGAAAGTACCTCAATGGACCCAAGTCCTTGATCTAAAATTCTTTAGCCAACTTGGTCTCAAGGTCAAACATTTTCTGTCCAACATTTACAGTCACTGTTATGAGAACGACCTTGTTAGCCACGGGAAGGTTGCTCCCTTGTGACTGGCAGGTCATGGGTTCAAGTTGTGGAAATACTCTCATTGCAAAGCAATGGTAAAGTTGCATATTAAAATGACCCTTCCCCAACCCTCTCAAAGCGGAAAAGACCTCTATTTCCAGTCACTGCTATGTCACCCACATACACAACAAGAACAGTAATTTCATAATTACCTAAACAAAAAATTATGTAAGGTATTAAATAACATAAGGCACAGCTAATAGTGATGCACCTAATTACTCAGCCACATCATTATAAGGCCCTCCTTGAGAGCCATTTCTCATGGATCCCCCCCCCCCCCCCCCCCCCCCCCCCCCCCCGCCGATTGGATTCTTGAAAGCTCATGTGATATAACCAAGCCCCAAGCACTAATAGCCAAGCTGCCCAAACCTGATCAAATCATATAGTTGTTGCCATCCAACTAAACCAAACTAGTCTAAAGATGAGAGAAACTTCTAAGAGCCACAAAATATAGACCCATTCTCTTGACAGAAGGACACCTCAATGAAACTATAGAACTAACAAAAACTTGTTCAAGGGCCAAGAAACTTTAGAATCCTCACAAGAGGAGATATTACCAAACAAATAGACACTAAATGGAACAAAAATGACCAGGAAAAGCCCCCAAAAGATAAAAAATATTGGCTACAACTCATTGTTCTCAGCTACAAAACCCCATTTGCAACTCCTCCAAATGTGAATATCCAATGTCAAGGCTATTGTAGTCATGTTGTCAGCCCCCGTAGATCAAATTATATGCATTCCTCTGCTTCAAATAAGATTGGAAGTTTTCATGAGAAATTTAATATGGGAGTGAAGTCGTAAAAAAGGTTTCATTGATTATTTACTATAGTTTCTTCGCCATTCATATAAATAAAGGACAGGGGATCAGATTTTGATATCAATTCTTATTTCTAGAAACACAAAAGAAATAAAAGAAAGAAGAAACACACGCGAATGAAGGAAAAAGAGAGAGGAGAAACTTAGAAAGCTAATAAGAGAAAACCTATGGCCTAGATTATCACCCTTACAGATTATGTATATGTTAATGTGAAACAGAAGACAAGAATACCTCATTCTCAAAACAGCAGATCACATATTAACAAAATAAACGGACCAGTGAATAAATTTAACAATTCATTATTTGGTAACTACAAGCCATTGCCATTGCTTACTTGAGGAAGGAGTGAACCCAATAATGTTGAGCAGAGAGCAGTTGTAGCTCCAGCAGTTATAACATACCTGCAGCCAGAGTAGAGGCAAATGGAAAAAGGAATCAGCTCAGATGCCCTGGAGGTTATAGAAAAGACTAGACTGCAATACCAAAATTTAATGCATCATACATACGCTGCCCACTGCATCCCATTGCTTGCAAAGGCAGAGGAGATTGGGGTGTCAGGATCCATTGCATAGTAGGGCACTAGACCAACAATGACAATAGATACCAACATATACAATGAGCAACAAATAGATAGGGCAGCCCCTATACCCAAGGGCAAATCTCTTTGAGGATTCTTAACCTGTCAAGTTAAGATAAAATTGCAAAGTCTTAATTAATTTAAATCAAAACAATTCAATGCAACTAAGAAAAAGAATATGACCCCTCTGGATTGCATAGTGACCAGTGATTCTAAAACAGTCAAGTAAAGTAATTCTAAAGTTCTAACTTCATTGAAGTCTGAACATTTCAATATAATAAAACAAAAGGACACATGACTGGATATGGACTTGTACCTCCTCCGCAGTACTGGCAACTGAATCAAAACCAATGTATGCAAAGAAGACTGTTGCAGCCCCAGCGAGCATCCCATCTACACCAAACGGGAAATACCTATAGTAGAAACATGAAAAGAAGATAATATGAACTGTCCTAAGAAAGTTGATCATGTTAAAATATACATACATGAAAACCTAGGTCCCTTACCCAACAGAAAGTTCATAGCCAGTCCATCCAGTCTTGAAACCCAAATATCCTCCAGCAATGATGACAAAGATCATGGCACAAACATTTGCTGTTGTGACAATTGATTGTACCAAAGTGCTCTGAAGAAATTATTATAAAATTTAATTGGAGAGAAAAAAAAAGTAGTACCCACACTCAAAGCAGAGAGTATAAGGAAACATTACTTAGGTACCTCCTTGATTCCAACACACAAGAGGCCAGTTATGACAAAAACTAATAGTGCAGCACACGGGTCAACCACAATTTGAAGCCCAGGCAGAGTTTGACGAGCTAGGAATGCAGGCAAACTATCTGCACCGCCAAAAAGCAAGGCCTAGAGAGAATATGGAAAACAGATCAAATACTAGTGAAGGAGAGGGATGTATGATACTATGATTACTTTAGCCAAGCATCATAATCAAAAACTCATGTTTGCTTATCATAATGGAAATATTTATATAGAGACAATTAACCATCCAGTACTCTTGTTCATCTACATTTATCTAAAGCAAAATGCAGAACACCCACCTATGGTCGGTCAAAAAGATGATACAAATTTCTTTCACATGTACTTTTGTCCATTTAGCAATTAAGCAAAACCAGATAGCACACTATCTCATTACCTGGCAGCAGAAGGAGTCATCTTAAACCTTTTCCCCAAATTCAACAAGAACCAAGTACAAATAAAAACTAAAGTGCTCTTAACATTCTAGAAATTATAAAATATATTTCCATATCTTCATGTTAATGCTCAAGCAAAAAGGAACTCCTAATTGAACACATAAACCATCTAATATTTTTATTGATCACAAAAAAGACCTAAGATTTTCCAACAGACATGTTAAATCAAGATCCAAAAGGACAAAGTTTGATGAGAACATAAATCACTTTCTTTCCCTTCTGCAGCTTCCCAGTAATTCCAAAAGTTAACAAGAGTAGGATGAAACAAGAGAAATTTTGATTAGATGTCCATTCATTCCATAGTGGAATAATAATAATAACAATAAAGAATTTCTTCCTTAAAAGGACTGGGAAAAGGCAAAAAAATGAAAACAAGGCAAAACAAATAGCAACAACAAATGCATTAAGAAAGTAAACAAGAACTAAAAAAAAAAGGTCAAAATCCAACATTAAACAACAAAATATGAAACAAGAATAAGAAACGGTATTAAAGGAACAGCCTTTTCCATGAACCAAAGATAAAAGCAATAAATGCCATCACCATCAGGATAAGGCCAGAAATTTGAACTAATCATTAGAAATAATGCCAATACCAGATTCGGCGATATGCCACGTGCAACTGCAGAACCACCAATGGTATATTCCAATATCAGAGCCCAACCAATTAACCAAGCAACACTGCAATGAGAGAGCCGAAAATTACTGCCTGAAAGAAAAATGTAAACCTCCAAAAAAAAAAAATGCCTACATGTTCCCAGCCAAAAAAAAAAATGCATACATGTTTTGATTATCTATTCTTAAACCTCAAAACACAATGTTGAACCACAATGATTTAGAGCTTAGAACATATTTAAGCTTGCAATTTGCACCATTCAATAAAAGCCCCAATTCAAGGAGCATGATTTACTGAGGGTGTGTTTGATAGTATGGAAATTCCATGGAAAATGTCACGTCCGAGGAATTGAATTCCATCTTTGTTGTTTGATACACTGCATTTTTCATGGAATTGAATTCCATGGCACAACTCTTTAAAGCATGTTTTGGCCTATTTTCTATGAAAAATTAATTCAAGGGTGGGGGGGGGGGGGGGGGGGGGGGGGGTTGTTTTCCATGGAAGTTGGAATTGAATTTCAAGGTACAACTCTTTAAAGCATGTTTTGGCCTATTTTCCATGGAAAATTAATTCTAAGGGGGTGGTGGTTTTTGTTTTCCATGGAAGTTGGAAAATGCTTTCTTTTCCAACTACATGCAATCAAACACACTCTTGTCCACCAAGAAAAGGTGGCAGCATTACATGACCTTAAGAACTATTTTACAGCAGTATTTTTAACTCTTCAGAACTCAAGAACTATCTAAGAAGTATATATAAGAGAGAGATCTGATCAATGCTAGAGGCAAAAATGAATTACCCTTCTCCAACACATATATATGAATAATGATAAGCACTTCCAGCGGATGGGCAACGACTAGCTAGCTCCGCATAGCTGAAGGCTGAGAGAGCAGCTGCTATACCAGCTATTAGGAATGAAATGGCAAGAGCTGGCCCAGAGTGCTCCCTGGCAACCGTGCCAACAAGAATATAAACTCCAGCACCAATGGTTGATCCAATTCCTAATCCAAGGGTGTATATATTCAAAACATCAGCCATGTACATCAAGAAAACCAATTAAAAGAAAAAAACTTATAAAGTTATAATGGAAATAGTAGAAAGTAATGCCATTATTAAACCAACACAGTGGGGAATTGCATCTACAGCTATAATACAAGTACAAAGAACTGGTGGATACTTTCAGTCACAAGCCACACATGTAAATGCGAAAAATCAAAGCTAATATAATATAATAGGTAATTAGCAATTTGCTTCTCCAATACTATTCCATTTCTCAGTGTCAAACAATCTTAAACTTTAATTTTTCATTAAAGCTTGGAATTTATAATACGATTATTTATTAATGAATGTGGAGAAAAATATTGTTTATACATTAGCTTTCTAGTTGAACTAATAGTAAACTCTTAGGCAGAAATAAAGATAATAAATTATTAAACTTTATGGTAAAACACGTTTTAAGCTATAATGAACAATCATCAACCTGTTAAATTCCACTAGGTGAGGTTAGCTACATGAATTCTACCCCACCAATCATCTCTATCTTCAGCCACCTGCTCAACTTCAAACTTCGCGTTCTAATTGAACAATCAATAACAGTTAATATATGACTTACTAGAGTTCGATTTGACCTAGAATGACCGCTGATTTCCCACCGTCTTTAGTTCTGTATTTTATATAAATATATTTTTTATTTAAACACTTGATTCGTTTTAAATTTAAAAATATTTCTATCCCCTCTCAATGAATTTGACTAATTAACGTCAATATAAGAGTTGAAGGAATTAAATTAAAAAAAAAACATATAAATCCATAACTAACAGTGAAAAATAGGCAAAACAGGAGAGACAATTCGATGGTTTACCTTAAAATAAATTAGCATCAGAAAAGCTCAAAGTAGAAGAGGATGGAAGGTGATAAAGGCTATGCCAAATGAATGCATAGAAAAATATATACTACGATCAAGCAAAAACAAAAATCAATGTTTTTAAGTCCTTTTAGCAAGCCATCAGTGAAGAACGAACACCAGAGCCCACTATTTTGGCCTCCAAGGAAGAAATGTAAAGTTCAAATATTACAGAAATAAAACAGAATCTCATCACTACAATTTGTGTAGAGATCGAGACCTGAAACTCAAAAAAAGGCAGGCAAAACACAGAAACACTCTGCTTTCCGCTGGAAATGGACATAAAGATGTCTTCTTTCATAGGGGGGAAGAAACAGAAAAGAAAAGCCACAAAACCCAGATCAAATCAAAGAAGAAACAAAACAAAAACTATAAAAGCAATCACCTATGGCAATCAGATGAGGCACAGACAAGGCCTTGGCCAATTGATGGTGACCAGACCCGGAGGACTTGGAGTGAATCGAATCAACCCGTTTCCTTTTCACCAAACCCTTGAACCCAGAAGCCCATGAACCCTGTTGTGAATCAGCAACAAAACCCATGAAACAAAGAGGGGATTGAATGAATTCTGAGAAAGAAACAATTTTGTGGGTCAATATTATCCCAGACAAAGCTTCGGCCTGGCAGTCTTAGTTTATGCTTTTCTTGAAGCAAAATCTAGAAGCAGCGCAAAGATAGGGGCCGAAAGAAGAAGTAATTAAGTAGCAGCCCGCGTCCCTCAGATTCTTCTAGGAGATCGGAGGGGGCGTCCGCTTTTTGCAGGAGACCAGAGACGGCGGCGCAGAATCCTCAGGGAATCGGCCCCTTCTAGTTGGAGAGAGGAGAAAAAGGAGGCCGGCAGGGCAGTGGGCTTGAATTGAAATCAATTATTATATTGAATTGAATATTGTAATTGCTGCCTGTCGATGATTTATTCTTGTTTCCAATGCAACATAAGGCGCTCGATGACTCGGGTTCATAGATTTACAGTTGGAAGGCCCACATTCTTACTTCTGACACAATTAAAGCTGTGTTTGGATTTGCGTCTGCTAGAGAAATGGTTAAAGAAATGGTATCAATAATTTATATGACATGGTCCAATAATTAGCCTTTAGGGTTTGTTTGGTTTTACATATATAAGGAAAAGAAAAATAAAATAAATAATAATAATAATAATAATAATAATCCCAGAACATAGCACAAGTGATAAAGCTAATAAGTTTCTTTAGGGGTAACAAAAAATTAATTCTTGATAAAGACAAAAATATATCATTTAGTAAAAATTAATTGTATATTCATTTAAGAGTTTATAAGTTTATGACCATATTCAATTTATTTAGAGACTATATTAGGGAGAAGATCGGTCTCTTTCAAAAATAGGCTAGCGAAGCCCAAATACTTGAGCTATCAAAAAAAATAATAAAATGAAATTTTTCATATTTCATTTCAAAAGGGAAGAAAGAAAAATTAAATAAAAAATGAAATAACTCTTTCTTATTTCCTTGCTTCCCTATCTAACCTCATCCACCTTAAAACCAAACAAAACAATATACATGGGAACCTTTTTAACTATCTTTTTTCTTTATTTGGTTTTATAAAGAGATAAGTGAAATCAAGTTCTTTTTTATTCGATTCCAAATGAAAAACTAACGGAAAAGATAAATTAAAATAAAAAAGGAACAAAAATTGACATTTTTCTTATAGAAAAATGGTATCACAATTCGTTAAGAAATATTTTATTTGAAAGAGTTAATAAAATAAACTGTTACCTATTTTTTTCTGTTCCCCCGCCCCCACAAATAGTGAGTCAACAATATACAATATATATATATAAGGTTGTGTTTGTTAATATTGAACTGTTTAAAAACTAAATTCAAACATAATTTTGAAATTTGAAACCGTCAACTTCAAACTTTGATTTTGAATATATAGCTTAATTAGTATTTGGCATGAATAAGTACTCATTTGCACATCTAATTAGTTTTGACACTTCGTATACAGGAAAGAATTAAGAAGAATATTTCAAGATTTGAACTTGTGTTTGTATTATTAGGTTTGAAAATAATAACTGAATAAATCAAAAGAATATGGGTTTTTTCCTCACTACATAAATTTACTTGGTAAAATATTTGTCTTATTTGGTCTGATTCAAATAACAAAGTACAAGTACAATACAACTCTCTAATTATAACTTAATTGTTTGTAAATTCTAGTCAAATTTGCAAACCCCATGGTCAAATCATAAAATTCAAAAGTCTATTCTGAGAATTATTCAGCTGTCAAATTTACATGAGTTGGTTGGTTTGAATTTTGGAGCAGCCTTAATAATTGAAGGGGGGGGGGGGGGGGGGGGGGAATTATTAAGGGGACGACCCCACATTCCCCCCCACGTCTGGGAATATCCATAAGAGTGGATACAGATATATATGTATTAATTTGCATTTAATTACAACACATCAAAAATAATAATTGATGAAGAGCCAAATCAATCTCCCAGGAGGTGACTGCGAATGTGAAAAGCATAATATGCATTGCATGGGAAAGAGTCCAAGTTCAGACGGTACCATGCGTCATTCCTTTTGCCACAAAGTAAAAGGGTGCGTCATATTGACAAGAACGTCTATAGTTTATCTTGAAAAGCAACACTTTTCCCAATTTAAGAGATAAATTTGTTTGGGTTCTGTTAGTGTAAATTAGGATTCACATCAATAAATTTTTAGATTTAATTTCTTATTTTGTATAGTAAAATAAAATATTTATCTATAATTTATTTTATTTATCAAAATCGAGGACATGAATAATGAAGACCACACAAAAATAAGTATCTCAAGAGATAAAGTTAAAATCAGGCTTATGAAAGTAAAAAAATATCAAGACATCTTTCCCCCCACATGGTGTAGTGCTAAAATATTTAGAGATTCACATAAAATATCGAGGTTCAAATCAATACAATAATTTAAAAGACATAATTATTATTGGAAGACTATAAGATTGGAAGACAAATCTCGCATGGATTGCACTGCATATCCAATTATGAGCAATATCGGACCTGAGATTTGGGGGCCTTGAGGCGAAATCTAAAAATGGACCCCCGAATCATAGAGTACATTTAAATTTTCTTTTGTCAGATTCAGCCAACATCAATAAAGCCAAGTTAGCCAGCATCAATAAAATAGACATAGGCAAGCTATCAAATAATCCAAATCTCCGAATATATCACAAACGAAACGAAATGAAAATGATTCGTGAAAGAGAAATTGACCGCTGAAAGTGAAAGTTGAAACTAAGCTAAGTAGATCTGGATTCTTTTGGAGAAGCAGATCTGTAATATCCCAAAAAAAAAAGAAATTGAAAATGATAATAATGATAATAGGGATAATTATATAACTATAATAAATCAAATTAATTTAAATTAATTAAATTAATGTTTTAATTTGAGGCGGTGCGCGTGTGTTGGTGTGCTATACATCAAAAGAAATTGAAGCTTCTTGAAGCTTCTGGCCGTGAAGCAGAGAAAAGAAGAACAGAGAGTGAGCAGAGGAGCAGAAAGAGAGAGCGCTGGGAGATTGGGGAGGGGGTGCGGCCGAGTGAAGAAAAAGCCGCGAGAGAGAGAGATCGAGAATGAGAGAGAGGGAGAGACCGAGAGAGGGAGAGAGAGGCGAGGTGTAGAGCGGCCATGGGAGCTGGCCGAGAGCTCGGCCATGGCAGCCGAGCACCCAGCCGCGGCCATGGGTAAGCGAAGCAGCAGGGCGGCGGGCGGATAGGCGCGGTGGCGCGCGGTGATGGCCGGAGGCAGGCCCGGCGACCAGCGGAGGGCCGGATGGCGAAGGCCGGCCGCGGCCATGCGCTGTTGCAGGCTGCCTGGGTGCGTGGGGAAGACGATGAACAGGAGTGGCCGCTGGGAGAAGAACAGAGGAGAGGAAGAAAGGAAGAAGAAGGAGAAGAAGAAAGGAAGAAGAAGAAAAGGAAGAAGAAAGGAAAGAAGAAGAGAAGAAGGAGAAGGAGAAGGCGCTGGAGCGTGGGCGCGGAAGAAGAAGAAGAAGAAGAAGAAAAAAGGAGAAGAAAATAAAAGAAGAGGAAAAATATGAAAAATAAAGGGATTTTGGAATTTTTCGGCAGAGGAAGTGATCAGGTACGTGGGTAAAAATTAGTAGAAGTACTACGTGTTTAAATTATAAATTTTACGCGATTAAAATTAATTAATTTGGGTCCCGATTGTGTTATTTGTTAGGAAATGATTTAATTTGCATCGGGAGCTTGAGAGAGGTCGGAATCAGCTAGTTTCAGGCAAGTTCCTAATCATTTCCTCGTATTCCTTAATTCCCGTGAGAAACCCTGTGATTTCTCGTATTTTATACCCTCCATTTGTCTGTTTTGATTCGTTTATTACTTATGAAATTTTGAGTCGTTCGATTTAAATTTAATTTATTAAGCTGGCTTCAAGGATTTTATTAGCGTGATTTAATTTAAAATAAATATGAGACTCGTTGAGATTTTAATTGTGGTGTGCTTACGTGGGATTTTAGACGGCTAAATTAATTGTATTACACGGTAGATTTATTTAATTAAAACTGCGATTTTATTTATTGCCAGCGAGCATTTTACTTCGCAGCGGGTGTGCAATAAAAGCAAGGAACGACCGTGTAAAGGCAAGTTCTTAACCCTCTCTTCTTGATCTTTAATTCCCATGAAACACCCCGTGATTTCCTGTACTTTATTCTCTCCCTTACTTTAATTCGGCTCCTAACCTTATTTGTTAAATTATTATTCATTTGTTCTAATTTAAATTAAATTCGAGGCTTCTATAATTTTATCCGTTGTGAGCCTACGGGGGTTTGTACCGCCCCCACTCCTTTCGGGAATGATGCTGAACCAGTTTGGGGACTAGGTTCCTAGACGTGAGGGTTTAATTACGATTTTATTGGATTTACTTACAGTTTTTCTCAAATTTATTTATGGTTCGGTTAGAGCTATCGAGCAGTGGGGCAAGGGTCGGTTGTTGGTGACGTTGGGGTAGACTATGGTACGGCCCTGATGTGGACCGTCGGGTGGACACCCCTAGTCACTGGCCGTTGACCAGTGCCGGGCACTGTTGACTAGCTCTGCCGGTATGTGATTTACTGCATGATTAGATACATTGTATTACTGTTCATGATTTGATATGCACATGGGTACGGGATGCATGTTGGGATATTCATTTATTGAGTATGCTTGGACACGGACATTCTAGTTTGGTTAGGTTGCATCCACCGCGAGCATATGCATGGCGTGTGGTTTACTATGTGGGCGGAGCATGGCCTGATGCCTGGATGTATGGGCGCCTTGTATCACGTTGATGCTCACTACGCCATTGCATTTCTATGTGCATTGCATGGATACTGGTAGTATTTAGTTCTCGGACGGGAGTACCGTTCCGAGGGAGCCTATGGCTCGGTTGTCGGGAGTACCGACGGATACAGATGACGGGAGTACCGGCCTGGGACAGCGCGCGCAGGTTTGTTGCAGATATTTGTTGCCTTTCAGGGCAGCGGCAGGTTGGTATGGGACTTGGGTGCCAAGTGTCTTATGTGGGCCCCAAGGACCGGTATGTGCTTTTATTTTGTTATGCTATTGAGCTGTTGTGTTGTAGTGTCTCATGGCTTGTGTGTACCTGGGGGTTTATTTTGGGGAGAGTTTTCTGGTTATACTCAGCCTACAGCCTTTCTTTTCCTTATGCTTGCTGAGTCTCTCGACTCACCTTGCTTTCCATCATTCCAGGTAGTGGCGACGTGGGCCATAGCAAGGGAGTCAGCTTTAACGGCAGAGTCGGTGTGGTGTACAGGCAGTCTCGTCAATCCCTATCCACTCTGATGTCTAAGTAGAATTTGCTCTATTATTTTGTACTGTGCCAGGTGTTTTCTCGAGTCTTGTGTATGTCGGCACAGGAGTTTGTGTTTATTTATTTATCTTGTGACCGCTGTATTAGCGGGGTACCCATAGTGCATGCATGTCTTGAGCTTTGCTTCCGCTGTTCTCATTTTTGTGTATGCATGCCGGGGTGGTCTTTGTCTGGTGTCTCATTCTTTTCTCCTCCCGTAGGCGCTCCCGTTCGGGTAGTCCGGGTGGCTGGGATATCCGGGCGGGGGTGCTTACAAGATCTGCTTTAAGGACTAGACCGAATCTGAGGCATCAAGCGGTCAAGCTGAAGCGACTGTCGACTGAGAGTGAGGTAGCGAGGAGCGAGCCACCGGTGACCGGCCACAAGGGCGAGCGACCGCCAACGCCGACCGAGCAGCAAGAGGCAAGAAAGCGAGGCCGAAGGGCAACGATCTGACGAAGCAGCGAAAGGAGAGAGAGGCAGCGAGAGCAAGGGCAAGCCACCGATCGACTGACGACAAAGGCGAGGCGTGAGGATGAGGACGATGGAAGGACTTACAGAGCGAGAGAGGGCTGCAAAAGCGAGAATGAGAGGGCGAAAAGGGCAGGGGTGAACGCAAAGCTTTGAGAGGGAGGGGGTAAACCGTGGACGACTGGGCCCTTACCAAAAAGGGGAGTTCTAATTTATGGGCCCCCAAATACATTAATTTTTATGGACCCTGAGGCAGCTGCCTCATGGCCTCATGGAAAGTCCGGCCCTACTTATGAGTACATATATAAATTGTGCCTATATCTTAATTTACTCAAAAAGTACATCAGAAAAAATCGTCTCTAAAGATTAATCAGGCGAAACTCGAATATCCCAAATAAATAAATAAAAACATCTTATTCTTTTTATTTTTTAACAAATTTAAAGATGCTAAATTTTTTATGTTAGATATGTAACTCTTCTCTCTCTCTTATTAATTTAATTTCTGTATTTAATTTTTTTTGTTAAATAAATGACACTGGCATGGGTTTTAGACTTTAGTTGGATAACCTTATTTTGAGTTCTGTCTTTATCTTTTATTGGGTTGACAAACGATGATGATGAGATTAATTAATTTTGAGTAATAGACAAACTTAGAAAAATAAAAAATAAAAAAAAATCAGAGAATTATTAAACAAAAGGCTAGTCAAAGTCAAACTTGGATATTGATTCAAGTTTACAAGGATTGTAAGTTTGACAAGAATAATAAAAAATGGTACGTTGAGTAGAGTGCACGTTTTCATGTTGGTTTTTTCCTTCTTTCTTGTACTGTGCATTAAAATGTTAAAAAGACGTGGGAGATGTGACAAATATATATATATATATAATAATATTAAAAATATGAATTATGTAACATCTTTTTATCATTGTTTTTTTTTCATCTAATACCTTCTCTTATAAAAATATGATACATAATTAATAACATTATAGTATTAACTCATAATATTATCATCAGTCATGACTCTTAATATTATTTTCGATGTTCAAGTTATCTAAATTGCATAAATGTGATGTTTCAAAATTAGTAAATGAATCGAGCGACCCATGGACTTGCCCTATCGACTTGCCTCTCAATCTAGCCCAATTCGACCCGATATTGTAGCAAACAGGTGGGGGCGAGCCTAGTGCTTTGTGGCTCACAGCCTGGCTCAACCCACCAAAAATGAGGGTGGCCTTGCTCGGCCCGCCTTGACTAGTTTATTAAAGGTCATAGGATAGTGCTAAGGCCTCATTTTTTATTGCTTGCCTAACTCGACTCGCTTCCCTCATGAGTCAAATTCAACATGACCCACAAAATGGATGGGCCAAACAAGAGGCCAGTTGGGTGGCTTGCCCGCCCATTTCCCAACTCTATCTCAAATCTTAACCCAAAGGCCATTCTCATAATAATAATAATATTAATTGGGTTTCATCTTTATTCAGTCTCTCCAATGTTCATATATTGGTTTCATAAAATTAAATGAAGTTTAAAATTTAGGATTTGCTACGTTTATTCGGTATGTTTATATATAGAAGGAATACCAAACTCATTCTCACAAACCAGCCATTCACCAAAAATCAATTATTAATCCAACAATAATGACTGAATAACTATAAATTCACTAATTTGATCGATAACTTAGCCATCAAAATGATAGTGATAACAAATAAATGTTGGTAAATTTGATATTTTAAATTTGAACTACGCGGGTTTTAGGACTTTTTCCTTTTTAAGTTTTCTATCATATTTTGTTAAGTTTAAGAAATGTATTAGGTAGTGATATCGACGTCACATAAGTCTAGTAACGAATCAATGGACTCATGATACTTAAATATTATCAAACTCTGTAACTATCATTAGATTATCAATTACATTATATATAACTTTATGGATAAAATAACAAGTTGAGTATGATTTAATAACAATATATGCAGTGTCCCTTTGTTTATCCTAACATTATCCTTACTAAAAAAAAAAGTTGATAGTTTATCTGTTAAATTGCTAATTTAAAAATGGATATATTAAAATAATTTCATCATATAAATATATATATTAATAGTGACTATTAAAATTTAAAAAATATTAAAAATCATGAATAATTTTCATAATTACACACTAATTAAAAACACAAAAGAAAACTAAGATTAAAAATTTCAAGACAAGGAAATGGTAGAATATTTAAATCTTCATTTTGTTCTTTTTCCTTCTTTATATTTCTACAAAACCTAATTTGTATCTCCATAAAGAGAGAGAGAAAGAGAGGGAAATGTTTAAAATTATGAACCATTTAATACTTGTAAATAAAAATTAACATCACTGATTTTTTTTGTGAACTAAGAAAGTGAATAAAATCAAATAAATAAGTAAATTGATTGATTTTGACTGATTTATGCATATTATTGTATTAAATTTTAATTAAACTTAACTGACTAGACAATTAATTCACAATCCAACTGATCTAATTTGATTTAAATGTACAAAATGTAAACATGAAAACATCATTAAAAACATTAAATTAAGTATCAAAATACCATTTCTGATTTAAACAAGGATAGGATCCTGCCTCACACCAGCTGCTTTTACCGACAGTGGGGGGGTGCGCAGGCTGAGACTGGCATTCCAATATCACATGATATATGATAATGATATGCTTAACATGCAGTTGGGCGGGTCCGCCGGTGGCCCACCTTCTGAAATGCCTCTGATTCCTATACTAAAAGTTTCCTTAAAATAATCATTGTAGTAAAATCATTAACTTGTATGATTTTACATTTTGCATGAGATGGCAGTGGGCGGCTAGCTATTGTCTGAAATGTGATCATTGAGGCCAGCAATAGCCATGGCCATGCCGACATTTGTACCTTCATGAAAGGAAAAGCAGTGTTTTCCAAATTATATAACGTGAAAGTTAAGTTTCTTTTTATTAGTTTAAATGGGTATTAAATGTTAAATATTAAAATTTATTAAAAATTTACTGAAATCCTAAATGAATGGAGAAGCCCACTGGCCACTGCATCTTTTACCCTTCATCCATACTGATCTGCTCCTCAAGATGATGTGTCAGTGGGTGGCGGCCGGTGTGATGAATTGAGTTTTTAATTTAATTTATGAATGGATTCATTCATTTCACCATTGAGAGTTACAAGGAGGTGTGGAGATGGACAACATCCTTTGTCTTGGAGCATAGAGGAAGGAGACAGGGACTTGCTTGTGAAGGTGCTACAACTTCCATTCATATTCATCCTTCTCTCGAGAAATATTAACAAAGCTGCTGCCTGCTGGCGTGTGCTTAGGCAGGCAGTGGACTGTGGACAGTTGGGGATGGGCTACTATTTCCAATTCCCATCCTCAAGGAGGAGAAGGCGACAAACCCAGTATGGCCATGGCCATGGGTAACAGATATCTTTAATTATAGCACTGCTAGGCTACCTGCATGTAACAATATATACATACATATATATGTATGTTGTCAGCCCACTACTGGATTAACTACTACTCCCACTTCAGGGACTGTTTTAGATACTAATTGGCCAGAAGAATCATCCAGATTTTTCATTCCAAGTAAATATCACACACACACACACACGGCATTCTATCTATCTATCTACTGGATTAACTACTCCCACTTCAAGGACCACTTTAGATACTAATTGGCCAGAAGAATCATCCAGATTTTTCATTCTAAGTAAACATCACACACACACGGCATGTCATGCTCTCTCTCTCTCTCTCTCTCTCTCTCTGTATGGGTTTGAATTATAAAGAATAATATATGTATATATATATATATATATTAACTCACCATCATATGGTAGTTCAGCTCTACATATATGGATTTGAATTATAAAGAATAATAAATATTACCTCACTATTATATGGTATCAAATCGTCTGAGAGTTACATATTCAAAGAAAAAAATTTATGTTCGAATTCTCTCGTGAGTAGTCTTTATTTGTTCTTGTAAGCTCCTTTAATCATGATACTAAATCAAGTCTAAAAATAAAAGGACTAATACTACTGGGTATCATTACATACTATCAAAAAATATTATCAAGTCCATAGATGACACTTGAATATAACCAGAAAAAAGTTAAGAAGAACTTGATCTTGTAAAGGCTAACCTAATAAGTGTGGCGAGATTAGATTTATTCATTCTGCATACAAGTATCCCTTAAAACATAAATTCTTATCCCTTTTACCATGTAATATTTATATATATATATATAATAGAATGATTACTTATCTGGTATTTGCTAGCTCCATCTTGAATGTTGTATCTTCGATGGAGCCCACAACATTAATAATAGAATGATTAAATATTCAGATCCAGTTTGATAGCTTCTTGGTCACAAACTCCGTTAAAAAAACAATTGTTACTAAAAATGTGACTGGCTCAAGACCTTACATAACATACTTACGTGACACTCCATTTGTAACTAATGTGAGACGTGACAAATTCTACTGTCGTCTAAGGATAACATCTATCATAAATTACACTTCCAATATATAAAGTACACCATATCTTTACAGTAAAAGCAATCCATTATAACTAAGGTGAAACAATTTTCCAGGAACAGAGGAACAGTTACAGTCTATCTATTTACGGTGTTATTGGGCTGTTCAATCTGCCAGCTGCAACAGGTTCTGTTTCTATCAAATGCTTAGAGGGGACCTATAAATTACATGTAAATTAAAGCTGCTACATATTCACAGTTTTCCATACAACAAATTTCCAGGAATATGAATCCAGAGACACACATCAGTCTCAGACCATATCGCACGGAAAAGGATGACTCTGTATAGTTCACAGTGCAGTCAAGGGCAGTGTATCTCATCAGTCTGGGCTATCAGCACGTAGTCTGAAGCTGACAATAAACTATGACTCCGGCCATATAGTATGTAAATTAACACTCCGGCTACCAGCCATATTGAAACGCGGATCCATGTGCCAACTCTGAGTTTTCAGAAATTCAATAATATTATCAAAATCGTCCATTAGCACATTTATATATATATATATATATAGAGAGAGAGAGAGAGAGAGTTTAATTGAGTGGATACTCACCCAAGATTGAGTAGCAAGTATGCATTTATGAAAATGCAGGTGGCAGGCAAAAGCGGCACACAGGGACAAGTGAAACCTGCAGAGAAGTGGACAATTTATCTTGTCAATCTGTGTGGAGCATTTTAATGATGAAACTCTCTTTGATCTCAATACAGTTCATAAACAGAAGATGCAACTCATAACAAAGTATTTGTACTAAACTGCTACCAACAAGATGCGGACTAATAAGGCCCAGAATTATGAGCTAATTACATCCAATTTTTGGCTTCAGATGGCTTTAATCCGAAGCTAAGACATGCTTATATTTTTATGAACATCGTAGAAATCCAGAAACTTCCATTTTATGTAACTGAAGTGACTGAACTAAAATGTTCGATGATCCAAATGCAATGCCATATACCAACTAAATTAATTCACCAAATTTTGGAGTTATCACAACGGTTTTAACATCTAAAAACAAAATCTTGCAACCAGATCACAGATTAAAGAAATTCACATTGTTAGTGCAACAAACTAGCAGATCAAAACTGAGTGACTTTATTTCAATCTTGTCAATGTTATACGATAAGGGATTCAGCATACCTCCTAGATGTCCAGAGGTGGTCCATGTATCATCTTGATCCATAGAGGCAAGCGCAATCAAACTGCATAACAGGAGAACACCACCTGCTCCAAATGAAATGAAGCGAGCGAAGCTGGCACAAATATGTTGGGATATGTAGTCAATCTAAGTAAATAGGTTAAAACCATGCCCATGAAACTATTGCACATACCCAGGAAGGACTTTGGCTGAAGCAGCCGAGGCAAGGATGAGAGCCCCGGCACAAAGAAAGGCTATACTCCAAGCAGCAATGGTCTGCTTTCTCAGCCTATTTTGTTCATCTGCAACCAGACGCAATAACCAATTAGCAAATCCTAACACACAGTGAAGGTTACATCTGTCGACTGCAACTCATAGCAGGCACATTTTTTTATCTTACAAGAATGCTTACATGGAGACCATAGTTGTAAATTATCCAGAAAACTCCAGGAATAATAAGATAATCTATCAAGGAATCACAAACCAACTACAAATCTTGTCAACCATTTTGAAGAGAACATTTTCCTTTCTGCCATCTTTCTACTTTGACTATCTATCTGTTGACATTTTATGATTTTGCTTCACCTTGTTTGCATTTCTGGAAGCTGCCTCATTCTAAAAAAAAGTGAAGTGGTAGAAGAATCTGATTTGGGTTCAGAAGTAGGAAGGATCTTTATAACCAATAGGAGGAATGAGACAGTCCAATAAAGTTGAGCCATAGAAGTGATGAATGAACCATGATAGATTGAAAGTAACGTGATGTACACTTCATCCCTATCTCCTATACTTACATAGACGAAAGACTGTTTCTGATCAGACTTATATTTATTTGTCTGAGTATTATAAGAAGGCAAAAATGGCATGCAAAAGTTCTATTTATTTATTTACTTTTTTCTATTGATTCAAGGGCAGAGGGAGACAGAAGGTTGAGGTTTGGATCCCAGAACTCAGGAGCGGATTTTAAGGCACATGCCATTAAATCACAGAAATTGTAATCTGACAGACCACCAACACATGAATTTGCCATCTTTCAAACATTTTATAATGAAGAAGGTAAAGAGCAGAATATACACAAAGTTCGCAGCACTGTGTTCTATCATTGAAAGGGGAAAAAGAATTCTCATACCTACACAGACTTCTTAACTATTTAGCCATCAGAGGGACTTCGAGCAAACTCTTATAACAGATTAGTAATTCTACCATGAAGATGTTACACATGCAGTAAGCTAATAGCAGCTGGTCATATTTTCAACATAACAGAAGTACAAACTTCTCAGACAAAACACGAGCGCGTGAAAATGAACTTCAAATGCCACGTGAATAGCATAACAAATCCAGTAAAGGAATAAGAGAATGAAACTTAGTTATACCCTGAGGTACTTCTGTGAAGCTCTCCACCTTGGCAAGTAAATGCTGACCGCTACTACCACTGGAGCCAAGAGAATCTCCTGGTATTTCCATGTCAATCTCCTGGATGCTGCTACTTTTTAATACTGACACTGAATGAACCTGATCCTGGAGTGGTGAGAGAGACAGCTTCTCACGGGGTGGAATGTACCTTAGTATCAGAACCGAAATAGCAACAGTTGTAAATGCTAGCAATGTTCCCACGCTTACCTGTACAGAGAAGCAAAAAATTATGTCATGCTATTTTATTTCAAACAATTGTTCAAAAAATGCAGTGATCTTCACACAAAGCATCCCTGCTTCATTACCATCTCAACATGTTAACTCACCATCCCTGCTAATTGTTCAATATCCATAAGGAATGAGAGGGTTGCAGCAGAGATGCCAGTTACCACAGTGCTCTTTACAGGAACTTTTGTGTGTTTATTAATATCCGAAAAGAATGATGGTAACAAACCATCCCTAGCCATTGCCATCAGAACTCGTGGCTGAAAATAAGAGAAAATGAAAAGGAACTTTTTATCAGGTGCACCAAGTCTCTATGATGTGATAGATAAAGACAAAACGGAATTTACAACATAGCAACAATATAATCACTATCTGATGTCAAAGTCTAAGTTTTGTAGCCATTATGCATTGTGGCATTTCAATAAAAAAAAATGTCTCGAATATTTTTGCATTTGTAATACAAAATGTCAAAAGTACAATGGGATTACCCATAAGAATAGCATTTTGGACCAGCAAGATGCAGACTTCGATTTTCAAATGAGGGGTTTACAGGACCAGTTTCACCAAATAACTTACTGAAGAGGCACATTCTCTAATTGAAATTTTATCAACTATTTGTGTTTCTTATTCACATCATTGTAATACTTCCGCAATGGATCTAGTTTGGTTAGGCTTGTCATGCTTGAAATTTAGAACTGGGCCAATTTCCCAGGCCCAGACATCACAGCTCTGTGGAAGGCCATTTTTATTCGTTCTTGGTTGCATATCTTTTGAGTGGCCAATAAATGAATTCACTGTTTCATGGTCCCTTAGTAAAGCCATGAGCACTGTCAAATATACTTCCTCAAATCTTCCCAGACATTGGCTTTAGCCTTTCTAACTTTCCATTTTCAGACTACTTCTACAACAGAAAGTAAAGTAAATTGAGTTCAACATGTTTCTTGGTCAAAATACAATGAAAATTTTTATCATTTTATTGCAAATTTGAGTAACATGATTTTTCCTTGTTTTCCATGTTCTCTTTTAGCACACTCACAATTCTATAAGGTTTTCAGTTTAGCTCTTCTCCAGGCTTAGGTCAAGCTATCATAATTTCCTCCTGAAATATGAGGAGGCATAACAAGAGTAATAGTGCATGATGTATGTACTTAAATATGAGTTACTTTTCATTCCACAACATAACCATTCCATCCTCCAGTCATTTCAGTTCCATGTTTTACAATTGCATGCCATCAACGGATTCTCCATGATATTTCAAGGGAACCAAGCCTGTGCATCCCATCTATATTTGTTTATATATTTATTGTAAACTGGAAAGAATAGATATGGAGAAGGAAATCTATTTCGCTGTGTATTGGAAAAACAATGGTTCCTCTCTTCTTATAGAGGAATGATACAACATATTAGGAGAGATTTACAAAATATACAGAATATTCCTACACCTAAAAATAAAAACGATCAATCAAAGAAAGGGATTTGGGGCATCAATCAAGAGATTGGAGTCGATTCTCGCTAATCAAGGGAATTGACTCCTTTCCATTTCCACATTTATACAGGTATATGTATAAACAAAATAAGAAAGCAATTCATGTGATTTCACACCTCTGGCATGTTTTATTAGAACATCATTGTCAAGTGGCTGCATTATTAGAGGGTTACACTAGAATGCAGAGAAAGTAAGCATATGTACCTGAGGAAGAATCCCACCGATCAAACCTGAGCAAAGAGCAGTGATTGCTCCAATAGTAATTACATATCTGCAGTTGAAAACAGTGAATTTTATGTTGAGAAGACATCATAAACTGAAATTTGCATAAATTATATAGAGCAGCACTGTAAGTAATAAGCATTTTGTATTTGCTTACACTGCCCATTCCATTCCGTAGCCAGCAAAAGCTGAGGAGATTGGGGTGTTGATATCCAGCTCATAGTATGGTACTAGGCCAACAACAATAGCAGATGCAAGCATATACAAGATGCAACATAAAGTCAAAGAAAGAGCTATACCAACTGGCAGATCTCGCTGAGGATTCTTCACCTGCCATCACAATTAAATATTATCCAAGATTAGTAGTGTGAAGATCATTTCAATTTATGCCTTATAAATCAGCTCCACCTACACTTTCTCCAGAGGTTCCATGCTACAACATTCTATTGAAGACCTCCAGGTTCCACCATTCTATTTAGCAAATACCTAAATGTATCAAAGATCCCTTGTCTCCCCCCCGCCCCGCCCCGCAGGCAAGGTCCTCTCTCTCTCTCTCGCAAAATTTGATTATTTATTTTTATTGATTTTATTATGTTCCAATATGTAAGCCACCCTGAACAAAAATGAGGTTGAAATGGCTTCCATTCCCGTATTATTCCATCTTGAGAGACAAAAATAACAAAGTAGGAATTGCTATTTCATTTCTACATTCATTTACTGCATATCTAAGGTAGTCTAATTGCTTTTCCAAGTAATTGGATGATATTTTGAAATGGAAGCTGAGATGAGAAGGAAAGTTGTAGCTTAGTAAGCTTAAAAATCAGGTCCCATAAATTGTAAATGGATTCAGGATATAATATTTGATAATATTTTCCATATTCTCGCACCCTCCTATAAGTGCACAATCTATTTGATAAAATGAGGTTACAGACAATAGCACCTCAACCCTACTCTTTATTCTCTTTGATACACTGTTAGTGTTTGCCTCTAATATGTCCCAATAAATCTTATAAAATCAATCATTCAATGCATACCTCCTCAGCTGTGCTGGCAACTGCATCAAAACCAACATATGAATAGAAGAGGGTTGCAGACCCAGCAAATATACCATTCACTCCAAAAGGAAAATACCTAGCAAATCACAAGGGATGCATAAGGCCTACGACACTATATATACACACACCTGAAAACCAGAGTACAGAATGCAAAAGAAAAAAATATTTACCCGCTGATAAGTTCATATCCAACCCATCCAGTTGTGAAACCAATATATACACCAGCTATAACAATGAAAAGCATTGCTGCTACATTCACAGTTGTGACAATGATTTGTGCCAATGAACTCTGCAAAATGAGTGCATTATCAGAGGCAGCGGACAAATAAAAACTAAGGAAAAGACAAGATTCAAAACAAACAGCATAGAATATATATACTGTGCAAAGTGCACAAACAGGTACCTCCTTGATACCTAGGCACAGAAGCACAGCTACAATGCAAACTAGCATTGCTGCACATGGATCAACCACAATGCCAGAAATGCTCTGACGGGCTAAAAATGCAGGCAGCTTATCCTCACCTCCAAAAAACAAAGCCTGCAAAGAATAAAAAAGATTAAAGGCATTCCGAATCAAGGATCCTCTGAAACTTTTCTCAAATAATAATGATTAAATATTTAGCAGATTAGATCATCTGAAGCCACAAATGGATCTAAATTAATCAAATTATAGAGCTCATAAAGAGAACTTTCCCTTCAGAGTACAGAGCTCCTAGCAACAGTAACATCACCTAATTGCACAACCTTCCTTGCAGAATTATAATGATAATTACCTTAAGTAATGACATGGAGGACCAATTTTATATTAATTCTTTTCAAACATTTGCATTCTATAAGCCAACATCTCTCAACTAATTTATCTTTCAACCTAGATGCTTCATGAACCTTGACTGCCCCTAACATGTACCAGGCAAGATATGAGTTTAGAGGATTTCTTCACAAAAAATGATAACAGAAAAGAATACTACATCAACATATATATGTCTATATATCAAAACAGCAATGGTTTGCATGATTCCCCATGAACAATGGTTGAACTCCTGAAATGATCATTGTCATCTATGATTTCTAGATTGAATATAGAAAATAATAATAGAAATTGTACAATATGAAGAGTATCTGATGTTTTAGCAAGGAGAATTAAATTAAATAATAACAATACAGGAAATAAACAGACAAAAGCAAGTAGAAGGAATTGGAAAGAAATTTACTGCACCAAATTTGGGGATATGCCTCGGGCAACAGCTGCACTACCAAGTGTATATTCAAGGATAAGAGCCCAACCAATCAACCAAGCAACACTGTAAACAGCCATAATTCTGAGTCATAGACTGAAAGACATATCAGAACTGATCCTCTCAATTTTAAAGATGTAAATATATATCACCCGTTCTTTGCACTGAGAATCAATTGCACAAAGAGGTATTTTCACATACACGCTGTTGAACATAGTTGTCAAATGCGCACTGAGGCGCAAATTAGTGCTTGGGGCCCAGGTGCGAGGCGTGAGCCTTAGGCACATGAGGTGCACATTTATTCAAAATGCTTATAAAATACTTACGCCCTATTCGTTTCAATATGTATAAGGAGGTAGATACAAACTCATAAAATCATAAATGACAACTAACCAACCTATAGTAACAACTAACAGTATTGCAAAAAAATAATTAGTTTCTTTTGCAGTTAGTTTCTTCTAACTGCAAAAGATATTAAAGGAAAGACAAAATTATAGCAGAACACATTGTAAGAAAAAAAATTACAGCAGAATACACAGCATAAAAAGTTACAGAAAAACAATTAGTTTCTTTTAAATTGCAAAAGAAATTTGAGAGAGAGAGATCAATAGATCACACAATGAAAATATTTGTTTCTTAGCAATTAGTTTCTTCTAAATTGCAATAGAAATTAGAAGAAAGAAAAAAAAAATTAGAGTAGAACACACAGCGAAAAACAATTACAGAATAGAATTAGTTTCTTCTAAATTGCAAAACAAATTAGAAGAAAGAAACAAAAATGAAGCAGAATGCAGACATGAGTGGTTCTTTAGCTGGTGAACATCACTGCCAAAGGATCCTTGCAAGTGGGAGATCTGGCAAACCTCTAGCTTACACCGTTAGGTTTGCCTCTCACCAATATACAAGGGATGCACCTCATGCACCTTGCATGAGGAGCACGCTTGGGAAGCACCTCACACCTAGGCACACCTTTGACAATTATGGTGTTGAATTATCCGGAGTAAATCAGCACAAGTCACTGTTTAAAAAAAAAACATAAAAAATTAGAAATGGTTAAACAAATTTAAGGTTACCCTTCACCCATGCAAATGTAAGAATAATGATAGGCACTCCCAGCAGAAGGACAACGGCATGCCAACTCTGCATAACAAAATGCAGACAGTGCAGCTGCTATTCCACCTATTAGAAATGAAATAAAGATACCAGGTCCTGTCTGCTCTCTAGCAACTGTCCCAATCAGTATATAGACTCCAGCTCCAATGGTTGATCCAACTCCTGATCCATAGGATAGAAAGTTTAACAAAATCATTATGCTTGGAAATCGACACCCTGTCTTTAAAGGAGGACAAAGTTGAAAGCAAACAATAAAGTCAGGAATAAGCAACCACTACATAAAAAAATACCATAAATTTTGAAGTGGTATTTGGTAATAGATAGAAATCACTGCAGAGCTAGAATTATGTAGCTGAAGCCACATAGTGGGATAAAGGTTTGGTATGTTGTTCCGAAAATGGAAATTACACCCCAGAAAAAGAAAAGCAGGCAATGAAAAAGGTCCCTAATTTCTAAGCATCTTACAGCCACATAGTTGAGTGGAAACAGAAATTTCAAATTGACAACATATAGTCTAACCTATAAGTGCTCCAAGAATTGCTGAAGTTCATATTTTGCAGGCACTACGACCAATTCAAGTTGTGAGCCAATTATTCTTTAGAGATGAGATATGGCATCTTTAGATATTATCACGGGAGCTTGAAAGAGTTTTTAAAGGGGTTAAAGACATCATAAAAGTTCTCAAAAACCAAGTTTGAGCAAAGCCGGAGACATAACAAAGAAGTCCAATTTGAGATGCCTTCCATAGTTTGGCCATAACATTTTCATCGATATGAATTGATTCTCATGCCACTAGAAAGAAAACTTAAAAGGCTACAACCTTGCATTCCACGATAATTTTCAAATCGTAACGTTCCAAGAACAAAAAAATGGAGCTGAAGTTGCTGTTGCTGATCCATTTGAATGGATTTGGCTCCGCCCAAATCAATCCCTTTGAACACCCCACAACCTGTTGGAACAATTCATAGATCCAGAGAGTTGATTTTTCACTCTTCCCAAGCTCAAACTGTCTCCTATTCCACTCAAATGATACAGCAAAAAATCAATTTGAATTCCTATCTTGGCCAGGAAAGTGCTGGTTTTGGAAACTTTGATGGCTTCATACTTCCACGACTAAAGATACAAGGCTATAGGGCTCCGCTCCACTCTAATTATTTTAGAAACAAATACAAGACAGACACAGAACGCGCACTGCTTAATTGTTCTTCAAAAACAAACACACACACACCCCACCCGCTAGCCAATTGCGTCAAGCTAGGAGCATAAATTGATCGAAACACCCACAAAAGAATGGATTAAAAGAAAGGAACAGAATAGATGCAGGATAAATGATGTATTATTCTTGCATCCAATTATCAGAACCAGCATAAACATGCACAAAAGGAAGATGAAGAAGAAGGATCACTTACCAATAGCAACAAGGTCGAAAGCGGAGAGCTTCTTTGCCAATTGCTGACTGGGGGGGCCCGAGTCCACCCTCTTCCTCCTGATCAAACATTCAAACCCCATTGAACCCTTTGGCATGTCAGGAATCACCCCTCCCTCACGGATTTGTCTCTCTCTTTAATTTCTTTTTCTTTTACTCTTCCTCCTTTTTCTATTTATGGTGCGGTTGCTTAAACAGAACCGTCCGTTTAGATTTTCCCGGAAAGTTTGAAAGCGGAGGGCGGGCAGAGAGAGAGAGAGAGAGATGGGAGTCATTGAACTTGGCCGCAATCTCGGGCCTGAAACAATGGGAGGTCGGCTACGGGCACGCTGCTCATCCTGCCCGCTCTGCCTGTGCCAGTGATCCATCCATATTCGATAATACAAATCAAGAGCTGCGTGGCTTGCACATGCAACATCACACCTCCTCTCTCCTCTCCTCAATTTAAATTACATTTTATTTGCACTTCACCTTCTTTGGGACTTTTTTAAGGCCCTCTTTATATTTTAATTTTTTTATATTTTTAATTCTTTATAAGCACCTTTTCTCCTCAACTTTAAGGTTAATGTCAGTTAGTTTATGTCAAAATAATCTAATTTTGAGTTAAAAATAATTTTATAATTTAAAAATGAACACAAAATGAAAGTATAAGGGTTTTTTAAGATTAATTTTAAAGTAAAAAAAAATATCTTTAAAAACATGTTAACCACGTAAGTTGTTTATAAAATTTACTCTTAAATCAATCATATCTGTCACCATTTTATCATAAAGTAAATTCATAAATAATGTTAAATATAAAATTTAATAAATAAATATATTTACATATTAAATTCTACTTGGATTGAGTAGCAACATGTGATTAATTTATTTAATATATCATTAAGGTGATGCCTTGGAGCACAAAATTCTTTTTCTTGCTCACCAGGCAACAACCAATGCCTAACTTATTTGCATTTGGGTTTATTATTTTTTTTTTACACACTTTTTATGATTTATTTTTAATATAATGAATCTCTAATGTTTTTTGTTTTTTTTTTAAATAATCTGCTTCGTAGTTAGCTTAGAAAATGTGTTTATCTTATAAAGGTGTGCTTGAAAAAGTAAATCACAAACATCTAAAAATAGAAAAATAAACCACTGGTTACAGAAATAACCCAAACTGTAAAAGAGTTAATATTGTAATTTACTTTTTAATGATTGAACACGGAACACTTAAAAACATATAAATATATATATATATATATACATGTAGAGAGAGAGAGAGAGAGAGAGAGAGAGAGAGAAGCAGCTAGCTTTTTAAGAAATCATTAAAAAAAATTGACGTTTTAGGAAAGATAACAAAGTGGTGTGGTCGTGTGTAAAAAACTAGCTAGCCCGTTAACGCAACGGTTTACAGATTTTGCAGAAGCTGTAAGCTGTACTCTGAACAAATTAAAATATAAAATGGGAAAGAAAAAAAAGATAAATAGAAAGACTGAGAACTACTCCTAGTTTGTATCTAATAGTTTGCAGGAGTTGGTAACACCACCAATTCCCTAACCGAGCTGCTGGAAGTCTCATGTTTACTCATCAACCAACAAAACAAATATGATGATGGTCCTGTCCTGGTTGGTTCACCGCTGCCATCCGAACATACCAAATCGACTGCCATTTTCTTCTGCAGCAGCAGCAGCTGCCGCCGCCGCCTCATTTGTCGAATCAGACCCGCTTCCGGTTGCATCGTCAGTAGTATCATCATATGGAAGGAGTTGGATCCTGTCAGCATGCTTGATTATCCAGTCTGCAAACTGCGGAGAAGAAGCCAACTCGGCCATAGATTGCCTGGTTGATTCCTTTGTGAACTTCGTCCACTCTTTCTTTGAGAACTTTCTTCTGTTGGGTGTGTCGTGGAAAGTCGAATAGTAATCCTCATCCTCCTCCTCATTGGTTGCCACCCTGCCAGTAACAACTGGGGTTGGAGATATCCATCCTGCAAGAGCCACAAGAGCATGACCAAAAACAAGCACTACTATGGATAACATACAGATATACAAACAGGCCCAGTGCTCCGCTGAATACCATCAAATAGAAACCTCTGAAGAGAAGGGTAACTTTTTGATTATTCATGCAACATACCATGAAAAAAATATGCCAAAAAGACATGTATTTACATCAGTTGGTTAGCCTTCAGACAGGTGATCAAGTTTCTTCTTTAGGAAGATAATTCAGAACCATGAACAGAAGTCTAGGCAGAGTTAGCTTTTTAGGTAAATCTCATAATCCTATATACTATCAGTAAGGTAGCAATTGTTTCAAACTAGGAAAATGTCTTCTACGATTAGAGCTAGCACTAGTTAGAACATGTTCAGTAATATGGGTTCATTTCAAACAAATCTTCAAGTCAGCTCCAGATTGCTCAATTCGTACTCTGACTGCAATCAGGATAGTTCTGGGCTCAACATCAGACCTCTCAGGCTGACAACATCATCTCATTCCTTATCATCCTAGGCCAAGGCAGCAAATGATCCCTAAACAGTTGGTTGAATTAATATTTCTGAGAAAATAACCAAAAATACTCATCATAAACAATTTGTAACCACCAAATACCAATCACCATGTCATTCTCATGTAACCATCTGTCCCAAAATTTCCTTTCATGAATTCTACGTAATCCAGATCCCTCACTCCACATCTTTCTGTACTTTGTCACCATATGGTCTCTTACTTTTCTAATAGTCAGCATAACCCCCCCCCCCCCCAAATCCAAAAAAAATATCACAGATTTTCCCCCAATATGTACCAACTTTCATTCTCTAACCAGCCTCGCCACTTCCACCTTCACAATCTCCCTTCCTCCCTCACACACATCACTTTCACTGTACAAGTGATGTTGGGAAGAAAATCTATCAGAACTCAGAAGAGAAGATCTACCAGAAGCTTGGAGTCTACTTTGGGAGGATAAAACACAGGAAACCAGAAAAGGAGAATGAAATCTATGATGAAATCGGGTACCTTTAACTGGAGAGTCAGACATGGTAGACGAACTCCTTGGGCTGTTCCACAGTGTTCCATGCGACCCCACTTTCCTTGACCTGCTATAAAATTCAGCATGATTTTGCTTTGCAGTTGCCCGTCCACCCCGCCAAGGTCTTGGATTTCCCAGAAACATTGAATTCCCAAACATAGTCATAGTCCTGCAATAAATTATGATTCAAGATATTGTGAATAGAACTGAAAATTTTGAAATCCAATTCAACTGAGAAGACCCTTTCCCATAAACTTCAGAGATAGATTCATTCATGGCTCATAGACCCACTATTTGCTATCATCCACAAATCATGATTCCAGACAAAACACTATGTCAAGCCCGTGTAAAGAAATGAAACAGGCATTCCACAACAATCAAAGCAACCCATTTAACCAATATTTATGACTCCATCCATTTTGACTAATACAAAATAGGTGCTTAGTCAATTGAACTAATAATAAACTCACATCTCCAATAAGATAAATGCTTTAAATAATGTCTTAACTTAAACAAATCAGACTATGCATCAAAATGAGACAATCATTGCCATCATAGCAGAAGGAATAATAATAGAAGAGGAAAGAGATAGGAGACTAAACATACAAGAAACTTACTGTGGTCCACCCCACTCAAAGGAAGTGATAAGGAAGCTGATTGCTGAACAAGATGCCAATGCCCCCACAGCCAGAGGAGTATCAGGAGTGCTCTGGCAGAAAATAGAAACCAGACATTTAGAAACAATCAAATGTGGAAGTATTGTGTATCCAGGAATTAAAATAAAAAATGTCAAAGGTAGAAAAAAACTGAATGCAAACAAATATAGCACTTAAAGTGATGGAAACACAATTACAACATGCACATTATAGACAACCTGTAAAATAAATGTGGAAGCAATGACACGCATTGCCCATTTCACGAACAGAGCTACACCAACATCAACACTTCCATCTTCTGAAATAACAAATTTCCTCACAATCCAGTAGCCTAGTGCAGCTCCAGCAAGGACAATCCCAACAAGTAAAAATACAGACACCTGTAACAAAAAAATAAAAGATGTATAGTTTAGAAAGCGACTAGTTGAAAACAAGATATGTATTTTATGCTACTGCATATGTAAAGTAGAGATACATAACAACTGTTCCTCTTATTGCTTCCCTCCTTACCATTTCTGCACATCAGATAGATCCAAGAGACCTTACCCTTGAAAGAACCACCATATCAAGATACAAAGAACTATAATCCTCTTACCCAATTAGCAAATGCAACACAAAACAATGCAAAAACATTGGCCCAGAAAATCTTAGAACGTATCATTTAAAGGGACATAAGCAAGTTAATACATGTACCTGTTCTTTGCACACATTTTTAGTAAAAAATTTAGTATGTTAGTATTTCTTATTTACTAAAGCGTATTACGTCAAATTATTTCTGATCCTCATAAACTCCATCTTATCCTAACCAAGTTAGGGTGAGCAACGTCAAATTATTCCTATTGAATAGAAAAATATGGAGGGTAAATGACAAAAAAAATACCAAACTTTAGCGTGTTTTTCACATTTATCCTGAACATTAAATTTTATCAATCCAATGAACTTTAACATGCTGAGTTAATATTTTGCTGAGTGTACAGGAAAATAGTTCAGGTGGCAATCACTTCAGCAGAGCTGGACGCTGATTGTATTGATTGGAGGAAAATTTGAAAGGGGAGAAAAGAAACCCCTATTGCTGAAAAATGGAGTTCTCTCTATACATACATGTGTATATATATATATATATATGAATTAGAGGGAAAATAAAATGGTTTTGATGCTGTCGCAGCACCAACCTCTTGCCCTTGACCATGCAACCACTGCTTCTACCTTAAGGCTTCAGCCAATTAGCTTCACTGGCTGGGTCACTCTTTCTTCTCTCCTTCCCATAATCTTATGGTATTTGATCTCAAAATCCACTACTCTCTATATACACACGCACGCATGCATGATTTATTTTTCTTCATCAAATTGGTAGATTATGTTGCAGGGAGAGATCCCAAACGTAGCTCGAACTTCTCGATCAAAGAGATAAACCAATCCAAGTTCTTTAAATTATCTTGAACAAAGATATAAACCAGGCAGATACGTGCAAGCCTTTCAGTTCTTCTTTAAATTATCTTGCTTGAGGCATATTTTCTTTTCCATTTGGCAGATTTTCCTGTTCTTGTCTTCGTACAACACATGCACCTGGATAATTCCATTTTTCTGCTTTTCTTCTTAAAGCTATTAACTTGCTAAAATTAATTACACAGAAAGTAAATTAACAGGAATAAAAGTAACACTCAACAAAAAAAAAAAAGGGACAGAAAAACAACTGAAAAGGACCACCAAAAGTGGCTGCACTTTGTGTAAACGAAAGGAATAATTTTGAGGAAAAGGAGACACATGAAAAAGAAGAGAAATGGTAAGTGTATAAAAATGACAGGAAGGACAAATAATTGAACTTCAGAGACCCCACTGCTTGCGGACCATAAGAGGTTTGTCTATCCATTTCTTCTATGAGCAGGTGTAATAGGAGGAAGTAAAGCAGCATAAAACTCTGCCAATGCATTTTATCTAGGAGGGAACATTCTTCAATGGAAGATACAGCTTTGGTGCCAAAGCAAGATTTAAAGATTCAAATTGAAGTGTCGCCGATTAACTTGTACAGAGACTAAACAAGTATCAATCCAGACTTACAGGGTTGTACATCTCTTCACTTAGCCCGAAATTGACAAGAATTGAATTAGCCAACATTGAAAACTGATGCAATAGAAATGATCCCACTCCAACCTTGCAGAAAAACAAGAGAAAAGTTTACAATCAGCACAAGGTTAACCAAAATAAGGACTGCTCCATAAAAAGTTAATGCTAAAAATCAAAGAAGCACTTACCATAGATCCATATAATGTGAGGTACAAAACATTTTTCCTGCCAGTTGGTAATAATTTCATCCCCTAAAACATATTTGAGCAGCAGTTTATGAGATTGCAGGACAGAAACAGGTTCCAAACTCAGAAAAAAACTTTTCTTCATTATGAAATCAAAGCATTTACACAGAAAACAACAGTAACCAAGCATATGCTTCAATAAAAACATCAAGTTTCCTCATCTTTTTGAGCTCCAATAAGAAGGCTTACATAGTGAAAAAAGGAACACACAGTGCAGAAGCACCCTTACCTAAAATAATCTCTGTGAAACAGAAGCCCTCTGTTGTGAGAGCAATTTCCATTTTCAAAATGGAGTATAAGCAAAAGTTGTGAACATAAACAAGGAATTTGAGGCGTTATGAAACTTAACAAATATGAAACTCCCCCATGTTCTAACAAGAATATTTAATTCAGTTTATCATACAAAGAGATTATGCCAAAAAGAAAATTTCTCAATTCTTCTCATCTACTCTCTAGTGAAAAAAAAATCATAAAATAAAATAAAAGTAATAATATAACAACCAGCAATCAAATTACCCTTTTGATAATTATTAGTGGATTGCTAATGAACAGTCTATTGTTATTCTAACAACGCTTGTAGAAGCTTGCAAAGCACAATTTGATAATATTTAAAACATTCTGCCGCTAAAGAAGGTCAAAAGCTCTTATTTCAACATTTGTTTGTTAGGTCAGCATATGAGAATAAAAAGGTTGGAGAAAATTAATGACAAATTCCTTTTTCAGGGAGGCAGTGTTATAGAATACAAACCAAACTAAATACCTGAAAAAGAAGGATTATAACTACTAGCAGAACTCCAATAGCCATTGAACTGCTATAATAGAAGGGAACCCAGCTGCTAACCACCGGTGCCAGCAGCAACAAAACAAAACCAATGGCAAGGCAAATCAAACGCCATCTTTGAAACTCTGCAAAAACCAAAATTAACAAGGATTAGCGTTAAGAATAGCAATTAGCAAGAGAGAGAGAGAGAAATTAAAACCAAGAGCAATAAAGATAAACGCGTGACCTTCTTCAACTGTTACCGTGACAGAACCAGAAATTTCACCAACAAACTCCACATCAATATATCTGTCCTCATAAGGTGACATGACAGAAGTCCAAACACCCTTCTGGATGAATTTCCATTCATCCTTTTCACATTGGCATAAACCACGGGAAGCATTCCTGCAAAACAGCTACTTAGCAAGTCTAAACCCCATATCCACCAAACGAAGGTATTGGAGAAAGAGAGAGATTGAGGGAGTGAGATCAAAAGAGCCAAGAGTCCCAAGAATTTCACCTACATGTGAAAACAGATCTGAATTTTGCTATGCAGCCTCTCAGGTATTACTACAGATGGGACCAAAGTAACAAGATAGGTGCTGGCATAACTTCTGAATTTCAATCTTGATTTACCAGCAACTCGAATGCGTTCGCACAATAAGACCCCCTTGGAACCACCAGAAGCTGATGCATGACCAAAAAGGGGAGATGGAGTGACGTCAACTGCTGGATTTTCCACGTCAATACCTGTATTTCAGCATCTTGAATCTTGAGATGGTTAATTTTATAACAAAAGCACAAAAAACTGAGACAAAAGGAAATGAGATATTACGAGATCTGGAAACATATACAATGCATACTGGGTTTAGAATTTTATACACCACATCATAGAAATAAACCTCATGTCCAGCCGTTCTAACATTCTATATTCTAAACTATTATCCAAGTTGATAAAAACTCAACCAATCATTGACATCATTTAGCCAATTGAACAAGAATCAATAACATGCCAGAAATGACCGTCTCATTATTCGTGACCAGATGAATTTCCTCAAATTTTCCCAACCAGATACTCCAGGAAAGAGAAAGATAATCCAGAAAGACACGCTCTCTTTATTGGTACCGAGGGAAATCATCTCGCCAGGCCTGGTGCATTGTTATTTCAACAAATAGCTTCATTAAGATACTCTCTCTCCAAACGAGCAGAGCCTTATATGAACAAAAACGAGGAAAAGAACAAGCAAATAATCAAAAAAACGTTTTAAGAAACACCATTTCCAGGATAATGCGTATACTCCAGTTACCCATCAATGTTACTCCCGTTTCTCCAAAAGGGTCGTCACTCGTCAGAACAAACATTATACCATACATGCAAGACGATATACGAATTATATCATGAACAGATTGAGTAAACGCACTCACAAATAAATTTAGTTAAAAAAGGATAGAAAATCAAAAGGCCTTCTAGGGTTTCAAGAATTGACTCCTAAAAGAGCTTGAAATTTACGCTCAGTTCAACCACCGCACAAAATCGATCAAAAGAAAACTCAAAACCAAACCCTAAACCGCGGATCGCCGTGAGAATTCAGGAAAATAAAAGGAAAACAACTCCAAGTCCGAGGGCCTGACCGCCAATTCAAACCAGGCAAAACAAACGCACCAGCTCAACTGTTTGCGTCGTTCTCTTCTTTTTTTTCTGAGAAAAAAAGCAGAAGGGTTCTAAGTAGGGAGGAGGATGTAAGTACCTTTGAACGTGGCGACGTCGCTGGAGCAGGAAAAGAGAGAGAGCAGGACGGACAGTGAGAAGACAAGAAGAAGAGCGGCGACGGCGGGCGTGCCCATTGTTCTAAAGGCTTCCTTTCTGCCTTCGAAACGAAGGAGACGGAGAGCGCGCGCTTCGCTTCGGCTGTGGGGCTTTAGATTGGGAAATTCTTTGGGCCACTTCTTCTTGCGTCGTCAGCAAGCTTCCTTGGCCCCGAAGCAGTCATTATTACCCTTCTTTTTTATTTTATAAAATAAATTTTAACTCACCAAAAAAATGATTATGAGTTGACGAAATGGTGTCACACTCGCAATAAAGAAATATAAAGGTTAAGAAAATAACCTCAATTTTTTAATCTCCCCTAACTTTATGGCATGTGTGGTATTGTTGTGTTTTTTTAATCTTTTTTATATATAAATGGAAATATAATCTAAGTCGTTGGCTACCATTTGTTACCTTCATTGTTACTTAATTAAGCAAAAGATGGGGTGTTATTGTAATAAAGGTTTTTTTTCTCTTTTGTATTTTCTCTAATGAAGTATGAAAATATTTTACGAATATTGTTTCGATATTTTTGAAATATATTTTATATATAAACGTCGATAAATATTATAAAAACGTTTCTAATATGTTTCTATAATTCTAAAAATTTTCAGACCATTTTCATAATATTAAAAAAATATCATAAATGTATTTGTAATTTAGAAATATGTTTCCGTTTTATGAAGGGATTAACTATATTTATTTTTAAAATAAATAATTATTTTTATATTAAAAATAATATTTACAAAAAAAAATCTTATATTTTTTTTACTTAGTTATTGCCTGTATTTCTTTTTTTTAAATATTATTTTTTTATATATTCTATTTATTTCCTATTTTCATTTATGTATAACCTATCTAGCTAATAATTGAACCCTATATCTTATGTTACATCTTCTAATATCTTGCTTGCTCTCTCACACATTTATAAATCATAATCAAACCTAGTTATGAGTTTGTTTATGGTATTTTTGTTAAAAAAAAATAAAGAGCTTAGATAAAGATATAGATAAATAAAGATAAAATAATCATTTTAATTATCTTATATGGGACATCCAGATTATTTTTAAAAAGTTTATGTTATTTTTATTTTTTTTCTAAACATATGGGATATCACGTGGACTTGATCATAAAATAGGATAAATTACATTTTATATACCTAAAGTTTATTAAATTAAAGTGTATAATATCTCATAATAAATTAATTTTTTGTTCGCGTCAAACAACATGTCAATTGCCTGACGTGAGAGATCGAGGGAACTCAATGGCCCATCCCTTGCTAGCCCGGGTCTGGTGTGAGTAACAAATTAAACCTAATATCCTATATTATGAAATTACACTAGTATCATTTTAATTATTATTTTTTACAAATTCATATAAATTTATTAAAACTTTAACGGTATACCAAATCTCGTTATTTAGTTGTAGAGAATAATTTTTTATTTTTATCTCTAATTTTGTATAAAGTTTGTAATCTTTTATTTTTGTGAATTTTTTTTAAAACACATTTAATTGTTACAAATATAGAAACTAATTTTTAATCTAAAAAAATAAAATATATGTTTAGCAAAAGGAGTGATTTTCAATTTTCAAAAAACTACATTTTCTAAATCTCCAAATTAATAACGAAAGCTTAGAAAACACATTTAAGTGTTTTTCAAATTTAGTTGAATTCTAAAAATCAGATTTTCCATAAATCTTCATTTTTCTATTCAGAAACTTTTTGTATTTAAACAAGTTTTCTACTTCCTTTTTGTAGAGTAATTTTCTGGAAAACTCAAAGCTATTTCTATTACCAAACAGCCCCCAAATGTAATTTACCTAAACATGTATATTAATGATATAATAGTTCTAAATTGACCTTTTTCACTAAATTTTCTACCCATTCGTTGGCACCAAATATTTCACTAAATTTAAGTATAACCAAATTATCACAAACAATGGATTATCCAAGAACAATTAAGGGATAATTTTCTCAAATTAGTGAGTTCAGGAACTTAAGAGTTTGAATTCTCAGAGTTTTAGGTTGCGTTCTCTTTGCTGTTTTCAAGTCATTTTTAGTTTTTAATTTTCTAAAATAATGAAAACGCGTTCTCTTTACTGTTTTTAAAAATGTATTTCTGAAAATAAAAAACATATTTATAAAGAAAACTCAAAACAACAAAAAATTGTTTTGAGTGTTTTCATTCAAAACAAACTCAAAATTCAAAACACATTTATTTATTTATTTATTCATATTTTATTATTATAATGAAAAAAATATTACAAAATTCATTAACTTTAAAATGTAGAATTTTTTTAATAACTTATAAACATTAAATATTTTTAATTTACTAAATAATCAAATTTATTGAATAAAATATCATTAAAAAATTATTTTTAAAATTTCAAAGAAAACGTATTTTCTAATTTTCTGTTTTGAGAAATAGTTTTTCAAAATGACAAAGAGAACGCGTTTTTAATTTTCTAAAAATAGATTACCAAAACAGAAAACTGAAAATGAATTCAAAACTCAAAACTAAAAATTGAAAAGCAAAGAGAACGCACCCTTAGTTATTTTTCACTATATTTTGAGTGATTAATCTTAGTTATAAAAAAAAAAAAGATCATACCTATTAATTAATTTTTAGGGGTGTGTAATAATTGGTTAGAATGGTTTGAAATGTGTTTTTAGACAATAATCAAATTAATCACCGTATACTTAAAATTACTCAAATTATAACTTTGAGATTTCAGCTATTACAAATTAACAAGAACTGTTGAGTTGAACTTTTATAGCTTCTCATTTTACTAGCTATTTAAATTCTACATATATTAAATAGATAATGCTAATAATTTATTTGAGGATAATGGGTAATACCAATAAATATATTTTATTTTTAGATAAGATATATTTATTGTATTTTATTTTTAATATTAAAATAATTTGAATGGTTCATAAAATGATTCAAAATACAATATTATTGTCTAAAGATAAGAAATAACAAATGTATACTGTCTGAAAATAAGGTGCATTGAGGACACTAATTAGTATAATTACCAATGTCAAATTTAGAATTACTAATATGTAATTAATTGATTAAATAATAGACATCAATGCTATATTTTGAGCTTTATGTAGATAGATATAGACAATCGATTGATGGCGTTAGATTCGTACTAATTTTTTATAATAATTATTATACCCGACTAGTTTCAATTGGATTTAGAATAACTATGAATATATAATTTACGTTAAATATTTTTCTCGATTTGGAACTTTTTGATCAGAAATCCAGCCATCTTGAATTCGTTTACATACAAACTAAACGACCCACTAAGCTTTTTGTACCTTTAAAACTCCAATTATATGTTACATTACATGATTTTTGTGATAATTTATGTACAAAAGTTTAGATCAATGCTGTGAAGACTTGAGAATTCAACCATAAACATAATATATAAAGATTTTCACAATATTTTCAACACACTGGTATTAATTGTTACGACATGTCTTATGGATTAATAGCGCTTCGGTATTTCTCCATGGCACAAGATCCTATATATTAATATCATTGGAGAGACCAAAAGCCAAACAAGCAGAAAAATTATCATTTGGGATTAAGGATATGATTGGCAAATCCCACCAAATTCTGGGTATCTTCCTCGTCCTCCTCCTCGTCGTCTTGACACGGAGTCCAGTACTGGTGGGGCTCGAACCTATGGGCGGAAGGAGCCATCTCCGCCGTGAGGTCGCAACTGGAGTTGAAGTTGCTCATGTTAACCAAGTTGTTTGTTGTGGACGAGACGTTGTTGGAGAAGGCTGATTGCAACATTGCCATTTGCTGTTGTTGCTGTGAACTCTGCATGGCATTTGCCATTGCCAGCCTATTGTTCAATTGGTTATGCACCATTGCAATCTCCCCTTGTAGGAAAGCCACCTGCAACGATCACCGTAACCAACATAGATCATTCTACAGTGCATCGTCAACAAAAAAGATAAATACGCCAACAATATTGATATTTCAGCCAATTTAACGACCTGTTGTTGCAAAGCAATAATGCTTGACACACAGCCATATACCGGGTCAGAAAGTCGGGCCTGAGCTTCATACGAGATTGTCGCAATGGCTTCTTGCCGGCAACTAATCGGAATGTGCAGCAACAGCTTGGACACATTGCTAGCCCCAAACACCTTGTGCACTGCGGCGAACTGCGCCGCCCCCTGGTCGAAGCTGAAGTAGGGAGCGAATATGCACTCGCTGACACACTTCCTCCTGAGAAACTTGCAAGCCCCGCATGGGGAGGTGGGCGGCAGTACGGCCTGGTTGGCGTCATCGGCTGCCGGGGTTGCCTGTTTGTCTGCTCCCTTTCGACGGCTATAGGATACAACGTCGCCTGGTGGATCGGCCATTGAGAGAGAATGAGAGGTTGGTGATGGAGGACAGTGTTTATAGCGAGGAGTGACTGAAACACGAAAATTTTATGACGGGTTGTCATAGATGATTGTGTCAATATTGCTGTTTTAAAGAGAAAAAAAGGAGACGTTATAATTGGTAAAAGGGATTTAATGGGAATGAAATTAGCGTGAGAAGCACGTATAAAGCGGGCATCCTATATGTATTGAGCGAGACAAAACACCTTCTAAATGACTTTTTTCCCCTTGAATGGGCATGATGATGTGGTGGCCAAGATTCATGTACAACTTAATCTATTAAATATTTGTTTATAATGATTATTTTGAAAAAGTATTTGTTTATAAATTTGTAATAAATATTTTATTACAGTATTGTAATATGTTCTCTTATGTGAATAATTTTTTATAAACATTTTATAATCTATTTCAAAAGGTGTCAGTTTCTGATCTTTCATAAAAATCGACAAAACGAAAAAAAGTGATCTCAACATAAAAAATAAGTTGAGATTTTGTTCATATCAAACAAGTTATCATTAAAAGTTTTTAAACTGACGTAACATTTTTTCTTTCATTCACAAACATCGCTTCAATTGCCACCAAACAATCATTGTGATTGCGATTGATAATGACCTCATCAATTGGCGAGCTTTCGGTGAATTGCTAACATAATAGCAATCACTTCCACTCAAATTTGGCGAGTTGCCTCCTTTATTGACAATTTTTTTACTTTCTTCGCAATTATGAGAAACTCGTCATATATATCTATCTCTAAGAGTCTACTTAACATTGTTGTAGTTAAAAAATATATCAAACTTTTTATAACTATTATAAAATAGTATTTGGTAAAATACAACTTCAATTTTAAAACACAACTATTTATTCTCAAAAAAACAATAAGTTAAGTTATTTTTAAGCAAGAGCAATAGACCCTAATTTTGTTATATAAAAAACACAATAATTTTTAATGAGCCCCCACAATAATTAATATGTGATTTATTTTTATAATCATTATATCTCTTAATAATTATTATGCCACTTTTCAAAATAGGTATTCAATATTTTGAAATATTTTTATCATTTTACAAATCTACAACATAACAAAAAGAAAAAAACATACTAACTGATGGTGGATAACAAAGCCTAGCATGGCTTAAAATCCAAGACTTAGGGCCTCGACTAGAAAAAGACTCAACAAGTACCAGGTGCACTTCCTATCCTTTATTATCGTCTCCAAGCCCAAGGCCCATGAATGATCCTCCAATCCCAAGTGGGCCCCATGAATGGCCCACCAGCCCATCTAACAGACTTCATCCTCACTCACCATGTAACTATCTAAATCATCCTCACAACACATTATACTTCTATAAAAGTTAGAGATGTCAAAAGGGTCGGTCCGACTCGACCCGTGTCGACCCACAAGCCTTTTAAATGAGTAGTGCTGGGCCAAGCCCTTTTTGCTGTAGGTATGGCCCAGCCCATGACCCCCTTGTAGGGGGTCGAGCCGGGCCAGCCCATGGGCCTTAGCCCACGGGGCCTAGCGGGCCAGGCTCGGTGGGCCTGGCCCACAGGCCTTGGTAAGTCGGGCCCATCGAGCCCGACCATTTTTTTTAAATATATATATTTTTAAAAATAATACATATATAAATATCAAAATAATGCATATTTAAAAATTAATTTTTTTAAACAAATTTCTATCTCATGTTTTAAATATTATTTTATCATTTTATATTTCAAAATTCTATATGTCTTGTAAATTTTCTTGTGAATTGATACGAAAAATAATGCACATATAAAAAAGAGAATATTTATTTATAATTTAAATATCTAAAAAATTTAGTTTAAAAATTTTAAATATGATGATTATTATTTATATATATTGCAAAATGTAAATTTTTTAGCATCTAATATCAATAATTAATAAAAAATAACATAATTAAACAAATAAATAAGCAAGGAACATTAAGAATAACATAAGATCCCAATAGGTTGGGCCCAAAAGAGTCCAAAGGGTCGGGCCGAGCTGGGGCCTTAGATGGGTCGAGCTGGGCAGGGTCGGCCCGACCCCTTTATAAGGCTCAGGCCTGGCTTGGCCTGTTTGAACAATGACGGGCTAGGCCATAGCCCGACCCATCCCGGGCTAGGCCGAGCAAGCTCACGGGCGACCCGATCATTTTGACATCTCTAATAAAAGTATAGTGTTCAGTGAGTAAGATACGTTAATTATTACACTTTAGTTATATATCAGTACCGTGTCATGATCAAATAATGACTAATTTTAATATTAAATGATGTATTGGAGGGTGAGACCCATCTCTGTTTTTTTTTTTTTCCTCTCTTGTAAGGACATTTGGGACATACTTGGTCCTTGAAAGCACTAGGACATCCTTAAGCTAAAGGATCCCTTAAGTAGCAAGCGAATAAGGTGTGAATTGAATGGTGATCGACTGGATGATTAACCAAACACATATTATTTATTTTTAATATTAATAAACACATCAACACATTTAATTATCAAATATTATTTTAATAATATTACTTTTATAATATAATAAATTACAAACACACGATAATCATACCATAACACAACAATACCAATCACGCACAGTGGAAGGTAAATCAACCAAGCTCCCATGGCATATTGGTTAAGCATGGGCTGGCCAATTTGCTTGCCTTGGACATGTTGCTTGCAAAAGAGATAAATTATTACTTTCAATTTCTTTTTATTTGGTAACCCAACAAATTTGTGAAGAGCTGTTCATCCATGCACCTCTTAATATGTTAAATTAATAGTATATTTTAAAGAAAAATATTAAAAATTGTTCGAACAATGTTAAATACATTATTATAAAGACGATGAATCATTATATTAAGGGTATTAAGAATACGAAACAACAACATTTAATATGGTTAAAAAATTATAATTTTGCCTTTAAGGACATAGTCCAGTGATTAGAATGAATATGAAAAAATAATTTATGTCCTCACATTTATAGTGTGTTAGTATTCGAATTTTGATAGCTACGACTCCCTAATTTATATCCTTTACTAGAATCATGAGATTAAGTAATGAGACGTTAGTAATGTAACGTAAAAAAATATATATATGATTTTTTATGTTGTTCAAAAAAATAAATAACACAATTATGTAGTTATAAGTTTTGCAATTTAAAAGAGCAATCAATTTTCTCAAAACTTAATCCATCTTGCAAAAATAGTTTATCAAAATTAGAAAATTAAGAGTGCGTTTGATAGAGGTAAAAAATAGGATGAAATTTATTTTTTATCTAAATTTAAAAAAATTTAATCAAACAATTTTTTAATTCCATGAAATTTAAATTATATATTACTTAAAAAAATAATTTTTTTTTCTTGAAATCAAGAAATTTAAATTTTCATGGATAAGGTGAGAATTAAAATTTTATGAAATTAGAATTTCGCTCCACTTTTCACCTTTAATCAAATACACACTAATATTTTATGAAGGCGAGCATGATTTCTCAACATTATAGTGAGATTTTAATTTAGTCTAAAAAATAAAAAATAATTCATCAAAATTTAGTATGCAAATACATACTAAAGAACAACAATGATTTATAATTTTTGAATTACTTTTTTAATCCATTGCCTTGAATTTATCCGAACACACGCATTCTCGCTTCCGATCTGGCAGTTGCATCCAACCTCACAGCGCTGGCGGAACTAACATCACCGCCAGTTACGTGCCAATTTATCAGTCAGCCAATTGGAGACCGAAACGTGGACATTGCACAGAGGTTTCAGGCTACGTGTAGCGGCAGTGTCACCTCATCGTGACCCCACTCGTCCTTAATAAAAAAAAAAATCAATTATTTCATAGAGACGCCCAAGCCGTGGACGCGCTTGACCCTCTCGCCCAGGGTGGCCCTTTCTTAGATTCTCTCAGATCTCTCTCTCTCTCTCTCTGAAGAAGAAGAAGAAGAAGACGAAGAAGGAAGCATGTCGACGCCGGCGAGGAAGCGGCTGATGAGGGATTTCAAGCGGCTGCAGCAGGACCCACCGGCCGGAATCAGCGGCGCTCCTCACGACAACAACATCATGCTCTGGAACGCTGTCATTTTCGGGTACGGTATATGCAGATTCATGCGCCTAATTCATCTAATTTGATTGTGTGTTTGCATCTGGTGAATGGTGATTTTGATCTGGGCCTGTTTTTGATTTGTAGACCCGATGATACTCCCTGGGACGGAGGTTAGTCCTTTTTCGCTTTTCCAATTCGTGTAGTTCGAGTTCAATTTACGGCTTTGGCCACTTTCAATTAGCTTGGGGGATATGGGATTTTTTTCATTGGGTCATGTTTGTGAAATCTGTTGCAGGTTAATCTGGGTTTTGTTATCAGTCTGGTTCTGGTTGATTTCCTATATGAGTTTGGCATGGCTCTGCGAATTTTTATCCTTGATGATGCCTGTTTCCTGCATCAATTGTGTCATTTCATCATCTCACGAAGAAGATATGGTCTCATTTTTAAAGTAGAAGAGATCTCATCTTTTAGTTTTAACTAGGTTTTTTCCTTCACTTTCTCCACTCTTTGGTGATTTCTTTTAAGCAATTCACCCCGTGGTTACTTAATTATTAGTTTTTGCCCTAGTTCATCTTTCGGAGGTTTGTGTGTGATCCATGACTATTTACTTTGGGTTTGTCCAAACTGAACTGAAGTGATATGATTGCAGTTTAACAAGGAGTAAAGATCTTAGTATGATTGACTGCTGATATTAATGATATAGTTGCAGTTTAATAGGGAGTAGAGAAATTGTTCTGTATAATTGACTGCTGATATTAGTGAGACCTTAATATGGAGATATTAACAGAGAAGAAATAGAAAAGCATGTTGATGAGATCTTAATGCAGAAAAAAAAGAAGAAAATAGGATTTTGACAAGGTTTGGTAAATTCTAACTAATCTTGTTCGTTGAATGAAGTTCTGTTCACAATTATATGGTAGGATAAATTGGGAACTGCTTGGGTTGCATGATTCAAAGAAATATGAAATGGAAGTAGTAAGTTTTGTATGGAAAGGATGAGATAGTAAGTTACGAATGGAAAAAGGATGAGATAAATTGAATTCCAATGTGTCAGCATACTTGATAGGTAGCACTGGCACTTTCTAGAGAATGGAGGCTGTGTCAAGTTCAAGTATGGGCAAACATTGGAGTCACATGTCAGAGGAATAATATCTCTATCTTATTATATTTAGGTAAGTTTTGTTCACACTCTATCCTCCCTAGAAGGAATTCTTGATTGGGTTGACTGCAATACAATTCCAGATCAACACCCAGTTCAGTCATCTAATTGGTGGCACCCCCCAAAAAAACTGTCATAACTTGGATCCAATGAAAATTTCTTAGAACATATGGAATGGTGCCTAACAAAAACTTGAGTTACATGTATATATATATATATTTGTTAACTAGAGGGGTTGCTCCTGCTATTTATGTGCAAGTAAAAAAAAAAAAAAAGAAGAATATTTCAAATGAATGCTCACTTTTAAGGGTTGGCTCTTGGCAGTTGCAATTTAGTTTTTATTTTTTTAGGCATATTTTAAATGAAGATGAATTTTGGCATAATGTTCCCTTTGCTCTAACCTAACTTAGAGGTCATACTGTCATAGGGTATACTCAAGAAAGAGCTTATTTGGATGTTCCTCCCCCCACCCAGTGAGATTAAGGCTTGTGATTTTGATTGTTGTTGTTGTTGGGAACTTGCATTCACTACTTGTTGGGTGTGAATTGGGTAAATAAATTCACCAAGTCTGTGCAATAGTTTGCAAACAATGCTTCTTAGGTAAGCGCACAAAAATTCTACTTCTAAGGAGGTTCGAATATGATAGCAAAGAGACTGGTACAACCTGTCACCACTATGCTGTTTTAAGTTTTGTTTTTTCTTTACTGCTTGCTGTTAGGACTCTTGTTGCATTACTATTAGTATTGTATTTCAATTTCCAGCTGTCAGTTTGTTAGAATCAAAAGGCCACACGAGAGGCCCTAGGAAAAGGACAAAAGATATGGTTGTAACCGCTTGATGGGGAGCAATCTGCTGCATCCGCACCCACTCAAGTGAGTATATCAGCTCTCCCAGCTTTGTAGGAGAGCCATTGAAGAATCAATAGAACAGTTTTCAAATTATTCTCCCCCAGTGTTCTCTCTTCTCTCTCTATATTCTCCCTCCTCTCTCTTCCTCCCTCTCAACATTCTTCCTTAGCTTCGTTCTATTATGGAATCTCACTGGTTCAAGGCAAATATCATTGTCACATTGTGACAATTTGGTATCACAGCTCGACCTCGGCCCGGATTGTTGCTAGCTCATGGCGGAAGGTACTCGCATGAAAAACATGGAGACTCAGCTGCAACAAGTCAGCTCATCCATGTCCGAAGTCCAGAGGCAAGTCGACCAGCTTGAGCTGGGAAATGGTCGTAACCATGAAGCGATCATGGCTATCGATCAGAAGTTAGATGGTACGCTGGTTCAAATGCGAGAAGAGATGGCGCAGATGAGGGAAGAGCTGGGTAACCAACTTCAACAGTTTATGTTGATGTTCACACGTCAAAACCCAGTTAGTATGGCCCCCGAATTCCCTCATCGAGATAGAACCGAACCTCTATTATGACACAATAGGGGTCATATCAGGCCTGTAACTCCTGATGTGGGGAGTGGCCAGGATGATGAGGTGGGGATAATGCAGGATAGGGGTCGTGGAGAGCAGGGACAAAGCCAACAAACGGGGTTCCCCATGCTTCGGATGGAGATACCCGTTTTTGAGGGGGACAACCCTCGTTGGTGGGTGAGGAAGTGCAAGAGGATGTTTGAATGGTATGGCATACTAGAGGGTAGATGGGTGTCCCTAGCAGTTGCTTATTTTGATGATGTAGTCAATACTTGGTACCAGGGTTGGACCAATGTGAGGGGTCAACCTACGTGGGGTGAGTTCACTGAAAAACTATGTGAAAGGTTTGGGGAGAGAAGTATGTCAGACATTGTTGAAGAATTTAACAAACTAAGACAGGTGGGAGAGCTGAAAACCTACTTGAAGAGGTTTGAAGAGCTCTGGTCTCTTATGAGCAGCCAAGATCCACACCTATTGGAGGCCTATTTTGTGTCCAGTTTCCTGAGTGGCCTAAGTGATGATCTAAGATTAATGGTCAAAATGATCAGGCCTAGAACGATAGAATAGGCAGTGGAAAGTGCTAGGCTACAAGAAATGGTTGTGGAAGCCCTGATGAAAAAACAGAGGCAGCAAGATAAAACTATGACAGGGGGGGTGTCCCACTCTGGCTGCAGAGGAGTGAACCGTGAGTGGACAGGGGGTAATTCCGTGGTCAGGCCATAGGGGATGCCTCAATCAACAGGTCGGAACATGGACCAGAGGAGACAATCTGGATTGTGCTTCGGATGTGGGGATAAGTATTTTTTAGGACACCAATGTAGGCGACAAATATTGCTTCTAGAGGGCAGTTCAAGAGAGGTAAGGGCAGAAAAAGGAGATGAAATCGAAGAATATGAGGATTTTGGAGGTGAAGACAATGGTGAGATATCACTCCACGCACTAAAATGGGTGACCAACAATAAGATAATTAAAGTAGAAGGTAGAGTGAAGGATATGAGCTTGTTAATTCTGATAGATAGTGGAAGCACCCACAGCTTCCTTGATGAGGATACGACCAGAAACTTGAAGTGCCCACTCTCTTAACACTCAACCATTGAGTGTGACAGTGGCTAATGGGGGCAAGGTGCTAAGCAACTCAGCTTGCTACGGGTTTAAATGGGATATGCAAGGAGAAGGGTTAGAGGCGGATCTTAGGCTGTTGCAATTGGGTGGTTGTGATGTGGTCCTTGGGGTTGATTGGATGAAAAGGGTGAGCCCCATAAGTTTTGACTTCAATCGAATGGAGGTTTCATTTGATAAAGTAGGGAAAAGGATGACACTAAAAGGGGGAAGAGAAACCGGCACTTGTAAGATGATAACCGGGAAGAGGTTGCACAAAGCCCTCGGGAACAACTGGAATAAGCTTACTCAGCTGTTCTTGATTGTAGCTGCAGAAGAAGGACGGAAGAAGGTGGTGATGGGGGAGCTCAACCTGTTAGCTAGCAATCCTCATGAAAGGAAAGGCCAGGTATACTCTCAACACCTTATTGATAAACTGTTGTTGGAATTTGGGGACCTCTTTGTTGAGCCTAAAACCCTACCACCCACCCGTAACCTTGACCACCCGTAACCTTGACCATTCCATCAATCTTAAGCCAAATTCGGAACCTGTGAACATCAGAGCTTACAGGTATTCTCCCACCCAGAAGTCAGAAATTGAAAAAATGGTGAGGGAAATGTTGAACCAGTCCTTCATAAGGCCTAGCCATTCCCCATTCGCCTCACCAGTGCTCCTAGTTAAGAAGAAGGATGGTTCTTGGCGATTTTGTGTGGACTATCGCCAGCTAAACGCCATAACCATAAAAGATAAATTTCCCATACCCTTGGTAGAAGATCTAATGGATGAATTGAACAACGCCACAATTTTTTCCAAGCTGGACTTTCGGTCAGGTTACCACTAGATTAAAATGAAGTCGGAAGATGTCCATAAAACCGCCTTTAGGACCTACCATGGACACTTCGAGTTCCTTGTGATGCCCTTCGGGCTCACTAATGCCCCGACCACTTTCCAATCACTCATGAACCTAATATTTGAACCTTACTTGCGAAAATTCATACTAGTGTTCTTTGATGACATTCTTGTTTATAGCCCAACCTTGGACCAGCATTTGAAACACTTGAGAACTACCCTAGAGGTCCTTCGATCCAACTAGCTATTCATCAAAAGGTCTAAATGCTCATTTGGCCAGGAACAGGTAGAATATTTGGGTCACTTGATATCTGGAGAGGGGGTTAAAACAGATCCCAAGAAGATAGACGCCATGGTCAACTGGCCTAAGCCCACAACCTTGAAAGCATTGAGAGGGTTCCTTGGGTTAACCGGCTATTATAGGAGGTTTGTAAAAGGATATGGGGTGATGAGTAGACCATTAACGGAACCCTTGAAGAAAGGGAACTTCAAGTGGGGAGAGGAAGCTGAAGAAGCCTTTCAAAAACTTAAGGAAGCAATGAGTGCAGTCCCAACCTTAGGATTGTTGGATTTCAGTGAACCATTCATATTGGAAACGGACGCTTGTGGGGTTGGCATCAGGGCAGTGTTAGTTCAGAAAGGCAGATGAGAGAGACTAGACTAAGATGGTTTGGTCATGTGAGAAGAAGACTAAGAGACGCTCTTGTGAGAAAAGTTGATGAAATGGAACAATTAGTCAAAACAAGAGGTAGAGGCAGACCCAAGAAAATTTTAGGAGAGATATTAAAGTTTGATATGAAGTGTATGGACCTAAATGAAGATATGACAAAAAACAGAAATACCTGAAAATCTAGAATTCATGTAGCCAACCCCACATAGTGGGATAAATGCTGGATATGTTTAGTATCAGACAAAGAATAATTGCAGTATGTCATCATTGTAATATTGAGCTTAGTCCTGATGTCATGCAATTTTCCACTTTGATAATGACTTTGTTCATTTATTTTTACACTTTTCCAGGAAATGCTTCCCATAGTCAGTCATAAAGAAGCAAAAAATTTTCTTTAAAGCTCACCACAATAGATTTAGTGATAACTGCAGATCTGGTAATACAGAATATATGATCTCAAGGAAGGTCTGCTTGATTGAATGTCATGAAATCTAGATTGACAGTAGTTTACCTGAATCTTTTCTCATCCCTAACGGTTTACAAGACCCAATAACCAGAACTATAAAATAATCCTGAAAATGTTAAATTTTGAACACGTGCATGAATCTTCTAAGTTTTTCTGTTTTACACAACTACACCTTGATGGTTGGTAGTTTAGTGAATATGAATGTATGGAAACCAGACAGTAACTGTAGACAATGCAAACAATAATTGATGTGCCTTGTGCGTGCGTGTGTGGTGCTGTAGTTGTGTTCATTTTTTGTTGTTTTAGTGACCTTAGTTTCATGTTCTTTGGTGTTAGTCCTTTTGTATAAGATTTGCCCCTCTTGTTGGCAGTGCTTTTATTTGTTATCTTCCAAAAAAGGGAAGAAAAGCATAAATGACCAAATTCTGATATGTGCATGAAGGGCACTGTTCACCACAGCTAAGCTCAGGCTCCTTGCATCATCTTGAGTGAGAAGTACTGCATGACACGCTTTCCATAAATAAGGACAGCCTAGAATTTAAGACCTCTGTTTCTTGCATTTAACTGTCTTGATCACCGTTGCAGTTCTCTGTCCTAATCCCAGCAGCAATTGCATGTCGATCTGGTATTAAGAAGTTCATGGTATGAATAACTTCAACATTAAACTCACATGATTGTTGTTGTGCAGCTCCCTTAAGAAATCAATTTTAAAGATGTGAATAAAACTTAGCATTCACGCATGATCTTTTATTCATAATTGTTGTCTCACATTTATTTGGTCAAGCCAGATATAGCTAATGCGGAAAGGTTATGTCTCATGCTTATCACCAGTTTTGTTTATGACTAGCTTCATTATGGGCATGGCTACAACATGCATACCTCGTATCATCTTGCTATATCTACTTCACATGTCCTAGGGACTGTATCATACACTTAAGTCTATGAAAATCATATGCGACCTTTGTTCTCTATATCCTCCAGTAGCTTCGTTAAATACATAGATTGCTTCCTTTTTTCATCTCTCAAGTATAAAATCCAAATTGTTGATCTAATATAGTTGTTTCAAGTTTTAGCCTGTGATGTAGATCCCCTCTAACTCGAGCAATTTGAATATTTTCCTTATGTCTATGCATAGATGATATGATACATTTTGTCTATTGAATAGGTTTTTAGTCACAAATCTTTGATCCTCTAGATACTTTGAAATCTCAGTTGGAGTGTCATTTTGTCTTAATCAACTTCCTGTATTCATCTTCTTCAATGTAAATTTAACTTCATAACCTCTAGTTTCTGTGAAAAGTCTATTTCTTCTAATCTCCCTACAATGGTAACTTTGAAATGAGTCTCATTACCTGATCTTGATTCATAAGTTATTGAAAATAGCATCCCCATCTATCTTGGCTTTTGTTATCTTCCACTATTACTTGCGGGTCAATATTCTTGGGGATTGGCAAAGTAGAAATCACATAGCTGACTCCACCTGGTGGGATTAAGGCTTAGTATTTTTGTTGTATATCTTCAAAATTTATAGTTTTTCTCTTTCTCAATAAGTTTGTATATCCTCTTTTCTTCTTCATCTGTCCCAAAGTTACCCCAGAGAATATTTGAGCCATGGCCTGGTTGCAAATTTAGCCCCATTTGGACAGGGAATTTATGCTGAATTTGGGCTGGAGCTGAGGTTCAGTGCTCTTTATCTTAGCGAACAAAGCTTAAACACTGTCCATGAGGCTGTGCTCAGGACCATTTGTTTGCAGGTGTAATGGTAGGATGAACAACTTTATTTCTATGTATAGGTGAACATTCATGAAAGATGTGTAATTCTGCCTTTTACCTGCTTTATTGAACCAAGCAGTATTGTTTCAATTTACTGATAAGTTATTGATATATTCTTTTAGCATTACATATGCTGAGAACTATAGGGTCCATTTAGTTGTAGAAAACATTTTCTAGTTTTCAACTCCAATTTTATAACTAAATATGCTAACATTTATGTTTCAAAAAGCAATAGCATCCATTTCTAGAAAATTTAGAAAACATCTTTTTTTAGTGTTTTCCAATTCATAGTATAAAGTGGAAAAATTAGAAATTAAGTTTCATATTTTCTAATGGAACATTCAACCATTCAATAGAAATTGGAGTAGAAAAACAGACCCGTAATTTCCTTCTCATTGAGCATCTTAGCACCATTGTGAATGCAGGTACGTTTAAGCTAACTCTGCAATTCACAGAAGATTACCCAAATAAACCACCAACAGTTCGATTTGTCTCAAGGATGTTTCATCCGAACAGTAAGTCATCATCCTAGTCAGAGATCTTATTTCCCGCTTTGAGTAGATGATAAATTTTGCTACTAATGTTTTGTGGGTAAATTAAACTACCAGTCTTTCAACTTTGCATTTTGTAATAAATTGGTCATTGTACTTTAATTTTTATAACCACAACCACTAAACTTTGATCTTTATTATAGTTCAATACGTCAAATTCTGATAACAAAAACTAACAAGGTATACATTAATATGAACCTCAAAGTCACTTGATTGTGGGGTTTATGTTAATTTTAACATTAAGTGATATTTGGGTTTATATTAATGTATATTACGATAATTTTCATTAATAGAATTCGATGAAAAATCAAAAGAGGAATTGAATTATAGTAAGAACTAAAGTTTAGTGGCTGTGGCGACAAAAATTAAAGTACAATGACCAATTTGTTACAAAGTGCAATATTCAGGGACTAATACTGTAATTTACCCAATGTTTTCTTTTATATCTTTGGTACTCTCTTTTCCTGGACTTATGTGGGTGTGTTATCTGTCTAACTGTATTTCTGAGATTGATCAGTCTATGCGGATGGGAGTATATGCTTGGATATTTTACAGAATCAGTGGAGCCCTATATATGATGTTGCGGCTATACTAACTTCTATCCAGGTTGGTCTGATGATTTTTAAGAGAGAAATTTTATGGCCTCTTAATGTTTTGAGTTTTTGCTTCTCCTTGTGGCCATGCCCCTAAAAAAAAAAAAAATCTTTGGTTTGTTTCATAAAACTCGCTTTATGTTTGAGAATTGCCTAGGATGTCTGTGTTGGGAATTAGAGAGAATTAGGAGCAGTTAGGTGCAGTGGATTATTATTTACAGTTATGAAGTAGTGGAGTAATGAGATATTTTTTAGTAGTTGTAGCTACTGTAAAACTGCTGGATAGCTTTGTATATAAAGCTATACCACAGTGCTGAGATTATTAAGAATCAAGAAATTATTGGAAGTTTCTCTCATTTTCTCTCTCTATTATCTGTTTCCCTATATTATTCTCTCTGTTTTCTCCTTAAATCTTCTCATTTCTCCCTATCTTTCTTTCTTCTTTCAAGACTGTCAAGTAGAAATCCTATATCCAAAACATAGGGTCCTGATAGGTATTTGAACAGTCGGTTCTTGGATTGCTATTAACGACAACCAGCATTTACAAGTTCTGGAACTTGCTGGAACCATGAGGCAATCAGTGCATTGGATGGAAAGTTGGAGGCCTTTGTGGATGGAGCGAATAGGATGTTAGATGAAATTATGCTGATGTTCTTGAAATTGTATCAAGTATGTCTTCCTTCTGATTTTCATCCAAAACATAGGGTACTGATAGGTATTAGAACAGTTGGTTCTTGGATTGCTATTAACGACAACCTGCATTTACAAGTTCTGGAACTATGGCGGATGGAACTATCTGGAACCATGAGGCAATCAGAGCATTGGATAGAAAGTTGGAGGGCTCTGTGGATGGAGCAAATAGGATGTTAGATGAAATTATGCTGATGTTCTCGAAATTTGGAAATTGTATCAAGTAAGTCTTCCTTCTGATTTTCATCCTAAGGAAAGATTAGATCCACTCCTGCCAGGAAGTAGAGTGATTCATAGAATTCCACAATTCAACTTGCCAGAAGACTTTCTGTTGAAGGAGAAGGCTAAACAAATTTTGGAAGGTGTTGATGGTGATGTTGCTAACATGGCAGGTCCTAAGCAATATGCAAATGGATGTAGCAAGGTGCTGTCACAACCCCAAGGGCATAGGAGTAATTCTTCTGTTAAACGTATTTTTCTTTGTTGTACCTTACGCTATTATGGTGTTGTACCTGCAATTAGTTACTAATTAAAGGGATTTAACAGTCTATAAATAGGCTGAAGAAGTAGAGAATGTGAGCTGAGGAATGAATTTGAATTCTGTTTCCCTCTCTTAATTCTTCTAATTTTCCCTCCATTCTTCTGAATTTCCCCCTCTTTCTTCTGTTCTTCCCTCCCTTTCTATTCTCTCACTCCAAAATTCTTCCATAATTCCATTCTACATCCTTGGAATACCCTAGAACATTACATTTGATATCATAGTCGATCAATCCTTGGCTGTGACTCCAACAAACCCGTAGCTGTTAGGTTCGGAATTTGAAGGCGAATTTTGGCGTGTTAGTCAAGCAGTCCTTGACTATTAAAGCAAATCATGAAGGCGATTGCAGGAAACAAATTCTTGCGTGATTGCTCAACATCAGCGAATTGCTGATCAGAAGGTTATCCTCGTGAAGCAGATCCACTTGATTTTCTAGAAGCTGAGTGAGAGGTGAGTTCCAGGCGATTTCTGACTCAATTCTAGTGGATTTTATTGGTTGCAACAGAATCAACCAACATAGGAGGCAGATCCAGAGCACGTGATCGCAAATTGGAAAGCAGAGTCATTAGTGATTCGATCTAGGTAGCCTAAGTGATTTGTCTAGAGCAACCGATCCTAGGTTGCTAGCTAGTGCGATGATCGATTCTCATTTCGGAAGATAACAATAGTGTTCAATTCTCAGGCAATCATTGGAAATAGATCGACAAAGAATTTTGAGGTTCGATTAGAATTTAGAAGCATATTATAAACGATTCTTGGAGGAAGTAAAATGGTGAAAGGCACAAGGTTGAAACAACTTGAGTTCAGAATGGAGGCGCTGGAAATGGGGATGTTACGGACTCAAGAGGCTGTGACTCGCAGCAGGGAGGACATCTCGGCCATAAGGGAGAACATTTAAAAGGATCTTGCTGCATCTCGAGAGAGTATGCATAGAGAATTGGAGAGGCACCGGGAGATGATGGATCAATATGGTTAGAGAATGGACAGTGTGTTCAACATGCTGTTGACATTATTGCCTCAATTTCGTTCCTCAACAATTTTTTTGTCGAGGTCCGTTCCTGATCCAATCTTGCCTGGTGACGGACTTCTTCTTCGAGTTTCTGGGTTGGAGTTTCTACCAAGATCTGCTTCTGATCCAATCTTGCATGGTGATGAGATTCCTCTTTGAGCTACAATTTAGGGATTACCAATTATAGAGCCAGTAGTCCAAGTAAGAGGTTCTTCTCAAACCACCCATTATACTACCATGCCAAGGTTGGGGATATCGATTTTTGAAGGATCCAAACCAAGATAGTGTATCCGCAGATGCGAGAGATTTTTCCAATTTTACAATGTGGTTAAAGATCAGAGGATTTAGCTTGGCAACAACCCATCTGAATGATACGACTGGTTCTTGGTACTAAGGGTGGACCAAGTCTAGAGGGACTGAAACCAGGTGGATTGACTTTGCTGAGGAACTGTATAAACGTTTTGAAGAGAGGAATATGGCGGATGTAATTGAGGAATTTAACAAGCTAAAGTAGGAGGGATTGGTGATTGACTATCAAGAGAGGTTTGAGGAGCTTGGGGCTCTAATGTGGAGCTCCCAACCATCCCTCACGACGCAATATTTTGTGTCAAGCTTTATCAGCGGCCTCAAGGATGAACTAAGGTCCATGGTCAAGATGATGATGCCTGCTATGGTGAGACAAGCTGCTTTTCTACAGGAGCTTACATTGGAAGCGATTTCCAATAAACATGATCGCAACGAAAATTTAGCCTTCGTTCTATCAACCATTGGAAGAGAAGCAAGTAAATGTGAATTCTAAGGTTTATCCAAATTCTGATGCAGTGAAATCATCTACTATGGAGCAAAGAAGGAAGTTAGGATTATGTTATAAGCGTGGAGATAAATTCAGTCCTCAACACTAATGCCAAAGACAATTATTGAACATGGAAGGAGAAACCAGGGGGAATTGGATGACGAAGGAGGCACAGTTGTAATAAGTTTTTCGAGGACAAGAAACCTCTCAAGAAGGGGGGGGGGGGGGGGGGGGAATGTCACGACCCCAAGGGCATAGGAGTAATTCTTCTGTTACATGTATTTTTCTTTGTTGTACCTTAGGCTATTATGGTGTTGTACCTACAGTTAGTTACTAACTAAAGGGATGTAACAACCTATAAATAGGCTGAAGAAGTAGAGAATATGAGCTGAGAAATGAATTTGAATTCTGTTCCCCTCTCTTAATTCTTCCAATTCTCCCTCCATTCTTCTGAATTTCCCCCTTTTACTTATGTTCTTCCCTCTCTTTCTGCTCTCTCACTCCCATATTCTTCCATAATTCTGTTCTACATCCTTGGAAAACCCTAGAATGTTACAGGTGCCTAGTTCAAGCAGCAGCAAAGATATTCATGACTGGGATTTGAATATGTTCAAATCATATGACTCTGTCTCCGTTACAAGCTCAATGTACACGATCAAAGATCCTCTCCATTTAATGCATCTCCCTCTACTTGGTCATGGAGAAGTTCAGCCATTTGTAGGCAGTTTTGATCCAAAGGAAATTACAGCTCAAGGTGGTTTTAGGTTTGCCAAGGAAGGTCAAATTGTTCCAACTAAGTCAACTCAAGAACTTTCACTTGACGTGGAAGATTTGGATATCCCATAGAGTGACATGGTACTGAAAGAGAGAATCAGAGCAGGTTCATTTGGTGTTGTCCATCGTATTGATTGGCCCACACTCTATTGTGTATGTGGTGTGCCATTATGGGAAATTGCCTGGAATTCCACACTCTGTCTGATAGAAAACCATTGGCCCTGTTACTACTTCCAATTCTACTTTACCTCCACTAATACTTGGGAATATTTGTCAGATTTGCTCAATCAAATTTCCCTGTGTTGCTCAGTCCTTTGATTTTCTCGAGGACAAGAAAATATTTAAGGGAAGGAGAATGTTGAGAATCAAAAAGAATTAGGAGCAGTGGTTGAATTAGGAGCAATTAGGTGTAGTGGATTATTATTTACAGTTATGAAGTAGTGGAGTAGTGGGATGTTTTTTAGCAGTCGTAACCGCTGTAAAACTGCTGGATAGATTTATATATCTTTACCACATTACCGTGATTTTCAAGAATCAAGAAATTATTGGAAGTTTCTCTCATTTTCTCTCTCTATTCTTTGTTTCCCTCTATTATTCTCTCTGTTTTCTCCCTAAATCTTCTCATTTCCCCCTACCTTTCTTTCTTCTTTCAAAACTGTTAACTAGAAATCCTAGATTCAAAACCTACCCGTTAGTCTAGTGCTATTTTTGGAACCCCAGGCATTTTTGTTCGTGTTTTATAGCAATTTCAATTTTTGGTTCCCATCTTTAGCATTACTTCTGAAGAAGTTAATGGATTCAAGTCAAAGAGTGTGATTTAGTGGGAAATCCTAAAGAACAAGGCAACTTGTAAAAAATAAACTATTAAATGAAGAGATCGTATGAAAATCCAATTCCGACAAAATATAAGCAATTTATTAAGAAAAATGGGCTAGATTAATTTCCCAATAAGGTTTTACAGCAAAGTGGTCTAAACTCAGCCTGCCTGAGGGCTTAAAGAGACGGCAAGTATTGATAGTGGATTTATTGGCATAATTAAAAATGAGATAGTGATTAAAGAAGCCCTTAGGTTTTTCATCTTTTTTTCTTTAATTTTGAAATTTTAGCTTCTTATTTGTGAACAACTTGAAGCAACATCCACAGTTATAACCACATGTCCGGATATCATTACGTTGTTATGAATTAAAAGATCCCCCTTTTCTCTGCAATTCTCCCTTACTTTCTCTCGGCTTCTCTCTGTTTCTCTTTACTTTTTGTCTATTTTTCCTTTTTCTCTCTTGGTTTCCCTCTTATTCTGTCTGATCCTCCCCCATTTCTCTCTATTTCTCCTACTCTTTCAATTCTATCTTCAAGAAAATCAGAAGTTAGGGCCAGGGTCCTGACACCTTGCCACCATGGCTGAGTAGCATATTGATTGTTTTATGTGAGAAAGGGAAGAGAGAAAGTTTGGAAACTCTTGGAATAGGACAAATGTGAAGACAAGAGAAATAGGAGTCACTGGGCGATAAAAATCTCATCATTTATTCACAGCTGCCTGGTACCTCTTACCAACAGGTGGAAATGCATCACAAATCCAATGCTTGATTCACTTCATCTAGAAGAAGGCCAAATAACTAACTACAAACAGGATTTTATTATTTATTCAATGCCAATCTTTTAAAAACTAGATTGACCACTTAGCCCAAAAGGACAAAAAGAAAAAAAAAAACTACTGACCCAGCCATTTTTTTGGAGGAAACTGCTTAAATCTGTGGTTTTATTGGCTGAGTGAAACCATTTCTTCTTCACTGTAACTGGATGATTTATTCACCTGTCTATACAAGAAAATTCTGGGAAAACGTCTCCAAAATTAGTTGCTGACCCTAAATCCATCTAAATGTTGCATCTCTTACTCCATGTAAACAATGATGCATACAATTGCCTGGCAAAATTATTGCTTTCACTGTCAGCGTCTATCTGTGTCAGTCCTTCCTCCACATGTATGTGAGCACTTATTCCCTCATTTCTCAAACCATTCAATTTGTTCATTTCAGCAGCCCTCTTCATGAAGTAACTTTTAGTTTGGTAAGAGTTTAGGGTCTAGAAGATTCAATCCCTTCACCCAGGGAAGCAGGGGAGAGACCTCCCTATCAACTGGGTTACCACTTTCCACATGATGAATTATTTTTTCTGAGGACTTCCTTTCAAGACACTTTTTTTTCTACGTTGGCTTGGCTCAATCATACGTGGGATTTGCTTAACTTTTGATGCAATAGTTACCAACTGTATTCACCTATCAAGAAATTTTCTTTGGAGGCTCTAAATGTATGGAGGCAAGCTAATGAGACATGTTTATTTTGTTTTCTCCAGTCATTGCTTTGTGACCCAAACCCAAATTCTCCTGCAAATTCTGAAGCAGCTCGAATGTTCAGCGAGAACAAGCGGGAGTACAACAGAAAAGTGCGCGAAATTGTGGAGCAGAGCTGGACAGCTGACTGATTCCAACAAAAGCACCTACTTGTACTGTGCCAGAAAATAAGTCAGGATGTGGTGCTGGTAGCTTCCCCATACCCTTTGTATTCAGAACAATATGAACAATATGCTTTGTGTGCCTTGCTTTTAGAGAAATGCTTTGAATGCCTTGCCTTTTGCTTTTAGACTGATCTCCTTGAAGTCTTGATTGTCCCCATTCATTCTTGTTACATCAAGTTTGACCTATCCAAGTTTTAAGTTAATTATAGGAATTGTGTTTGTTAATGTCTCGAAGCATTGGCAGTGGGGTTTTGTACTTCACTTAGGGGGGAAATCAAGGTACACTTCTGGTGTAATATCTGGAACTGCTCTGACAATTATGATTTGATATTTTTAGGAATTTGCTTGATTTTCATGTTACCCTACTTGTTTTGGAGCCATATAAAATTTGATATTTTTAAGAATTTTGCTTATATTAATGTTGGTCTGCATAGTTTAGGGTGGACAACCTGTCTACTTGGAAGCACTTCATGGTCACCACCAATGTGGTAGCACAAGGAACACGAGAGTTAAAGAGTAGTTTGGAAAAATATCTCGTCTTTGAGTCGTCCGTGAGTAGTGTCTTTTTGCCCTTGAGGTTTGATCGACTTAACAGTTAACACGTTATAAGATTGTTCTAAGTTTAAATGTTAAGAGATCAACGATGCATCGACATTGAAGCTTAGTAAGGGGTAAGTTCCTTGGTCGACCCTCTTGAGAGCGAGCGCTGAGAGAACGAGTGGTTGAATCTGACAGGGGCTAACCTCATGGGTGGCCTGAGAGGCTGGATATAATTCTGTACACCAATTGGGTGTTAAAATCTAGACCCATTATATTTAGGAAAAATATAAAACAAAAAAAACCCTTCTGGGTCAGTCACCGAATATCACATTATTATTAAAATTAAAATCATTGCCCAAGTCCAGTCACCAGTCCCGCCACCAAGACTTGTACTCCCTAAAAGGGTAGGAAATACAGAAGCAACTTGCAATGAGATGATACAACAATAAGAACGATGCACAAGAGTTGAGAAGAGAACCAAGACGGATATCTAAATCACTCACGGTCACAGTGACAACAAGGTAAGAGAAGCCTTCCAGAGAGAAGTTGTAGCATCTAGATATAGGGAGGGTAAGGCGGCGGAACTATGTAATCAAACACGATAACATGCTCCAGTTTCTCTCCCACTCTTTCTTCCACCAATTTCACCACATTTTCCTCCTCCAGACTCTTCAAATCTGGATAAACCGCCACCAATCCCACCGAAAACCCTTTACATCTGGGCGAGAAATTCTCCCCATAGTTGATCTGACTGGCTAAACCACAACCAGAACCAGAACAGTCCTTCGCAATCCCGCCAATGGCTGCTAACACCTCCTCCTTCTCTTCCTCGCCCAACCCGCCCCTCAACTTCATGAACGCGATTTCCACCTGAGAGCCGGGCGGTGGCGCCACCGGCCCGTCGAAATCTGCGGCGACCCAGTCGAGGGCCATAAAGTCGTCGATGATGTGCTCCGAGTACTGCTTTCCGAGTTTGACGTGATCGGGGTGGAGCGAGTAGGCGGTAAGGTCGTCTTTGGATTTGTACCGAGCGTGGACGACATTGGTGAAGTTGTCGGACGGCGACCGCACGCGGAGGAGCTTGCCGGCGGTGAGGTAGAGAACCTGGTCGAGCGACTTGAGGGCGTTGAGGCCGTCGAACATGCCGTTGACCAGAGACGGGTCGGCGTTGTCTTTCACTTTGGAGAGTACGATGTGTTCGACGATTTGCGACATTGGCGGCGGCGGTAGATTGAGACGGCGGTGAAAGAATAGGTGATGGCGACGGCCGGATGCGCGTGAAGCCGATTATAAGGCAGATGTTCCTTTTTAAATGGACACTTGACCCATCAGCCCTTTTATTAAACGCAAGTGTTAAAGGCCACTGTTCAGTCTTCAGTGATCCATATTTATTTTCAGGTAAAAAAAAAAAACGTTATTATTAAGTGTGACACAAAAATATTAATATTTTGTGTTTAAATAGTATTTTTGTTTATTAAATTATCACAAATCCTATCTGTGCAAGAGGTTGTAGACTCTCTTGTATGTTGAAAAATTCTAAAATACTTTTTCTATAAAATTATCAATTAATTTTTAAAAATTGTAGATACTTTCAAAGTTATTAACTTATTGTTTTTCACTTTTATTCTGTTTATAATTTTTGGAAATTAGTTTTCAATTTTATAAGAAATGTCACTTATTTCTTGTATTGTATTATTAATTTCTTTAATATATAAAAAAGTGTATAAATAGTATTTAAACGTATGATCTTTAAGTTATAGTGCTTATTCTTCATATTTTAAAATTTTACATTAAAAGAAAGGGCCTTTTGTTTTTGTTTTTAAATAGCTTAGTTTGCTTTTTTTTTTTTATCTTCATTAATCATAAGAGAGTGACATGAGACAATAGTTTGATAAAATCTTAAAAGAATTTTTTAAACTATAAATAGATCTTATGAATTTACATACTTTATATTTTTGACCCTTTTTTTATGAAACTAATAGGTTATTTCATATAATTTTTTTTAATTTATCATGTAAAAATATTTTTACATCCATTTGATATATTTACAAATCTAAACTTGCCACAATTGTTAGGATAAGTTTTCTAAATGTAAATCTTATAATAAGTGAGGATGTTTCTTTATAATCAATTCAATCGTGTTAAGTAGACCCCTTGATTACAAGGCGAACCTTGTACCTCTCCAGTGGCAGAGTCACGTTTTGGCCAACTGGGGCCTTGGCCCCAACTGACTTCTTTATTATTTTTATTTTTTATATATATTATTATAAATAATTATTATTTTTAGAATTTGGCTAGAGCTAAAATTATACTTTGACTTGAACTAAAATTCTTTCTTGACTCCGCGGGTGTATCTCTCAATGATTTCTTCAACTTTATGCTTGATTTTGAGAACTCATTACTTTTCAATAACTTTGCATCCTTTAAGAAAAACAACCAATTTTCAAACTTGATTTGATCTCACAAAATTTATTTCTTCCTCTATTGTCCTTTTTCATTTCTCTTTCGTAGGACTAGAGAGAGTCTCTTATATTGTATTTAGGCTCTTCCTCATCTTGTGACATTATTAAAAAAGTTTCACTTTCAACATAGAAACAACATGTTTGACCCTTACACTAATTGGATCATATATATATATAGAAGTAAATTAATTGCAATGAATATTCAACTCTAACCATTTTGTCTTTAGACAACTCTTACAAGTTGATAGATTAACTTTTCAATTTGGCCCAATAAGTCTTATTCGGCTACTATATCTCATCTTTATTGTCCAATATAGCCTAATTTTACATGCCAAATATTAACATTTTCATGTAAGCTTCCAAAAAAATATGGCAAAGGAAAAGTTAGCATTACGTAGATTATGGTAGAAGTATAATCTATATCTAAAACAATAAAATCATTTGGCAAATAACTACAACCATAATAAATTAAATTTAAAAATAATTTAACAATTGTATCATGGAAATTTAGATTGAATCCAAAATTTAGAAGAATAGGAATAGACACTAAATTCTATCAAATTTGCTGAGCAAATAACACATCATGGAAGAATAGGATTCGCCTACAACACATACACAACTTATAGCTATAGGTGCTAATACCTTTGATTTTAACTTCTGTATCATTTTCCACATAGATCCATTTTATTTCACCTGGAATTTGACGATATTTCACAAAAGCTCTCTTGTCTCTAATTATGTTTGTGACTCATGAGTTAACAGTTCATGAAAGATTGAGATATAGTTAAGAAAACATAACTTAGAACATAAATAACATTTGAAAATGCATTTAGGGCTTATAACTTTTTAGATTTATTGTATTTCACGTGTAAAATGCCTTTTCTTGTCGCAATTGTAGCACTTGACCTTTGCCATGTTCTTTTTTCTAAAGGAGTGGGTATGAATAGGTCCCTTACCTTTGTTATGGTGATCTTCAGCCTTTTCAAATTGATCTCCTTTGGCTTTCTTAGGTGCCTTGTACCTTTTTTTTACTCTTATGGTCAAGATGAGTACCTAGAAATTTATGCTTCAAATGAGGAGTACCCTTAGAATTGGATCCCGCCATATAAACATCAATATTAGGCCTTGACGCCTCCATATGAACTTTTTCTAACTCCAAATATCGTGAAACATCAATCATTGTTTCGATGTTCACATTGTGGATAAGATAAACTTTCAAGAGATTCTAGTTGTGAGGTAAGGACCTTATAACAGCTTGAACTTACTATCATCAATAACATTGATCCAGCTCATCAACTATGTTGGTCATTTCTCTAAGATGTTGCCTTATGTTGTGATTCGGATGCTTCTTATATGTATCAAATTTTATTGTAAGTTGCCTTATCTTAAGAGCAGTCCACATCTCACTTGCATTCTCATAGGTTTTGAATTGTCTCATTATATTGTTTTTCATATTGCTTAACAATGTAATGCAAGCAATCGAGTTTTCTTTTTTCAAGTAGTGTAAGCCTCCATGTTCCTCTTATGTTGGATAGTGACCCCATCTTTAGGCTCTTCCATGGTTTGGTTAAAAGGCTCAAGAGCCTTTTACTCTTCTAGTACATATTGAATTTTCGTATTTCATATTTTATAATTATCTCCATTCAGTTTCTCACCCTTGATAAAGTAAACAACAATATTATTTGAAGAAGGCATTGTTCAAAGGATAATTTACATGAGACATTCATATATCAAATTAATGTCATGCTTTGTACATTTATTTCATTAAATAAAACTAATAATAAATATATAATTAGATATAGAGTTGAAAGTTTATTATATTCCCAATCATCGAATATAATTCAATTGTCCAAATATTATTAATTTTACTTTTTTTACCATCTTAAAAATAGATTTTAAGGTCATTGGCTCCTATTTGATTAATTATCAATAGAATATGTAAATATTTAATCACAAAATATTAAATAACCAATAGTAATCATGTTTAAAACAAATAAACAAAAATATTCCTTCCATTGAAAAGAAATATCTAACATACTGTTCAAATATTTACACATAACACATAGCTAAACAATTACTAAGCATGGAGGCTAATTGAGGTGTTACTTAGAGATAATCCTAGGGCTACGAGAAATAGAATGAATGACCTCATATATATCATTAGGGATATATCCTAAGGCTCTATCAATAATATCCCTAGTGATCTCTAATGGTAGGATATTTGGGTACAACACCTTCACTAACTCTCTCCATCTATGTTCCTTCAAAAAAGAACACACCAACTAACTATATGTCTTATTTGGGACACCAGTTTCCCAAATTATGCTCTTAAGTTCTCAGTCATGTGGTATCATTGTGATAAGTAAAGATAGATACTTTACTTCTTGAGTCCCAAAACCCTAAAAACCAGCAAATATGAATTTTTGAATCATGTTTCACATGGCAATGATATGCTTACACATACTTTGTGCATACATACATAACATCATTTAAACTACAAAACAAACCTGATTACTCTAATACCAATATAACAAAATATATGTACAAGAAAAAAATAAATAACTTACAATTTTCTCCTAATGAAAGTAAGTCAGATCTTGAATGATTTGTTTAATTGATTACGAACGAGATCACAAGATAGAAGTCGTTCTGAAACAACAACCTAAAAACCTTTCTTTTCAATATGCAAAGAATCGAGAGAGTTTGTAGAGAAATATATGAATACATTTTTCTTCTTTTAAGAATTCTTTCCATATATATATATATATATATATTACTTAAAAGAAACTATCACCTCCCCACTTTTCTCCTTATAAAGAAATAGGGAATAACCATCAAGTAGGGTTGTAAATGAGTCAAAACGTTCACGAGCAATTCGGTGTTCAACTCAATAAAAACTTATTTGAGTCTGTTTATTAAGATAAACAAGTGAAACTTGAGTTTAATTTTGAAACTCGATTTGTAAATGAGTCAAACTTAAACTTAATAAAACTCGGCTCGTTAGCTCTCGAGTTGACTCGATTAAAGGCTCGCGAGCAATCTCATTTTAAAGACTCGCGAGCATACTCGATTATAGGCTAGCTACCAGTTCATGAATATGTTTGTTTATAAATACATTAATAAATTTATTCATAATTTTATAAAAATATTATTTAACATAATTTATCAAACTTTAAATTATTATAATAATATTATTAAATTTTGTTGAGTTTGATTTTGAGAATGTTTTGATAATGAGAAATTAAATGTAAAACTTTTATACTTTCTCTATGAAAATGTGTTGATAATAATATATGATATGACTCGAAGATTAATCAACTAATATGTATGAGCTTAATAGAGTAATTATTGTTTTAGTCAAATAAGGAAATGTTTAGTTAAATAAAAAGTATTGTACTCTACTAACTTTTTTCTTTTAATCAAGTAAAATATAAACATTTAAGGAATTAATCAACTATATATTTTTACTTGAATATATGATGTAATAACATTACTTGAATAACCAAAGAGTTAATCAAGTAAGTGGTACATTAGTCAAGTAACTATCATATTTAACCGGATAATAAATTTAGGTCAAAATGAGAAGTCTCTATACTTGTATCATTAATCGACTAAAAAAAAATATTAATCGAGTAATTCATTCCTTAGTCAAGTAACCAAAAATTTTACTCGAGTAATAATTTATGAGCAAAATGTCAAATCTCTGCGCTTGAGTATTTTGTAGACTAAGAATGTATTATTAATCGAGTAACTTCATACTTAGTCGAGTAAAAATTATTAGACAAAGTGTTAGTCTTTGTACTTGAATTATTAATCAATTAAATGAAAGTTGTAGTTGAGTAAAGTCATATTTTACTCGAGTATCAAAAAAGCTTACTCGAGTAACTGTTATCTCACTTGAGTAATATCTAGTTTACTCAACTAATGTGCATTAAATTTTAAAAAATTAATAGTTACAAACAATATTAAATGCGCATTTCAAGTATTTTATCTATAAACAAAATTTATAAACTAACATGACACTATAAAATTTATATTAATTTTATCTAAAATCAATAATAATTCATGATGATTATACAAAAAATTAACAATAATTCATAGTTGTGATTATAATTATTGTTAATTTTAAATAAGATTATTATAAATTATGAAATATTACATCAATATATATAAATAATGGTGTCAAGAAAATATAGTGATTATTTAAAAATACATAAAAGTTTGTACACATTTTGAGTAATATGTAGAATAAAAACTTTTACAGTTTACATATTATAAATTGCAAAACACACCATATAAATAGTGTTCTTGAAACCCTAATATGAATTGGGAAGGATTTGTGATTTCAATTGAAGTGTAGATTGGAGTGGGAACGGAAGACATGAAGAAGAGACCTTGACGCCTCTCGTTGTAGCCTTTTTAGAAGCTTGCCATCACGTGTTGCCTATCATTTATTGTCGCAATCTTTTTTGAAGCAGGTCATCGCTTGTTGCCTCTCGTTGCAACCTTTGGTAAGTAATTTGTTGTAAGATAAATTATGATAGTTAGGTATTTTGACTCGTGTATTGCAAGCCCGAGACAAGCTCGAGCCCAAGCTAGGCTCGTCAACCTTGACGAGCCGAGCTCAAGTTTTGTTCATGCTAATCGAGCTTGAAATCAACTTTGTTGAGGTGAGCCGTAGGTCAGCGAAGCTTAGCTTGGTTCAATTGCTACCCTACCACCAAGTGATTATTGTGACCATAAGCAAGCCCTTTATGGGTAGGTTTGATTCAGACTTAGGTCCAAATTTTTTACATTTTTCTTATCACAATTATGAAAAGGAAAGTACCCAAATCACAGGTCTATATGCTTATTCAAAGTTATTTTCTGTGGTGAAAGTTACTTTTCATAATAAACATAAGATTATAGAATCGAATCTTCTCATGTCCTTAAATGTACAGAAATTATATAGTTTTCATGTTATAAGAAGAAAAAGTTTGATGCATAATATACCTGGAAGTTGTTGTATTTGATAACCAAATTCCAACAACGGACTTAATTTTTAATTTTATAATTGAAAATAAAAATAAAAAATTGGACCCAAAAGGCCAAAACGAACTCAAAAATTCCCCTTAGGGCTCACTTGGTTGGTTGCGCGCAGTATCCAACAGGAAATCATCCCTCCAAACAAACACCACCTTATTCGATAGAATGACACATATTAGCGTAATAATTAGCTAATTTCTTCAGCTACGAGTACAAAGTCCACTGCAACATAATAAATAAATACACACTCCTTCAAATAGATAGAAGAAAACTACAGATCTGTAAACAGATTCGGCAAGCAAACTCATTTCCACAAATTCAACACCAAAACCATGGAGGATTCAAAGTGTTCCAGTTTCAGGCAGAGTATGGCTCTGGAGCTATGTAATCAAAAGCAACCACTTGCTCCAGCTTCTCCCCTACCTTCTCCTCAATCAGCTTCACCGTATCAACCGAATCCAAGCTCTTCAAATCCGGGTAAACCGCCAGAATCCCGATCGAAAACCCGTTACACCGGATCGAGAAGTTCTCGCCGAAGGAGATCTGCTCCGGCGACCCGAGCTCGCTCTTCTCGATCCCGCCGATGATCGCCAACACCTCCTTCTTCGCCTCCTCGCCGAGCCCCTCCTTCAGCTTCAGGAAGGTGGCCCTCACTGGGGCCCCGGGCGGCGGCGCTGCCGCACCCGGCAAATCGTCGACGACCCAGTCTAGGGCCATGACGTACTCGATGGTGGCGGCGCCGTACTGCTTGCCGAGGGCGACGTGGTCGGGGTGGACGAGGTAGTTGGAGAGGTCGTCTCTGGCGCGGTAGCGAGAGTGGAGGAAGTGGGTGTACTTGCGGGGCGCCGATTGGACGCGGAAGACCTCGCCGGCGGTGAGGTAGAGGACCAGGTCCAACGAGTTGAGGGCGTTGAGGCCGTCGAAGCTGTCCTTCACCATCTTCGGGTCGGCATCGTCTAGGACTTTGGAGAGCACCACGTGTTCGGCGATTCGCGGCATCTTGCGGCGGCGATGGAGAGCTTAGAGAGGGAGCGAGCGAGGTGAAGACGGAGTCTCCTTCGCTTTTGGGTTGTCACTGTAATTTGTAGACCGAAGGAAGTTTTTTGCCTTTTTCTAATTTCCATTTAATCCTTTCCATATACCAAAGTCTATATAGTCAACTAAATTTTCTAACAAAATATCCCAATATAGTATATTATTTTCATTTATAGAAAAATATCCCAATATAGTATATTAATTTCATTTATAGAAAAATATATTATTTTGGTTGCATTAGTTGACACAATGATTTTGGAAAGAATTAAATATGTTGAATGCCGGCCGGAGCCAAACTAAATTCACACTAAATTCTGTCTTTAAAAGTATGAGTTTGGATAATGAATGAAATGAAATGATTTTAAAAAATCAAATCGTGACGAGTAAAATAAAAAAGTTGATAATTCTGTCTGGGTGGAGTGGTTGATTACGTCTGCCTGCCTGCCAACTCTGGCAGGCAATTGACAAATTCAAATTCAAATTCAAATTCAATTGTTTCAATTTTGACTAAAACAGAGAGCTGAGCTGAGCTGAGAATATAATTTTGGCAAATAAGTTAAACGTACATTTTACTTAAAATATTCAGTATTTTCTATTTTCATAATACAAAAATTAATGCGATTTTTAATTTGTTCTCTCTCTCTCTCTCTCTCTCTCTCAATTTATTTTTATTTGTTTATGAAATAGAATACGATGGAATCTCATCTCGCAGCAGTGGGAATTTATTTATTTAAAAAATGAGGCCACCTGATCCACGTGAATCAGAGCCACGTGAATCCACCACTATCCTCACGTGGACGCCGCAAAGAGACAAAACCCATCGTCTTCTTACATCGTATATATTCCTCGTCTTCCACAGATTCGTAGTTTTCACATTTACAAATTAATAATATTTTTTAAATAATTAATAATACTTCTTCATAAATTATCAATTAATTTTAAATTATTTACAATTCCCAATATAATTTTGAATCTTTTATTTATTTTTAACATTTTAAATGTTATTTTTGATAATTTAAGAAAATTAATTCTATGAGTATCCAAACTCAGTCTAATATTATTATTTTAAAATAACAAAAATAATCTCAAAAATTAATAGAAATAGTTGTTTAAAAGAATCATAGAGGTTTCTTGTAAAAATAACATAAATTATAAAGGGTTTAAATGATTTTTTTTTTTTTAGTTCACAGATTTACAAGAAATTTACTTGTTTTTTTATAAATAAAACTCACAATCTATATTGCAAATGTATATTGAGTTAAGTACAATATATGTTTCTTAATGTTAAAACTTAAAAAAGTATTACTCTTTAATTCCATTATTATGAAAAGGATTTAGAGAAAATTATAAATATTTTCTTTAATTACTCAATTTAATTAGAGATGTGAAATAAGTTAAGTTATAATATGTGAGTTAGGCCAGCCATGTTATGTTCTCTTACCCATCACAGACAGTCCATGCCATGGGGCTCAAGTCAGTCCTATTGGCCTTGGGCCTAACTCTTTTCCCTTCCAAATTATATTTAAAAATTAACATGTTAAATAATGCACAAATTATTTGTCTAAATTAGATAAATCATTTTTGTATTTTAGAAATTGGATCATATACCCTATTATTACTATCAATATAACGCTCATTAAATTTTCTTCAATTCTTAAATTGTCATTTCTTGTTATATGTATTTCCCGCATCTCCCCGCATGGGCCAGACTCGGTCCGATAGACCGGCCCAATCACCCAAGGCCAAGAAGGCCCGGACGACCTCGTCAAGGAAGGTCCAGCCTCCATCAAAGACCCGGAACTCGTAAAGCGAGCGTACGGCGAGCTCCCGGTAATCCCCCAACGAGCTCGGAGCAATCGACTAACGAGCTCCTGAAATATCCTCCAGATCGCTGGGCCATCCAGGTCGCTCGCCTGAAATCTCCAGCTCGCATGAGCGACAAAGCTGCTGAGAAGTCAGAGGTAGGGTCCGATCATTTTATCTGTAACAGCCCATGCCCCTCGTAATGAGGATCCCACTCCCGGTCTTACGAAGGCGGTAAGAACTATTTGTCCCCCATTATACAAACACTGTATTTTTATATATTATCTAGATTGTAAAAGTCCCTCAAGAAAAATGGAAATAAAGGGGGCCATGAGGAGCAAAGAGGAGGGACAGAAAAAGAATAATCAGATACCGCCACTCTGGGAGAATAATCAGAGGGCGGCCGTGGACTAGGCATCGTTCTGGCCGAACCACGTAAAAGATTCTGGTGTACACGCTTGGAACTTTGGGGGAGGGGGGGGGGGTTTCCTTCCTTCCTTCTCGGTATTTTTTTGGATTGACTCACCGCGGCCCAAAACGAATCACGGTCGGCCGAAATCAAACGTCGACATTTTGGCGCTAGAGGAAGGGGCCGCTCTGATCAATAGCCATGGCTAGAGGAAGGAATACTAGAAGTTCCGACGCGGCGGTCGACCCGCCTGAAAATCACCACGACCGACCACGAGACTTACCACCAAATGGAGGACCCATTGCCCCGACAGCCGATACTCCTTTGCCGCCGCCCGCCGGAGACGCTCCCGGCATACCACCACGGATCCCTGTCCAGCCTACTGTCCAAATCACCGGGACAGGGACGATCCGGGACTGGCAACAGCGCCAGGAAGCATTGGAGAATACGGTAATGCAACTCGCTGACGCGGTCAGAATTCTGGCCCAAGCTCAAGCACGGGCTGTCCACGACCCACCGGCGTCGCCTCGCAGGGTCCGCCAACCGCGGGAGGAGAGACACCCACCCGCGGAAGAAGATATCGGGGATAACTACCCGTCCCCAATTCACCGCTCCCCAGTCCGAGAAAGAAGCAGGCGATCGCAAGCCCAGCAATCAGTAGGACCGGACTCAACTGTGGAAGAGCTGTATCAGAGGGTGCGACAGCTGGAAGAACGACAAGGAGTCCGCAGCCAGAATAATGGCCGTGGAGATAGGACGCCGTTCGCCAGAGAAATTGAGCTTGAACCCCTGCCCCGGAGGTTTAAGGTCCCGAGCATGCCACAATATCATGGGGACAGCGACCCCTATGACTACCTGGATGCGTACAACGTGCAAATGGATCTACAGACAACCAGCTCGCTGGCTAAATGTCGCGCCTTCCCAGCAATCTTAGGAGACATCCCCCGAGCTTGGTTCAGAAGCCTTCCGCCTCGTAGCATCAACAGCTGGGAGGAGTGCCAACAGAGGTTCCTTAACCAATACAGGGCTCTAAGGAGGCAGCTCGCGCCACCTTGCCACCTCGCCACCGTATTCCAGAAAGCAAACGAACCATTAAGGGATTACATCGCCAGGTTCAGGCGCGAGGTGAGCAACGTCGAGGATCCCTCGGATGAAAGTATCCTAACGGCGATCTCCGCCGGCCTCCGAAAAGACGGAAAGCTCTACGAGAGCATCTACCGAACCCCGGTCAAAGACCTGGGGGAATTCTATGAACGAGCTTCCAAGGAAATCCGATGGGAAGACGCCTTCGGGACGAAGAAGCCCGTCGGGTCGAGAGAAGAAGTTGGGGGCTCCAGCCAGAGTAAGAAAAGGCACAACGGAGACGCCGGAAGAGAAGCTCGGGGGGAGCGCTCGAGCAATGAAGTGTTCAAGCGAGCTCGGAAGGCAGAGGGAGATGAGCGACCTCATAGATCACAGCGCTTTGACAGCTACTGTGCCCTGTCAGACCCCCAAGAAAGGATCTTCGCCATCGAAAGGAACAAAGAGGAATTCGGGAAGCCCAACCCGTTAAGAACCCCAAATAAATTCCGAAACAAAGAAAAATTTTGCGCGTACCACAACGAGGCGGGTCACAACACCTCGGAATGCTGGGCCCTAAGGGACGCCATCGAAGATCTGATAAGAAGAGGTCGCTTGAAAGATTACGTGGTGCGGCCGACTAATCAACCAAGCTAGCCGCCGGTACAGCAGCAGCCTCCCACCGACGACGACCAAGCACCGGCTGTACGAACCATCTACACAATCCATGGCGGGCCCCACCTCGCTGGTTCCTCCCACAAATCCCGCGACAAATACATACGAGAGGCCAACCATGTCTTGCTAGCGAGATCGGGCGAACAGCCGGTTCCCGCGAAGCGGCCTAGGGGTAACCCAATCCCAGAGAAGATGTTTTTCTCGGAAGAAGACGCCAGAGACGTCCATTGGCCGCACAACGACGCACTCGTTATACGAGCCCAGGTCGGCAACTCCGAAGTGCGGAGGATAATGGTGGACACGGGCAGCTCGGTAAATGTAATGTACAGAGCATGCTTCGATCAGATGGGTTTGGGACCGGAACAGTTGGGTTCGTCCCCAGAGCCACTCTATGGGTTCACGGGAGACGCAGTGATTCCCGTCGGTCGGATCAGCCTTCCCCTCACCATCGGGGATGCGAACCGCCAGGCCACTACTTTGGCAGAATTCCTCATAATTGACTGCCCCTCAGCATACAACGTCGTACTCGGAAGGCCGGCGATGAACGACCTGGATCTAGTGACCTCAACCAGGTCGCTTACGGTGAAATTCCCGACCCCCGACGGTGTAGGGTGTGTACGAGGCGAGCAGCACCTCGCAAGACGTTGCTATGAGGACGCCCTGAAAATGGGAGCAAAGGGAAAGAAAGTAAATATCATCGCAAAAGTCGGCCCGCGATCAACCGGCCGATGGGAGGACCTGGATCCACGCGAGGTCGACTGCGAAAAGCCCACCGGTCCCATGGAAGAGCTCGAAGATATCTCAGTCGGCGAGGCAGACGAGGAAAGGCACCTCAAGCTAGGCAAGAGTCTAGCCCCCGAGGTAAAATCCCAACTTACAGATTTCCTTAAAGCTAACCTTGATGTATTCGCATGGAACCACGAAGATATGGTGGGAATCGCCCCAGAAGTCATGTCACACAGGCTCAACGTAGATCCAGGCTACAGGCCAGTACGCCAGAAGAGGAGGCCAATGACTCCGGAGCGTTATACCGCTCTTAAAGAAGAAGTGGACAAACTCTTGGCGAATAATTTCATCAAGGAAGCCCACTATCCGGTCTGGGTGGCCAACCCGGTCCTAGTAAAAAAGAAAAACGGGAAGTGGAGGACCTGCATCGACTTCACCGACCTGAACAAGGCCTGTCCTAAAGGCAGCTTTCCCCTCCCCAGAATCGATCAACTCGTAGATGCAACGGCTGGTCACCGCCTCCTCAGTTTCATGGATGCCTATTCAGGCTACAACCAAATCCCCATGAACCCAACGGACCAAGAGCACACCTCGTTCATAACCGACCGGGGGCTCTATTGTTACAAGGTCATGCCCTTTGGATTGAAGAATGCTGGCGCGACCTACCAGAGGCTGGTCAATACGATGTTCGAAACACTGATCGGAAAAACCATGGAAGTATACGTTGACGACATGCTGGTAAAATCTGAGCAAGTGACGGACCACGTTTCCGATCTAAGAGAAACGTTTGGAGTCCTCAGGAAATATCAGATGAAGCTCAACCCGCTCAAGTGCGCCTTCGGTGTAGCCTCTGGAAAATTTCTTGGGTTTATGGTAAACAACAGAGGCATTGAAGCCAACCCAGACAAAATTAAGGCTCTGCTCGACATGAGGTCGCCTATAAGAAAGAAGGAGGTGCAAAGCCTCAATGGTCAGGTCGCGGCTCTGAGCCGTTTCATTTCAAAGGCAACTGACAAGTGTGCCCCTTTCTTCGAGCTTCTAAAAAAGGAGAAAGACTTCAGATGGACAGAAGAATGCGAGTTCGCATTCCAACAACTAAAGGAGTACATGGGACGGGCCCCGCTGCTCGCCAAACCTAAGGAGGGAGAGAGGTTGACCTTGTACTTAGGAGTATCCCAACAGGCTCTCAGCGCGGCCCTCGTTCGGGGGGAAGAAGGGGTGCAGCACCCCATTTATTACGTCTCCAAAAGCCTAATCGATGCAGAAACAAGGTACGCACCAATCGAAAAATTAGCTTACTGTCTAATAGTGGCGTCGAGGAAGCTGCGACCCTATTTTCAAGCTCATGAGATCGAAGTCCTGACCAAATACCCATTGAAACAAATCCTCCAAAAACCGGATACCTCAGGTCGTTTACTAAAATGGTCTATTGAGCTCGCTCAGTTCGACATAAAGTACAAACCAAGGACGGCGATAAAGGGTCAAGCGTTGGCAGACTTCATTGCCGAGTTTACTGGGCCAATTGACGAAAAGCCGGAAAACCTGAAAGGACCGTCCTGGGAATTATACGTCGATGGATCATCGAACGAACAAGGAGCGGGAGTCGGGGTTATGCTAATAAGCCCCGAAGGTCACAAAATCCTCTGCGCCCTGAGGTTCGGTTTTTTAGCCACCAATAATGAATCCGAGTATGAAGCCTTACTAGCAGGACTCCGCCTGGCAAAGGAAATACGAGCTGAATTCTTGGAGATCTTCAGCGACTCTCAACTAGTTGTCAACCAGGTGCGGGGAGAATACCAGGCCAGAGACACGAAGATGGCAGCATACTTACAGAAGGCACGCGAACTTTTAGCCACTTTCGAAAAATATGAAATGCATCAAATCCCCCGTTCCCAGAACTCTCATGCGGACGCTCTGGCTCGCCTAGCAACTGCCCGGGACGCAGAATTCTTGGGGGACATACCTGTCGATTTTTTGGCCACCCCGAGCACAGAACAACGAGATGAAACGCTACTGATCACGGTGCCCCAAAACTCATGGATGACCCCCATCCTGGAATATCTGCAAGACGGGAAACTACCGGAAGACAAGCTGGAAGCACGTCGCCTGCGAGCTCAAGCCGCCCGATATTGCATCTACGATGAAAGACTGTACAAGAGGGGATTCTCAGCCCCACTCCTGAGGTGCATTGACGGCACCGATTGCCAGTCTGTGCTAGAAGAAATTCATGCAGGCCACTGCGGTAATCATGCAGGGGCACTCTCTCTGGCACAAAAGGCCCTCCGACAAGGGTTTTATTGGCCCACCGTGAAGCAAGATGCCATGGAGACGGTCAAGAAATGCGACAAGTGCCAAAGGTTCGCCAAGGTTCCGCGAGCTCCGCCGGCCTACCTGCAGCAGATGAGCAGCCCTTGGCCCTTTGCCATTTGGGGCATGGATCTAATCGGGCCGCTGCCCACGGCTCGCGGAGGATGCAAACATGCCATAGTGGCAGTTGACTACTTCACCAAATGGGCAGAGGCCAAAGAGCTCGCACAGATCACCAGTGCGAAGACACAAGCTTTTACATGGGATAACATAATCTGCAGATTTGGAGTGCCACAGCAAATAGTAACGGACAACGGAACCCAATTTACCAGCGAGCAATTCATCCAATTCTGCGAGTCAATGGGGATTCAAAAGAGTTTCACCGCCGTTGATCACCCCCAGGCCAATGGGCAGGTCGAAGCAGTCAACAAAATAATCAAGCAGACCCTGAAGACAAAGCTTGAGGCTAGAAAGGGAGCCTGGGTGGATGAACTGCAAACAGTGCTATGGACCTATCGAACAACAGCCCGAAGCAGCACTGGAGAAACCCCATTCTCAATGGCGTATGGGTCGGAGGCTATGATCCCCGCTGAGAATAAAGTGGCCAGCCACCGAAGGGCCACCTTCAGCTCAGATCGCAATAACGAGCTACTGGCGGCTAATCTGGACCTGCTCGAGGAATCAAGAGATGTAGCTCGCGTGAGGATCGCAATTTATCAACAAAGAGTGGCACGATACTATAACAGGAAGGTCCGAATCCGACGTTACAACGTCGGAGATCCGGTACTACGCCTAGTACTACCAGGAGCACGGGCGGCAAGCGATGGCACCTTAGGGCCTAACTGGGAAGGTCCATTTATCATCAAAGAAAATTTGAATAACGGAGCATACCATCTGGCAAACATGGACGGTCTCCCTCTCCCACGAGCTTGGAACGCAGAACATCTTCGTCCTTACTTCAGATAAATGTAATCGTTCTTGCCTATGCTCCGTCTTTTTCATTACGAATGACTTTCATGATTCTGGTCAGAATTTATGAACTTTCATTACACTTTATTCTTATTGGTATTCGATTGAATGCCCCCGTAACGAGGGGTCGAGAAGCCATGGTTTGCGAGCTGATGCCTAAATAACCTAGCCACGGCGCTACGGTCAACGGCTTAACCGAGCATTTACCTCGGTCCCTCCATCAGGTCGTGGTTTGCGAGCTGAGAACCAGTCATCTTGACTTTATGTCATGGTTCGGAACCTACTGAGCAACCACTTCCACAAGTAACCCCGAGCTTGGGTTCGCTAGCCGAGGTCCTTTTATCTTGGCTTAAAGCCATGGTCTGCGACCTACCTGGGTGTTCCCTCTCAGTTCAAATAAAACTTGTAGAAGCCACTGGGTGTTAGCTGAGGACGTAACGCGACCTACCTGGACACATATCCCGGCCGTACAAGTCAAACGAAATAACAAGCCATGGTGTGTTAGCTGGGGTCACTCTATGACCCGCCTGAACATATAACTTGGTGCTACAGGCTGCGCTTTCACTAGCTGGGGTCCTCCTATCTTGGCTTAAAGCCATGGTCTGCGACCTACCTGAGTGTTCGCTCCCAATTTATTGAAAACTTATTAAAGCCTCAACATGCCGGCCGAGGCCATGGCATAAGCTCATACCCTAGCAAACTTTGCGTATTGGACCCTATCAGCTGAGGTCCGTCTTAACTTGGCTAAAAATAAAGCATTCGCGACCTATCAGGCACACGCCCTATAACGAGCTTCTCAGCCACCGCATGTTAGACAAGATCACAAGGCCGTCCGACTTTACATATATCTCGGGAAGGCTCTCGTTATTTCGTCAAAACATGCCGAACGGGGTTTCCTGGAAACTGCCTAGGTATGAGTGTTCGCGCTGATTATTACAACTATCATCAACGAGCTGGTTAAAGAGCGTTAGTTTACGAGCTGATAAAACTCCGGATCTACCTGGACCTATTTTCGAACAGTTTATTATCAAGTTACATACTCAAAAGTTCCTTATCAGTGGACCTTTCAAAAATACGGGGGCTTTGTTGAAGAAATTTCAAGTTATACCGTGAAGAAGTTACTTTCAAGTCATGATTCAAGAATCGTCATCAGAGATAACTTGAATTCGCGAGGAAATCTGAGGCAACGTGCACAAAATGCCAATTTTTTATTATGAGATGAAGGTCACATTACAAAAAAATAAAAAAAAATAAAAAATATATATATATATATAAAATACATGTGGGAATCCTAGCTAAGAGGGGCGTTTGGTTCTGCAGAATCAACCTCGACAGGGCGAGCTTCAGTAGGTATGGTCGGCTGGAGATCGACCTCGACAATCCCGGCTGGGAAAACCTCGGCAACCTCCACAGGAGGCTCCTTGGCAGTCTCACCAGGTTGAGCCGCGGCGACCCCGGATAGCTCGGCCCCGACCTGAGGAGCTTGCGCTGCGACCAAAAACGAGTCAAGGGTATTGGCATCATCAGCATCTTCCGCGGCCTCGACAGCATACCGAGCCACCTCCTCGACAGCCTGCGCACCGAAAAAGGAGAAATCCATCTCAGGATGGTTCACCCAAAGGGTGTACAGAAATGCCGAGCAGGTGTCGGATCTGGTCTCCCTACGAGCCGCGTCCATCCGCTCTCCGACCTCCGCCCTTATATCGTCAATGGTCCTCTTGGCAAGCTCCTCGCATCGGACGGCACGATCATCCGCCCGTGTCCGCTCCTCCTTCGCCTCCTTAAGCTCGGCCTCGGTTGATCTGAGTCGCTCCTCAGCCCTCCGCAACTCCGCCTTCGCTCCATTTAGCTCGCCGGTGAGCCCGGAGTTGGCTTGCTCCCACATGTTCTTCGATCTGCGAAGCTCCTCGTCGAGATCTTTATTCTTCTGGATCTCCATCCTCAGACGCGTCAAGCAACCCTCCACCTCCTTTTGAGTGGTAAGAAGCTCGACCTGGAGATCTTTCTTCTCGTCCGAGAGCTTCGTTATTTCGGCCTTTTGGGCGTTCTTCTCGTCCTCAAGCTTCGCGATTTCGGCCTGACGGGACGTGCTCACCGACTGAAGCTGCTCCTCAAAATCTTTGTACTGAGCTCGGAGCTTCACGGCAGCAAGAGAAGTCTGCAAAAGAAGAAATGTTAGCTCATTAAAAAAACCAAAGGGGTAGGTTAAGAAACCAAGGCACGAAGAATTCCTACTTACCACCAGGCTGTGACGGGCGACAAAATCACAAAGGGGGATTCCCTTTAACTTCGGGTCGTCAAGGGGCTTGGAGTTCGGACCCAGGAAATCGGGCACGGAATCCAGGAGGGGACCAACAAAGACCCCTCCTGGCAGGGCCTCCACGGCCAGCTCCTTCTCACGGACCCTGACCCGTTTGGCCCTGATATCCTCCCCCTGTTGCAGCTGGTCCGATCTCCGTTTCGAGCTGGCAGCAGGAGCGTCTCGAACCTCCACCGCAACCTCCTTCCCACGGGCTCCACTCGAACCATGGTCTCGGGAGGCAGGTGGCCGATGCCCCAACTGCAGATGAGCTTGCTTTGATTGTTGGGGCTGACGGGGCAGTGTTCTTTGCCGCTGCTCCTGCTGCCCCCCCCGCGACTGCTGGGTTTGCTGCTGCTGGGTGCGTGACTGCGGCTGCGGCTGCTCCGACCTGCCATCCCGCGAGCTATAGCTCGGGGTTATGGAAGACGTAGTGTTCGACCTCGCCCTATGACGCTTCGGTTGGAGGAGCTCGAGATCAACCATATTATCGTCTTGGTCGGCTTCCCCTCTTGAACTGTTCGTCTCAGCGAGCTGTAAGCCGGAAGAGAGAACCTCCGCACCCAAGTCCCTGAAATGATCTCCCTCGACAGTCTCGGTGCCAAGAGGAGGGGCGAGCTCGTATTCGCGAAGTAGCTCGTCCGAAAGCTCAAGAATCTCCGAGCTCGACTCCGCAGCCACAAGTTTGCCAAGGATATCAGTCTCCTCGGCCGATAAAATCGGTTTCTTCCCCCCAAAATCTGCATCAAAACATGAGCAAGTTAAAACAAGCACTCTCGGAACAAAGGAAAGATTCGTGAGAGCTCATCTTCTCTTACCAGGGGTCAGTGTGAAGCTACAATTCCTAAGTAGAGAAAGGGAAGGGCAAGACACGAAGAACCAACTGGACTTGTAATCGCCCACGTTGGACTTCCCCTTTGCTTTACCCTGAGGAAGGGCGGCCTTGTACGGAGAAGGACGGGCCGCCAGGTAATACAGCCCGTCCTTGGCATTTTTGAAAGAAAATAAAAATCTTATCAGTTTTGGGGAAGGGAGAGGAAGTTTGTTTATAAGGAATAAAACGGCCAAAGAAGTAAGTTGGGCATACAAATTCGGTGTTAGTTGGAAGGGGGCGAGCTTGACGTCGTTCAAGAGGGCGATAAGGTACAGGGCTATTGGGAACCTAAAGCCAGACTCGAGGTGTTGGGGGCTAATAGCTACGAAATTGGCTGGCGGGTAGGCTGCATGGGAGCTCGATGCAGGGATGTATACTCGGCAGGTCCTGGGGAGACGAAACTCCTGAGCACAAGTCATCACCTCGTGAAGCTTGGCCTTGGACGAGAATCTCTTGAAGACCGCAAGATCAGCAGCGATCTGATCTTGAACCTTCAGCTCGGTTTCCCGAGAGGTCGGGACGGCGACCTCCCTGCACCCCGAGCTCGCACCCCCAAGATTTTGGCCCTCCATAATGAGACAATCTTCGGAGCTCGAAGTGTCGTTTTCTCCTACGATATAATTGCAGCGCTTTTGACCTGAATTTCCACGGTGTTGGTCGGACATCTACAAAGGAAAAGAGAGAACAGTCAGGTCGCAAGTCGCGAACCAGACCTCAAGAAACTAGAAGAAAAACCCTAAAACGTCCCCTAGGTCTTCCAGGCCGAGCGCTTCGCAAAAAGGGGTACCGCCTAGGGCGGAGGGGCTGCAGCCGCAAGCCCGGTGTTCCATGAAAAGCTAATCCTAAGGTCATTGGACCCAAAGGCCCAGCAAACGACAAACCGAATCGTGCCGTTTCTCCAAAAATGAGAACGACATCGATCGACGAAGCCAGAGAAACCACCGACGGCTAACCAACGGTGGACGGCCTCACTAAAAGAAGAAGAAAAGACACGACAAACTTACCTAAAAGCTGCGCTTGACGACTGAATGGGGACTCGTACCAAGCACCGGACGAGAACGGCAGACGTCTGAAAGCACGGCGATAACGGAGGCCTCGAGAGAGAAAAAACAAGAAAGCAGGGAGGCAAAAGTTTGAGGGAGTTTCAAAATAGCGTGAAAGAAGAAGCGGGTGGACACTCCCCACTATTTATACTGACGGCCTGATCCATCCCAACCGTCGGATCAAATGACGACTTATCACATGCTCGGCATCCAGCGGCCGCACAACAGCTTGTGGGTCCCACGAGTTTAATCATGCGTAGAAATGGGGAGGGGGCGCGCATTAAATGCGCTGCCGACAAAGCGTGCTGCGTGGAACGACGAGACTTAAGGTGATTGGACAGAAGTTGGAGGGATGGAAGAACAGCTGGCACGCGTCAGTTCCCAGCACGAAGATCGTACCGCGAACTGGGGGGGCTTATGTTATATGTATTTCCCGCATCTCCCCGCATGGGCCAGACTCGGTCCGATAGACCGGCCCAATCACCCAAGGCCAAGAAGGCCCGGACGACCTCGTCAAGGAAGGTCCAGCCTCCATCAAAGACCCGGAACTCGTAAAGCGAGCGTACGGCGAGCTCCCGGTAATCCCCCAACGAGCTCGGAGCAATCGACTAACGAGCTCCTGAAATATCCTCCAGATCGCTGGGCCATCCAGGTCGCTCGCCTGAAATCTCCAGCTCGCATGAGCGGCAAAGCTGCTGAGAAGTCAGAGGTAGGGTCCGATCACTTTATCTGTAACAGCCCATGCCCCTCGTAATGAGGATCCCACTCCCGGTCTTACGAAGGCGGTAAGAACTATTTGTCCCCCATTATACAAACACTGTATTTTTATATATTATCTAGATTGTAAAAGTCCCTCAAGAAAAATGGAAATAAAGGGGGCCATGAGGAGCAAAGAGGAGGGACAGAAAAAGAATAATCAGATACCGCCACTCTGGGAGAATAATCAGAGGGCGGCCGTGGACTAGGCATCGTTCTGGCCGAACCACGTAAAAGATTCTGGTGTACACGCTTGGAACTTTGGGGGAGGGGGGGGTTTCCTTCCTTCCTTCTCGGTATTTTTTTGGATTGACTCACCGCGGCCCAAAACGAATCACGGTCGGCCGAAATCAAACGTCGACATTTCTCTTATTTTTATTATAAAAACAAAAAAAAAACTAAAATTATATGCGTTTAATGATGATAATATTAACAACTATCACCGACCACATACTAAAAGATTTAGGTTTAAAAAATCCATACAAACAATCAATTTTAGGGTTTCCAAATTTGGCTTCGAACAATTGAACTCAAATATAGAAATCTTGAATTTTTGGAAATAAAGAAGTTTAAGAGAGAGAGATCTTGAATTTTTGGAAATAAAGAAGTTTGAGAGAGAGAGAGAGAGAGAGAGAAAAGAAGGAGAAAAAGAAGAAGAAAGAGATAGGTTTCTGCGTAAGCCATTTTGATGTGGAGAGAGAAAAAGAAAGCTATTTGAGTAAGTGGAGTTTTATTAGTCATTGACCACAAAAACAAAAAGAAAAGAAGATGTGAGTCTCACTATTGAGAAGGAAAAAATGTGAAGGGGGTAAAAAAAAGAAAAAACCTAATTACTTTGTACAACAATTTATAAAACTTAATTCTTTTATGAAATTATATATATAATGCTCTAGCTTTATAGTAAATAATATATATATATATAATGATTAATACATACGAGTTGGGCTCACTCGTCCAATTGGGAAATTTGCAAAAATAGGACTGTCAGAGAAGAAATTTGTAAAAATAGGACTCTTAATTTTTTTTTTTTTTTAAAACTAGGACTTTTGAGAGTTGAATGGACTAAAATGCCCTTGATTTAAATAAACTTACGATCCCCTTCGTCTTCTTCCTCTCGCACGCACATCCCCAATCGCCCCGCTGAACAGAACATCTCTCTCGCTCGTCCTCTGTTCTAAGCATCTAAGGTTGCTGCTTTTTCGTCGGTCTTTGCCTTCAAAGTCATTGCAAGTAATTTAAGAATATCTGATATTTGTTAAAGATATCTGTTAAGGATATCGGTTACCGATATCTGTTAACCGATATCCGTTACCGATATTTGTTAACTGATATCCGTTACTGATATCGGTATCTATTACCGATATCCTTAACACTTATCTGTTAAAGATATCTGTCGTAACCACGACAAGAAACTAAAACAGTCGCAGTGAATATATCAGTCACGACCGTAATCAACGATGCCATGGCCCTACTGTAATCGTTTTTCTCATTTTCTTGTACATGGCTGCCATTTGTCTCTTTTCCTCTCCCATCAACGCAAATACACACAGTACATGTATAATATATGATACATAATGGAGAGAGAATGAGAGAGACCCACATCTCTTGAATCATAAACAATATACACACATATATTTAGGTTACAGAGAATGGTAAAAGAACAAAAAAATAATAGATGGATATATATATGTACCTTATATATATAGAGTAATAGAGAGAGAAGGAAAAAGATCTATTGAAAAAGAAGAAGACGAAGGGGATCCATATGCTGATTTAAATCGGGGACATTTTAGTCCATTCAACTCTCAAAAATTCTATTTTTGCAAAAAAAAATTAAGAGTCCTATTTTTGTAAAGTTCTTAATCGGTCGTCCTATTTTTGCAAATTTCCCCGTCCAATTACCCTAAGTCAAGCATTTTTTTTGGGTCTATTCACACATTTACTTATCTCAAATGGATCAGATCTTATATTGTGTGAAGGAGAGATTTTTATCCCTAGGAGCAAGCTTGTAGTTCAAAACAGGGGATACAAATTTGACAAGGTGAGGCAAATTAGCAACTCTAGTCTTTGTTTCATCACGTGACTTTAGTTTGTAATCACTTGTCTAGTGATTGCTAAATTAGCCCAGAAAGAATTACACAATATAAGAATTAGCAAACGAACACAAAATAATAATATTGAAAAGGAAGACCATAATTGAAAATGTATATATAGATAGATACAATTAAGGGAAGATGTCCATCTAGTCTTCAACAGGATAACCAACAAGATAATTCTGAACTTTTAAGGATATGTGCTCCACACTGCACGCAGTGGCCCACTAATCACATATTTTCAAGAGGATCATCTTCAAAGATCTTATTAGATTATTATGCCTTAATAGTCTACACTACATGCACACAATACATTCAGTCATACCCCTTATAAGTACTAGTCATGACCCTACCTACCTATATTGTCCTAGTTAGATCAGATTCAGATGGATATATAGTCCATGCAAATGTCATCGCCACACAGTACTTACGTGCCACTTGCGTGGCAAAACATCCGTCACCTAACAAAAATGACAAAGTCTCTATTGCGTTAGTCTCACTTGCAATCGGGTGAAACACCTAAACTCTCTCTGGTTTAACCCTCGTTGTGTTAAGACTATATTAAGGATAATGCTACACTTACAAAAAGTTGGATAACTTGATGATAGACAACTCTAATAAAATTACCATACTAACCCTCAGTATAAAAGATAACTTTACCCTCGACTTCTCACTTTCTCTTTCACTCTCACCTCATGCTCTCTCTTTCTCTTTCACTCTCAATCTCTCTCCCCCACTCGTTCTCTCAAACCCATATCACGGGTTGCAGTGTTTGCCATCGCCCCACCTTTGCCCCACCACAGGGACAAGCACCATCGTCGCCCCCCATCCAATAGAGCATGGTCCACCGTCACGTCCTTGCTAGTCAAGTATAGTCCACCATCACCCCGCCACTGCCACGAGCACCGACTCACCCCCACCAAGTTGTCCCCACCACCAGTCATAGATCGTCATCGCCCTTCCCTCCACCGTGAGCAATCGCATGCACCCACCACACCGCCGGCCCCTCATCGCCACTCCCCACCACGATCGCCCCCTCCCCCCCACTGTCGTCACCTCTCTCTCTACCACAAGCAACCACCCACACCCACAACACCGTCGCTCGGACACCCCCCCGGCCGACTGGCCGTCGCCCCTACGACCCTGCTGCCATCGTTTGCCCCCACCGGGTCACCCTCGCACATACATTTATATATTTATATCTTTTTTTTTCTGTTTTAGCTTTTCTATTTTCTTCTGTTATTTTTTTATGTGGTAATGATAATAATTTGGTTGTGAAAATGAAAAATTAAGAATAGATGATGATTTTAGTTTTTGTAATTCTAAAAATGAAAAATTTATTATTTGAGTGTAAATTTAGTGCTTAAGAAATTAGAATTAATGTAATTAATTTTATATTATAAAATTTATGTAATATAATTAATTTTTCATGGTCAGATTTTCCAATTCCAATCCCTCTAACCCAAAAAAATCATTCTAATCTTTGTGCTAACATGATACACAATCACAAAAACATATCTAACTCTTTTCAGCATCTTCTTGCTTCAGTAATGCCTATGTTCCCAACTATAATCAACTTTAGTTGTTTTCCACGTTCAGCTCACCTTGAGCCAATGCAGGCTAGCAAAAAATTTTACAACATCCCAAGTAAGATATAGGGAGAAGGAAACTCTTAGAGTATAGGTCAAGCGATCAGATAAGTAATATATTAGTGTCAATTCAATGAGTTACGAATTTAATTCTCATCCTACATAAAAATTAAAGACCCAACTTATAATTTACCTCCCCTAATATAATCGAATACACAGTATTGGGGATCTCGTAAGGACAATCATTCTAAGATATAGGAAAAACGAAGCTCCACTTTGTGATAATTAAAAAAAGGTTGTCCATATATGTAACCTTTACTTACTATCGTGTTACAAATAAGCAATTTACCCAACTCAAATCCGTTACTAAATTTTTTTAAATGGATTCAGTTTCAAACTTTGTTTCATACTTGATACTTCATAGTCTATAAATGTGATGTAACACACCAAAAAAGCCGAGAGTTTTTGGCCCAATAGTCTTAATCAGTTCATTCTTTCATTTGTCTTGACACCCTTAAATTTGATTGCTTATCCACATGCCACTTGTTCATACGTGACACCCTTGAATTTTATTGCTTACCCACCAATAGAAATCAAGAATTTTGTTGATTTGATCCAGGAATTATTATTTGATTAGTTCGTTGCTATTTTCAAAAGAAGAAATCACAACTTTGAAACTCTGCCACCTCCATAGAAATGGCAAGGGTTTATGATATATGAACTAAGAAAACAACCAATAAAGATGTAAACAAAACCATATATAGACACGGGTATACACTACCAATTTGTCTTGTAGTGCCAACTTCATACACAAAACAATCTAGCCTCCAGAATGTATAAGCTAGAACACCAAACTTCTCACACAATCAAATAAAAAAATATATTATTAATTTTTCATTTTCACAACTAAATTATCATCACCAGCAACACAAAAAAAATAACCAAATAAATAGAAAAACTAAAGTAGAAAAAAAAACATAAATATATATAAATGTATGTGCGGGTGGACGGACAGGGATAGTGGGTGACCGTCCGAGCAGCGATGAGGGGCCGACGATGATTGTTCGAGGGGCGGTGTGGTGGGTGTAGACGGTTGCTCACGACGGAAGAAGGGGTAACAACGAGTGGGGGCGAGGCGGTGCCAACGACTGGCGGGGGAGAGAGATGACAATCCGAGCAATGGTGGGGGAGGGGGGGCAACGACAATCTGTGGCCGGTGGTAGGGGTGACCTGGTGGGGGCAAGGCGATGAGACCAACAGAGAGGGCGACCTGGTAGGGGCGAGGCAGGGCGATAACAGACTGTGCTCGACTAGATTGGGGGTGATGGTGATGCTCATCATGGAAGGAGGCTAGGGTGGGGTGACGACGAACACTGCAACTAGTGGGGATGGGCTTGAGAGAGAATGAGAAAGAGATAGAGTGAGTTTGAAAGTGAGTGATTTTGAGAGAGAAAGAGAGAGGATTTGAGAAAGTGGTTTTGAGAGAGAGATTTGAAAGCGAGTGATTTTGAGAGAGAAAGAGAGATAGGATTTGAGAAAGTGGTTTTGAGAAAGAGAGAGAGTGGAAAGTAAAGATGAAAAATTAATTCAAACACGTTTGAACGAGTATTAAAAATATGTCAAAATCTCGTAATATTTCGATATTAAAATATTATGAGACTTTGGAGTTGTCTAAGCAAATTGTCCACCACCCTTTTATTCACGTAGCATTATCCCCATAGTAATGGTTTGACAAGTTAGGTTACTCAATTGATGTCTCTAACCTTAACAAGTGGGTTATCTTTTAAATAACTTTTGCTTATTAATTACTCAACTTAATAAAAATTGACTAAAGAGAGTTCTCTTAATTTGGGGAGCCAGTATTAATTAATGAAATAGAATAAAAATGAATAAAATTACTTCTTCTACATTCTGCTTTTTTAACTTTTATGGACAAACTTTCCATAACAACCTTCAAATATATGTTTTAAAAATATCAATCTTTTTATTTTTTTTTTAAGTTATGACTTTCTTAGATAACCTTAATTTTTTTTTTTTTTTTTTTTTGGGGGGGGGGGGGGGGGGGCGGGGAATTTAAAGAGTTGAAATTTTATCTTTAACTTTATAACCCTCTACGTTTATGTTAAAAGGAAATTAATGGTAATTTTTCTCCAGTATCATTGCTTTTTCATATAAAAAATATTTTTATTATGCCTTCATCCTGTTACCTTTAATATATATATATATATTTTGTATTTCAGATCCCCTTTCATTACTCCCACTCTCCCAAACTAATCTAAGAAGCATCTTCTTTGGCCAAGTAACAATTAGTTTAAGCGCTCTCATAGTCTACGTCAAGTGACGGACAAATAATATACTAAAATTAGTATTAATAGGTTATGAGTTTAATACTCAACTCAAGTAAGGGCAAAAAATTCGTCTATAATTTACTTTCTTTACCAAAATCAAAAACACGAACGACAAAAGATCGCGCAAATGCGATAACTCCAGCAACTGATTTAAGCACTAAATAACTCCAGCAACTGGTTTAAGCACTAAAGAGTTCTTCAGTAGGTTATTGGACCAGCTTTTATATATTATATTACTTGACTTATAATTAAGGTACTTCCATGATTTTTAACCAAACTTACTTATAAACTCCCTATTGCCATAAAAAACCAGGAAGGGAGAAGACAAAACAGCATCGCAATAAGCTGGAGGAATCATATGATTAAACAATCTTTATTATGGGATCTACTCTTATGAATTTTAAAACAACACCAAACTTAAAACTAAAATCTAAAATGATTCTCAAGATAAAAGATAAAATAGAAATTTCATAAGAATGCTAAATCTATTCTCACCCCATGTACCCCATCTATCTGCTGGTTGTGATGCCCAAGATCATGATCATGGTGCAGGTCCTTCAATCCCCGGACTGGGAAATTAATTAAGGTTAGTCTGGCAAAGTATTCAAAGCCAATCGCGCTTAATTTCCACCTTATCTCCCATTAATCTTGCGACTTCGCTCGGCTCCAAACCCTTCAACTGATCATCCGGCGAAACCCACATCAAACCAATCGAAAACCCTTTGCTTAGCGCCGCGGGCGAGAAGTTCTCTCCCAAAGTAATCTGATCTGACGCCCCACAACAACTCTTCGCAATCCCACCGACAGCACCCAACACCTCCCGCTTCTCTTTATCGCCCAACCCGTCCTTCAACTTCAGTAGCGTGGCTCTCACTGCAGACCCAGGCGGTGGCGCCGCCGGCCGATCAGGACCGTCGCAGACCCAATCGACGGCTACGATGTCTTCTAAAGCGAGATCGCCTAGCTCTCTCACGATCTTTAAGTGCTCCGGGTGCATACAAAACTGGTTAGGTCTTGCTTGTCCCTGAAGCGAGCGTGAGCCATGTAAGTGGCGGTGGTCGGGGACGGAGGACGGGTCCGGCAGTTATGTAGAGGACTTGGTCGAGCGAATTGAGGCCGCCGATTGCGTTGATCATTGCGTCGATTATTGAGGAGTCGGAGCCGGCGTCGGCTTCGAACTTGAAGAGGACGGCGTGTTCTATCATTTTGGAGGGTCGGATTTGAAAACAATATTGAATAGGCACATACAAAACGGAAATTTTTGACGCTTTTTGTTAATTGTTAAAAAAATATATATTATTAATGATTATTCACATTGCTTCTAATTAAGTTTGTATTTTAGTTTTTATTTTTAACACTTATTTCTTATTTTTTCATTAAAAATAAATACTAGCGCGTTTATACAAATATATGTCATCTCTAAACTGCTTGGCTCTGTCTCTGTGCCAATTGAACCCATCTAAGCAAGCAATGGAGAAACTGTTTGAAAAGTAAGAGCCTCTTATTTTAAATTTATTTTTAGTTTTATATTTTGAATATTTATTTTAAAATTGTTGAAATTGTATTTTTGTATTTTTTTTTATCCATAGCGTTTTTTGTATTTTAAAAATTTTAAATGTGTTTATAATGATTCTTTATAATTTTTTTTTATTTTTAAAAGTATGAAATAAACGTGTTTTTATTATTTTAAAAAATTAAAAATTAGCTAAAGAGAAGATGAGAACATGGCCTACTTTCCTGTTAATGTAAACTCCAGAAAGACTTGGCAGCACGAAGACTCCCATTTTTTCAACCAAAGTATCAAAACTTCAACTTGTAAACACTATCAAAGATCGCGTTTCATTTACATTCATGCTTGGATTCACACGTAAAAAGGCAACAAACAAAATGAAGAAAAAAAAAAGTGAGATACAGAATGTTTCAGATGTAATTAAGGTATTATGCCTCTGGTTGTAGCTAGCGGCCAGTCTCAATAATTTGTGGCCCTAAATAAGGTATGCTGTCCATACGGGCTTCCTCCGGCATCTCAATCTCTTCTAGCCATCCGTAACGTTCACCTTCTTCCTTGGCCATCGTCCTTTCTCCTCCATCTGCAACACGAGGTTCAAGTGTCAACAACACGCCCACAAAACCAGAAACCTCAAAGTCTGATAAGTAAGGTGAATCAGAGGTCTATGGAACAGTAGCGAGATGAACATTTCAGGGATCGTGTATGCAAGACAAAGCTGGGGTGGCAGGAGGGAGGAGTGAGTGTTTTTTTGCTTACTCGGTAAATCCAAGCAGGGAGTGTCTCTGTAGAACGAGCAATCTCGACCATCCTCTCCAGAATATGGAGGTCCAAGAACATCCAGCACCGCACAGGGCGTTATAGCTGTGAACTCATGGATGTTGCCTCCTGATGTCGGATACAATACAGAAGAGTTGCATGGCGCTGTGAAGATGCTGTCGGCTTTCAACCTCGCTAGGTTAGCTGCAAAACCAACTTACTTGGATCAGAGACCCGAGTGACAAATTTTCCTGATCGATCGGTTTTGCAATACACACAGAGGGAGAGATGGACTCACGTTTTGAGGTGGACTCAGCGAGGTCTGAACTGAGAGGATCTGCCCAATCGTACGCTTTAATGTGCATGGTTCCGAGCAGAAGCTTGCTGAAAACAGTCATTCCTGGGTGGTTATGGAGAGGAATGACACCAGAGGCCGGGAGGAAGAATAAGCACAACTGCAGAGGCCACTTAAAGCGGATCAATGACACAGTTTAAGTCACTCTTTATCCCACTACAATTGAATTCTACTGCCAATGATTTCTATTTCACGTTCTTATAATTTATGTCATGCCTGAGTACGTACTGGATCGACCTTAATTATCTTTACCCTAATTCTGAGTATAAATCAAATATGCATGAGAAGAGGAATAACAGCGAATTCAACATGTTAAATAACAAACGGCGTTGCTCAAATTCAGTGGAATGCATAATGAGAGGGAGAGCAAGACGCTTGAAATAAGATGTTCAGCTTCAGCATTCACTAACTGGTCAGAATATTACAATAAAACTGCGGGTGATATGAACAGTTGAATCTTACCGAAAAGTTCTTGCAAGAGTATATGGTTGCTTCTGCGACTCTTGGATGCCCTTTCACAGCAGCTTTGGTCTGGAAGAACTGCAAATCCCTGCTTAGCCCGAAATCTTCTGGCACCACACCATCTACAGTATGATCAAAACACTGGTTATTTAAAGGCCATATTCCATCAAGAAGACAACAATACTCAACTCCAACTTCCAAGTTCTTTGGCATCAGATTAAAATGGAGTTGCAGCTCTGTAAAATTCAAGGGCCTTTTGATGCCATTAGAGGAAACATACAATTAAACACACGAAACCCACCTATGCACCTGGTGGTCTACCTAATTATTTTCCCAAAACGAACTGCAGCATCACAATAGCCATCAAATTACACTTTTTTTTTTTTATTTTGCTAAGTAAGATTCAAACATCAAATTCCACTTCGCTAAGGGACAAGGCAACTTTGGTTTCTCCCTAGAATTCATGTACCCGACCAAAGCCTTGGTGTGGTGCATAAATTTAGATCTTATAAATTTGCAGAGAATGATAATGAACTAGAAAGGAAACATTAGAAATGCAAATCTTGAAGACTTAATTACCAAGAATGTGGCACAGCTTCTGCACATCAGCGGGGGAAGGAACAGTGCCGGGGCCTTTAAACACCTCTCGGCACGACATGTACAGCCGTTGCAACGTTACCGAACCGTCCGGCGTCCGGCGCTTCATCTTTCGCTTGAACTTCTTCTTCCTAACGATCTTATGGACATACCCTACCGTGTCTCTCCTGTGCTCCAGCATCGTCGATCGACTCCACAAATCTCCCCAAATTACGATTCCAATCGCAGATTAGTGCCGGAATATCCAAATCACATCCGATAAACTCCAAAATCCAGCCAGTAAATCCGTGTAGGCAGCCGAAAAGCAAGCAGAAACGATCCGAAGAACTGCGCGTTGGTTGGTTGAGATACGAGAGAAGCGTTTGGATCGCTAGGAAAAGGCGTGGAAAATCAGAAGGCGGTGATGAGAAAGGGAAAGGAGAGTAGTGGTGATATATAAGGGGGAAACCGGTTGAAAACCAGGGGCCATTGAAGGAGGATTAGTGGGGAGAGAGAGGGGAATAGGAGGGAGGTCAGAATGGAGAATTCACCTCAATTCCCGCCCCAAGATTGAAATCCAAACTGCCAATTAACCGTCCCTGGTTTCGAGACTATAGCATGCGGTATTGGCGAATTGACGCCTTTGCCCCTTCCAGCTGTTGCTAATCAGTTGACGTGAAGTGAAACCACTGTTTCCTCGGACTAATTCCCTCCTGCGTCCGCTTTCTCTTAATCGAAGCATACAAATTAAAATGGACAGAAAAAGTCCTCTTTTTCTTTTTGCTTTTTTTACAGTACACCTGTTGCGAAATTCTATCCCCTTAAACTATGTGACAATTTCATATTTTTAATTTATGAGATTATTAATATATAATCTGGGGGTACACCAGACATGGCTAAAATAATATAAAACCTCACCTCTTGCGATGCTACGTAACGTTGTGGCTTATCCATCATTTACAGCAATTTTATTGAGATTTTTTTAATGGTTTTTGATTTTCCAAGTGAAATTTTGATTTTGGGTACAGACAGCCATTAGCAATATATACAGTGGTGGGTTTGTTGATGGGTCCGACCGACCACCGATGGTTTTACAAAAGCACAAAGTCAACAGATATTTTTGTTTCCGTGTATCCATCGCCTTAAACGACGACGTGCTTTTCAAGTTACGTATGCGGGTTGTATCACTCTCATGACTCAGCATCAAATTGGTTTCCTGTTTTTCTTTCCCATATTTTACCTTTAATCTGTGTACTGTAATTTTAATGTATTCATAGTGAAAAATAAAAGCTCATTATTCATTAATCATGTATTTTATATAATATAGTTATTTAATTTAAAATTATAATTTAAATAGAGTCGTTATTTACCCAACATAGAATGCCGATACATATTAAATTAAATTTAATACATAAATATGATATTTAATTTTTTAATAATTAAAAAATTTAACATTTTATTTCTAATATGAAAAAAAGATCAAATTTAATAAAAAAAATTAAATTTCATAAAAAGACTTTAAAAAATCACAAAAAAATACCTAAAAATATTTGAAAGAGGCCTAAAATTTCATAAAAAAGACCTAAAAATATTTAAAGAAATACCTAATTTCATAAAAAAACCTAATGGAAACTGTGATGATAAGAATTCAAATGAAAAATAATAAAAAAAATTGAATTCATAAATTTTGTTCACAAACTATCAACGAGGTCTTAAACAAGAAATGACAAAATAAGCCCCATCAATTTTTTTGAATTTTTTTAGGTTTTTTTATTAAATTTAGGTTTTTTATTATTTTTATTTTTTTATGAAATTAAGATCCTGTTTTTGAATATTTTAAAGATTTTTTATGAAATTTTTATATTTTTTTATCAAATTTTATTTTTTTTTCTATATCAAAGATTAAATGTTAAAATTTTTAATTATTAAGGGATCAAATGTCATATATATATATATATATATTAAATCTAATTTTAGTGCCTTACTAACATAACATTCCCTTGATTAATTCATATACACGTTAATATTTTATAAAGATAAAAATTTAAAAAAATAATTTTTAATAATTTAAATACAAAATCTTAACGTTTTTCACATAAAAAATTAAATATTATATATATTTTTTAACTATTGATGAGCGTAGTATTTGTTAAGCCTTAAAAATACAACAAACAAAATTGTTTGTAATCTTGACAAGAATATGAAGTTTCCGCACTAAATAATATGTTGAATTGTTAATTAGTACTTTATCTAAAATTTTAAACTAATAAATAGAGAGTTGACTATTTCTTATCTCAACTGTCTCCACTATTATTAATGAAATATTGAATTGGTCATGAAGTCTGAACTCGAAACAGTGAAGTCAAAAATATGTCTTAACGCTAATAAATAAAGTATTTTACAATTATAAGCATAATAAATTATAATGATGGTATTAATGGTTATTATGAATATCAAATTGGAGGAGTGGGGGTAGTTTAGTCAATTCGGCTGGGAACACAAAGGGGTGAGGACCATGCACGTGGTAGCAGCGTGCAGGAAGTGGGTTGTGCGAGTGCCCACAGTCACACGTATACGGGTGCGTTGCTCCGTCGATACACTAGCAGTTTGCCCATGCTGCCACGCGGTCTTCTGCCAGAATCCTCGTGCCACGTGTACTCGATTGAGATGAATTTTTCAATCAAGAAAAAAATATTTTTAAAATTAAAATTATTATATTATCAGTATTAAATAACATAATATTTACTTAAATAATATCCGTGGAGAGAATGGGGTGAATCCAAAAATTTATGTTAAGGATGACTGATTTTTTTTTAAAAATATAAAATTATACATTACAGACTTTGAGATAAATTATAATTTTTTTAAAATTAATTTATTATTACGAGCTACCCGGGCTGCTCATGTGTAAATGTAAATCCACCCTAGTCTCACTCCTAGTATGCCCGTGTTGAGACAATCTTCTTTTTTAAATTTTTAAAGAAATTTTTTGTGAGACAAGGATACCCACTCTAGGCAACATTTTTGTAATAATTGAAAGGTTACTTGGGTCTCATTCTTAGATGCTAATATCAATTTTAAGTTTCTTACTTTTGTAATTTTTATTAAGGGGGTGCTCTTGAAATAAAGAATTAATCTAAATCAAAGCGTTTAAATCGATTTGACTCAAACTTTTTTAATTCGGTTGAATTTTAATTTTTTTTAGTTAGGTTCTATTGTTATTTTTTTTAAAAAAAATCGATTAAAATCAAACTGAATGTCTGCGAACCTTGGGCCCCAAATAGTTTAACCCAACTTATATAAATAATACTGTGATAAGGATCAGCGGTCAATTATTGACTTGAAAAGTTCTATTAATGAAATATGTTATTTCTCAATATGCTTTTGTACTCGTTTATTTTACTTATAATCGCTTTGTTTCACCAATACATAAGTTAAAATTAATTTTATACACCTTAATATTTTAGTGTGCTATAAGTTTTGGTTAGAAAATTTTCATATGATTTTATGAACTTTGAAATCAAAACCTAACTTAATCTAACCCAAATTTAATACGTTGAACAAATTCAATTTTAAACTAAATCGTAATTAGGCTAAATTGAAATTTATATAAAATCTAAATCAACTTAATCCAAAATACCCTTACGAAAAAGATAAATGCCAAACAGGAAAAGGGTTGAAATAGACTCTCACAAATATCTTCATGTTGAAAAACACACACCTAAGCCTCAGCAATTGGATCTAGCCCTGCAGGTGGCCCAAAGACCTAGAGCATGTAAAGTAGTTCCTCCAAGAGGCGCCCATTGAATTGCAGGGAGTGAGATGGATCGATTTTTCTTTTCCCCTTTTTGTGATTCTAATTATGAGGATAATACAAACTCATCGTCGTTCCTAATTTGCCTTTTTTGTTTAAAACAGTACACGTTACAGAAAGAGAGTGAGAATCACCGTGTCCACCTCCAGAAGGCGATGAGCACGACGACTGTCAAAACCATGCCCGCGTATTTTATCCATTTATCAACACGATGCCGCTTCTCTATCAGCCTTAGCACCGAGTTCGATAGCCCCACCGTGTTAAGCACATCCAGTGCCTTCCGTTGCGCTCTCTGCAACCAACCAGTATAAAAGCTAATATTACGCCAGGGTCGGCCGGCGGTAAAAAGTTAAAACTATCGCTTAACTAAGGCTCACATTTCATACCAAAGAAAGAAAAAAAGAAAAACAAGGTTCAAACGCTTTCCTATGTGACCTGATATGGGTGCTTGGTTCGTGATTGAGTTTACTTGGTGTATATGTACCCAAATCTTGAAGAATAGCGCCGGTGGCTTCTCATAGATGATGAAAAGAAAAGTTAAAACATGTTTTGTAAATGCTTTCCCTACTATACCTTCAATCGTTCCCTCTGGCCGCCATACTGGGCAAGAATGGCGACTCCAGTCGCATAAGATTCTTCCAGCATTTTGGACGAGTTACGAGCAGACTGCATTGCTTGTGCTTCGTCGTCGAAGATTTTCAATACCAAAGACGATTCCCCATTCTGAACTTGAAAGATAAAAAGTAATGAGAAGCAAAATACCAACAAAAATAAAAGAGATTATTGACTATAACAAACAATCACTGACAGCTCTTCCCAGCAGTTCTGCCCTCTCGTTGGCTTCTTGTGTCCGTCTCTGATGTCGTAAGAAGTACTTGTCCAGGCTCTCTCTCAAGGAGTCGGTCTCTTCAGTTACTTGTTCAACTTTCCTGTGTCAACAAGTGCATATAATTGCATCAACCAACAATCATAAGCCATCAATTGTGAATGAATAAAGTAAAAACAGTTAACTGAAAGAAAAGAAAATGGGAGATTCTATGCTGGACCTGGTATATCTATATATATCTATCTATATATGTATATCTATATATCTATATATATAAAGAGAGACGCGGAGACGCTGGCGACTCCTCTCTCTGTCCGGCGTCTCCTCTCTCCCTCTCTGGCATCTCCTCGTCTCCTCCGGCGTATCCTCTCTCTGTCCAGCGTCTCCTTGTCTCCTCCGGTGTCTCCGACGTGTTCTCTCTCTGGCTTCTACGGTTTTAACATATACTAATGTGTTTTATTGAGTTATTATAAATAAAAAAGATTATAAAATGATCTTAAACACTTATAAATATACACATAAATAATATATAAATTTAAAATTTTGTTCTAAAATTGTTAATTGAGAAGGTTTCATCATGATAAAGAGTCAAGATTTTAATTTTAAATCACCATTAAATAAGTTTTGGTTATATTTTAAGTTATTAAAAACTGAGAATATAAAGAATATTAGAAAGTAAAAATAATGTCAAATTTTTAATAAATATATATTTAATTACAATAAAAATTTTAAAGAGACACCAGAGGAGACAAGGAGACGCCAGAAAGATGCAGGAGACGCTGGACTGAGAGAGGAGACGTCGGAGTAGACACAGGAGACGCCGGACAGAGGAGTCGTTGGAGAGATGCAGGAGACGCCGGGTCCAGCATAGAATCTCCCAAAGAAATTAGCTGAAGCTGAGTGACTGCAGAGCGATTCAAAGGGCCAATGACAGAGCAGAGCAGGGTATGGCACAGAGAGAGAGAGAGAGAAGCAGGGGAGAAAAGGCTAAAGTTATTAGCCATCGATTAAGCTAAGCTGCGAGGGTAGTTGTTACTTGGAAGGTGCATAAAAGAAGAGTATTCGATTGTATTAATTCTCAATGAAATATCAGAATTATTTTTCTCTTTTCATTGTCTCTCATCCTTCTCTCAATCACTCTTTTATCTCTATTTTCCCCCAATTTTGGATCTGCTCACTGGCTCCCTATCAGTGATCCTGAGGTTAATGATGGTGGGTTCGTTGGGAGAAAAATAACTATTGAGAGGAAAACATTACGGTGATAGTGGCAAACAAGGTTCAATCAGCAGCAAAAACGACAGAAAAAACAAGAAACAACAGCAAAAACAATAAACAACTGAAGCAAGGATGTTGAATATTCAGGTTCAGCTACAAGAAAGCTTCTCTCTTCCCTTAAATCACATCAAACTCCTAATTCCTGGGAGACCAATTCCCAGATTCCAGATTAATTGGGTAGGAATTCCCAAGATTTGATGCACATGATCCACTGATGAGAATAAACTGAGAGCCACCAAGAACTGGTCACAAAAGCCTACTGCCAGACCTCTCATTCTTGGCCCTCAACCACCTTCAAGACCTATTTTCAACCCTCAAGCAAATGAATCACAGAATCAAACATTATTCCCACCAAAAGATTGTCACAACAGAGTTCAAGCAGAGCAGAGACAAAAGCCTCTTATAACTGTGATGAGAAGTATGCACCCTGACATAAGAGCAAGAGTCGGTTTCTAATTCTAATGGCAGAAGAAGAAAATGAACGGGATTTGGAAGAGTGGCATGCTAAACTGCCAGAAATCAGTTACCATATTTTGGAGGGGCAGGTGAATCCTTAAACAATTAGGCTCACTGGCAGAGGTGTAGGAAAACCCACCCAGGTGCTAATGAACAATGGGAGTACCCACAATTTCTTGCAATTAAGGATTACTCAGAAACATGGTCTTGTGATTGAGTGCCCATCATTAAGGTGTTCACTGGAAATGGGGATCATCTAATTTGTGGTAAAAGGAGCATTCATGGTCCTTTACAGCTGCAACCCACACTTCATTTTCCCTTGATTTATTTGTGCTACCTATCAAAGGGGCAGAAGTCATTTTTGGTATTCAGCGGTTTGAGAAATGGGGGCCTATGCTCACGGACTAAAAGGCACTAAATATGGAATTTCGATGGAAAGGAAAGCAGGTCAACCTTCAGAGTCATACCCAGATCAAGCAGGTTCCTCATTGTCTGAACAACAAACTTAACAACTTGGATGCTCTCAAGGATGCAGCTCCAGAAACCTCAGTCGCTCAGGAAGCTCAGGTGAGGACTAAAAGACAACAAAACAAGCACAGGCAGGAGGTTCACAATGAGGCAGGAGATTGGGTGTGGGTCAAACTACAACCATATAGGCAGCATTTCATAGCTCACAAATATTCTCACAAGCTCAGTCCAAAGTATTATAGACGACCTTATCAGATTTTGAAGGGTAAAGATGCCTGAAGGGTGCCAGATACACTCAATTTTTCACATGTCGTGATTAAATCCTTTAGAAAGACCTATTGCCACCTTTCCTTCAACCTTTACCTCCCTCTAGTTGTGACAACAAACTCTTTGGTCAGATCTCTGGCTAATCTTAGCACTCGACAAGTGTTACATAGTAAAAAGGAAAAGAGACTAGTATTGTTGCGGTGGGAAGGACTGTCCTTAGAAGAGGCTACTTGGGAGGATTACTTGCAATTTGCTGCTATGCATCCAGAGTTAAACCTTGAGGGTAATATTTTTTTTTTTTTTATTTGTGAAGATGAGGGCAATGATAGGATACTGGAGACTGCTGAAAAGGAGGCTGCTTATAAGGAGATCACCACCAGAAGAAAAGGTGCTGAGGTCAGTAAAGCTGGAAAGGAAAAAGAAAGTATTGTTGTGCCAAAGGAAGAGGAAGCAGGGAGAGGAATCCCAAGAAGGCATCTAGAATGGCCACTAGGTAGCAGGAAGAAAAAAGTGGACGTGAACTATGACAACAGTAGCTGAGAGAAAAGATAAGAAAATAGCTGAAGCTAAGTGCCTACCAAGTGATTCAATGGGAAAATGCAAGATCAGGGTATGACAGAGGGAGAGAAGCAGAGGAGCAAGGCCTTAAGTTTTTAGTCATCAGTTAAGCTGACTGTTGACTTCAGTTAGCTTTAGCTGTTTATAGCTAGCAGTTAGCCTTCCTCTTTTCATTGTCTCTGATACCTTCTCTCAATCTCTCTTATGTCTCTCTTTCTTCCTCCAATTCTGGAGCTGGTCACCGACTCCCTATCGGTGATCCTGAGGCCATCATTGGATCTCATGTTTTTCATGTCTAGTTTTTTACATCTCTAACCTTTGCCTCCTACTTTGACTTTTCTCACTATATCATAACTCATTACTCTCCTCCTTGGTTAGTATTCTATCATTTCCATTTCATGGACCAAACCAGTTCATATCTGTGCATAAAATGTGCTCAAGTCAAACATTAATTAGATATTTAAGCTAGTATGCCCCCATGAGGATTTATGAAGATGGCCACATAATTATGGCAATTTGTTTTATGAGTTTGTGATGGGTGAGATTAAAGAAAGAAAGAAAGAGAACACATAGACAAGAGATGTTAGACAAAGAATTCCTACAATTTAACTTTTATAGGCCTCATGTCTAAAGGGCTTAATTCTTGAATTCTCTTCATTTGTGATTTCTGCAGATAACACTGTATAGGTGTAACTGCCACTACATGGAATGGGGCATAACCCATGTTTCTCTCCATTTGGGAAATGTTTAGAATTTAACAATTTCAGTACATCTATGATGTATGTATCCCCTGGAAAGAATAAGCAAGCCTTAACTAATGTGGTAAGCTAGAATATCAAAATTCTACAACTGAACTTCTAAGATTCCCAACAAAATAGAGACAACACTAAATTTAAGACTTGTAACAACAAGAATCACTTTAGGCCCATTTGATAGGCTTTTCATTTTCAGTTTTCTGTTTTTATTCTCATTTTCTTCAAATGAAAATAGATAGTAGGGTTTGATTGCACGTTTGCCTTTTCAAAAAATGAAAACAAGAAAAAAAATATTTTCACATTTTTCATTTCTTCTTTGTTTTCATTTTCATCTCCATTGCATGAGACACGATTAAGATAGTTTGGTTATATAAGAAAAAAAACCAATAAAGGCTCTTGTGAGGAGAGTGAAAATAATGGGACAAGTATTTTGTCAAAAAGGTACAAGAAGACCAAGAAAAACTTGGTGGAAGACACTTAGATATCATATCTATTGTAAGGGCCTCACAGGAGATAAGGCCATAAATAGAGATGATTGGAGAGCTACAATTCATGCAGCCAACCCCAATTAGTGAAATAAAGGCTTTGTATGTTATTGTTTTCTCTCTGATCCCTACCGTCTTGCTGCCCATAGCCTTAGTTGTTAGAATCTTGGTGACCTATCTGGTGAGTTGCTAAGATGATGTCAATTCCAATGGGAGTTGTTGGCAACTTGTCAATAGGATCATCAAGTTCCAACAATTCAAGAGTATAAATGCAGAGAAAGAAGAAGTACAAAAAATTAAACACAAAACTAAAAACGAACCAAAGTTACCAAGAATGTTAAGTTTTCACTTTTCCAAAGAAAAAGGGATAGAATGAGATGAGACATTGTTCCAAAAATTCTCCTGGGATTTTTTTTTTTTTTTTTTTTGGGGGGGGGGGGGGGGGGGGGGGGGATTCTCTTTTGGAAAAGAGGTTGTTCCCACAACCCGAACCCCCTAACCTCCTGGCACAAAGGAGCAACCTTACCCTTGCTATCAAGGCTCACCCTCTTAACATCTTTCATTCGTTGAATCTAATTCAAATTTACACACTATGAGTCCTATATAGACTTCAAGAAATCCAAAAAAACACAGCATAGATAATCTATAAAGCTAACAGGCATGGTAATTCAACATCACCAAAACTAGATCATTCAAAGATCTTAAAGTTCAAGGAGGAAAAAAAATGCACAAGATTACCTAAATCACTCTTAATATTAATAAACATATTTCTTGAGAGTGTTTTTTCAGTTAGGCTGCATCAAACTGTATGAAAATGAATATGGCTTGTCATTACTAGACTTTCACCATTCATTTTGAAATGCAGCAAACTGTAATAGTCTCATGCTTTTAGTGACAAGTTCAAATATATGGTGAGATTCATGTTTGAATAGTGTAACACCCAAATATTTTCATTAGATACCAAGAGAAATTTTGATCCAGTGATAATTGATTTGCATTAATTAAGTAGATCGGACTTGAGATAAAAATTAACTGGTGTTGGTGCAAGCTATAGAAAAATAGTGGACTTGAAAGATTAATTAGATTTAGTGAATTAATTATGAATTTAGTTAAGTTGGGAGAGAGTGAAATTTAACTAAGGCAAGGGCGTATTAAATATATATATTGTGTGTATATAAAAAATGAAAATGAAATAGAAAAGAAAAGAAAAAGAAATGGAAAAGAAAAGAAAAAGAGAGTAAAATAGGGCCCTAATTGGCCATGCCTGGTGTATGGCCAGCGCCTGGCCCCTGCTGCTCAGCAGGGACCAGCTGCAAGCAAGCCACCCCTGCTTGGAGCAAGCAGGGGCCTGCCCCCCAAAAAGTGGAAGAGTCCTCTCTTCTAAAATTGTATTAGTCAGAGAGGCCTGCAGCCAAACCTCTTCTCATGGTACTGTAGTGTCTCAAATTTTGAAATAAAGGTATATTTACACAAAAATAGAAGCCCTTTAATAAATTCTAAATTTTCCAATTTGATTGGTTTTCCCAATATGGAAAATGAGGGCAACATTGGAGTCTATATATATATATATATATATGTATGTATGTAAGGAACAAATGGGTGGTCTTCCACCCTTGGAAGAAAGAGAGAAGTTAGTGAGAGATTGAAGAGGAAGGAGAGAGGAGAGGTGAAGAGAGAGCTAGGGGAATCAAGCAATTTTCCTTCAAACAAGACAAGGTGAGGGTTCATTGTCAATCTCCAACTCACATTGCATGATAAATTTTATTGTTGCTTATATGTGCATCAAAGCATGGAATGGATGGACTTATGATTCTTGAAAACTTGTATATAAAAGAAATGGATATTTGCATGCAGATTGCTATGGTCATAGGGTTAACATGGTGCTATGGAAAGTGGTACATCCTTGCCATGAGTGAATTGGTGGGCTGCACCTGGTACCAATCTTGCAAGCTGGTCATGTTGGTCAAGGTTTTAAAGGATACCCTCCATAGGTCACCAAGATGTCAAGGACAATGCTTGTGCTCATCACATAATTATGCTGAGTCAAGAATGTATGCCTATGTATGACTTCCCTTGTGAGCTTGTGTGTAAAATTACCTCGTGTATTTTGATTCGGTTGCCCATGCAGTTGAAACTTATGAGAACCACTAGTAGGTTGGAAAGCTTTTTGGATGTAAAAGTAGGTCATTGTAAAATGAACCATTTGAGGTGGTTTATAGATGTCGGAATGTTAGAAGGTGTGGTGAAGTTATTCTTTCATAACTTGGAAATGAGGTATCGCTATCTTACTTTCTGTTTTGGTCCAAAAAGGGACATTGGTCTACATTTATGCTCAAGAGAATATTTATTTTAGAAACTAGAATGTCTTGTGTTGTGTTTGCCTCGAGATAGATGATAGGAGATCAGTGCAAGCTTTGAAGATTTATCGGCTGGATTTATTTTAGGTAGTTAAGAGTTTTATTTCTCAAAGTGTAATTGTTGTATCTTTGGGGGTCTAACTGTAATATCCCATATTTGATTAGTTATATGAGGGTTTCGCCTCTTCTATAAATCAGAGGGCAATGCAACAGTCGAGAGAGATTCTAATATTCTTTTAAGCTCTCGGTTGCTATTATGAGTACATGTTCTAGAGAAAGTGAGGCTTGTGTATGAGTTCTTGGGCTTTCTTGGAGTGAATGAGGGATTGTACTTGAGCGATAGGATTGTATGAGAGCTTGGGTTTTATACTAATCAATTTCTATTGAATAAAGGCTACTCGATTGAGGGTGTTGGACTACTGGATGTAGAGCCAATTCAATTGGCTTGAACTAGGATAAAAGGTTGCGTCTCATGTGGTTTGATGTTTCTTTCTTGTTCTGTTTTATGCCTTCAAATTCTGTTCTTTATTATCTGATGTGTTGTGGTTTGTTGGCCGGTGAATTGTGAGTGTGTTAGAGTGGTGTTTGATTGGTTTCTTAGGTGTGTTTAAAGGCTGTCAGTGCTCCCAAGTTATAACAAATTGGTATCAGAGTCGGGTCTCTCATCAAGAACCATCAAGAACTTAGAATCTCATCACATACCCACAGGAATGGCTTCTATAGCCTCTGCCGCACAGTATGATGTTGAGAAATTTGATGGTCAAAATGATTTTGGCCTATGGAAGATGAAGATGAGAGCTCTTTTTGGAAGTCTTGGACTGGAGGATGCCCTAGAGGTTGAAAAGCCTATGCCCGAAACCCTAACTGAAGTCCAAAAAAAGAAAAATAGGGATAGAAGGATAGAAACCAACAAAAGAGCCTTTAACACCCATATTCTAAGCCTAGGAGACAAAGTCTTATGGAAGGTGTCAAATATGACAACCGCGGAGGATCTTTGGAATAGGTTAGATACACTCTACATGACTAAAACCTTCTCTAACTGGCTGTACTTGAAAACACAATTTTTTTCTTTCAAGATGAGTGAGGGTCAAAGGTTGCAAGACCATATGGATAGTTTTAATAAACTGTGTTTGGATCTTGAGAATATAAATATCAGGTATGAAGATGAGGATAAGGCATTGGTCTTATTGCACTATCTTCCTAAGTCCTATGAGACCTTTGTGGATATCTTGAAACATGGAAGAGATAAGCTGACCCTAGTTGATGTGATAGGAGCTTTGAATTCCAAGGATTTGCAACACAAGGTAGAGTTCCAAAAATCTGCCATAAAAGCTTTGGCAGTGAACTCTAGAACAGGAAAAAGAGACCCTAGGTTAAATGGTAGGTCTCGGTCTAAGTCTAGGAATGGCAAGAGAGTGGTTAAATGTTTTCATTGCCATGAAGAAGGGCATATGAAGAAGGACTGCCCAAATAGGAAGAAAGAATTCCAAGATAGAACCAGCCCCGAATGCTCAAGCACCATGTGTGGTTTTGGCTATGAGAGTGCAGATGTCCTATAGTTTTTTCTAGGTATGCAAGAAAAGTAGCATAGGCACTAGGTTTAGGATGCACTTCTCATAAGAAATAGGTATTTACCTTTAGAGTCATGGTGGAGGGGGAAATGGTTTGTCTAGGCAACAATTAAGGTCAAGGGAATTGGAGACGTGAGAATAGGATGCATGATGGAGCTGTTCCAGAATATTAGAAGTTGTAAAAATATGTTCTTAATTTAAAAGAAAGCCTAATGTCCTTGGGAAGAATTAGATGGTAAAGGATTTCTCCTATTAAGGAGAATTGGAATCCTAAGAGTTGCAAAGATCTCTTAGAGAGATGGTAGCAACCCTCAAGAATGGAGGTTATGTGGTGCAGGCTTGCATTTTTTTATGTGGATAAGCTGTAGCCACTAAAAAAAGCCTATGATAAATTAGGCAAGGGCATTCTTTGAGGATGACTCACTTCGGTGAGTAAGGTCTAAGAAAAGTATCTAAGGCTAGGGATATTAGGAGGGGGAAATTTTGCAGGTGTAAGGGAATAGGAACCATGTTGTTTGGTAAGGCCACCAAAGTAGAATCTCCAAATCAAACCTTTTATATGTCAAAATCCCATTACAGATCAGCTTCTAGGATCTAGGAGAACTTATCTAGGCCTTGGCTCATGGTGGAGCTAGGTGAAGTGAACCTAGTGGAGATGGTGTGTCCCTAAGAATTCCCAAGCATATACAACCTTGCTGGACTTGAATATAATCTTGCTGGAATTGCTTCTGGTGTGAAGGGTTAGGTGCTGTGGAGTTGTAGAATAGGTATGCCTAGGTTGTCTAAAGCTAAGGGAACTTACCTATGAGGGAAAACTCTACCAATAGGACATGAAATTAGCTGATGCTAAGGGCAAGGGATGGAATCTGGAATGCTATGTAAAGAAAAACAGCAAGGAGAATCCTTTGGGAATGTCCGAAACTAGCCTATGAACCAGGGTATAGCAATAGGGAAATCTGAAAAAAAAAAAAAAATTGGTCATATTCATTATGTAAGCTTGGGCTGGATTGTGAGAGGGAGGAAACTAGTGTTTAAGATAGTTTTGGCTCTTGCAGTGAGGGACCTTGTGAACAGTGAGGGGAAATGGTGTGTGCAAGTGTTATCTTGTATGGTGTAGCCATTGTTGATCAAAGACCAGACTAAGCAAGGAAAAGGAAATAGAATCATCAAGCTGATAATGAGCAAGGGAGTAGAATGTTTAGAGTGTTGCCTCGGATGAGGAATAGATAGAACCACAAGAAAATATTAGTGAGGTATGGAATCTTGGGTTTGAAGGATGCTTAGGCTCTGGTTTGAGTGCTAAGGAATAGGCCAAAAAATGGAACCTCTTGTATAAGAAGAGGTGATGCACTCTTGTCCAAATAAATGGCATGAAGCCATGTAAATTTGGGGAGAATCTTGGACTTAGGTGGAAGATCCCTTAGGTTAAATGGGTGGAGTGTTGTGTAAGTGTCTATTTGTAAGTTAAGGAAATGCTGGAGATGGAAAAACCTAGGGAGAAAGGCTAGGCAAATGGCCATCAGGTATGACAGCTCATAAAGGCTTAACTTTGGATCAAATAGGCATCACGAACAGCTAATTATCCATGTGGAAACTAAGGGGAAAGTGATCTTATAGTGTAGCCAAGGGATAAGAGGCTAGAGGGAAAGTTAAGCAAGGAATGGTTGCTCAGAAGGTCTCTCTAGGTATGATAGTAATTTCTTAGGTAAGATATAAGATTAGAAGAGTCCAAAAGGGTTAAAATTGAGTGCATGTGGAAGCTGTGAGTATTCCAATGGTATGCCTAGTATATTGAGAGGCAGCTTCATTGGTATTTTCTCCAAATAGAACTCTCAAGGTGTAGCTGAGTGTTCAGATCAGTGTAGGAGAGTGTTACTAAGGCATAGAGATTGGAATAGGGTTTGGACAGCTTAAGGCAGCCTAGGTTACCCTAATCTTAAGCATATTTTGGTAGACTGTAGGTAGATAGAGGAAAATTAAAAGAAAATTCGAGCAGTCTTGTTTGTTTGAAGTAGACATTAGAGGAAGAACAGTGATAAAACCTAAAAGGCCGGTTTTGGGGAGCTAGGAATAAAGTCTAGCAGTGGAAAGGCCAATCCGGGTGAAGTTCACTGTGTTGCGATGCTGTGTAAAAGGATGTGTCACAATCGCTAAGACTGTTGTCGACTTCCGCCCGAGATGGGTTAGGATTGACTAGGGAATGGTAGTAGAAGAGAAAGGTTTAGAAAGAAGAAGAAGATTGAGGGAGAGAATAGTTGGGAGATAGAGAGAATGCCGGGAGTAAAATCTGGAATTTGTTAATTGATTCTCGATAACCATTCTCAGGAGCAGTTTGGGCTTATATAGCTATCCTAGGGGGTTGCCACAGCAGATTGCAGCTCCCATAACCAACTATTTTGTCCTATCCCAAACACCTTTACAGCTGGATATTCCTTCTAACTAACTAGCAGCTGGAATAAAAGAGAATTCTATGGAATAATAAAGAAACATAGCAAGCAATTAAAGAAACATAGCAAGAAAAATAAATCCGCAGCAAAATTTGGCATGGTTCCGTGACAGGATGAAACCTTTGAGATTAAGGAATAACATCATGTATGGATTTGGTTTATGGTGGAGTGTGCCTAGATGAATAGTTATGAATTTAGGGTATATATATTGCATTTTGTATGCAGCAGGAACCCTAAAGAAAAGTCTAGGTAGGAGGAGTTGAAACAGACAAATGGGTAGTCCACTTGGCTTAGAATTTAGTCACACCATGGAGTATATCAATCATATTGATGTTAGGAAAAGTTAACCATTAGGAAAACCCCTTGAGGAGGAAGATAATTCTAATGAGAGTTGCAGGTTTAGTTAAGTGTAGCTGGAAATTATCCGAAGGTATGAGGGATTGTACTTAAGCGAGAGGATTGTATGAGAGCTTGGGTTTTGTACCGATCAATTTCTACTGAATAAAGGCTGCTCGATTAAGGGTGTTGGACTCCTGGATGTAGAGCCAATTCAATTGGCTTGAACGGGGATAAAAGGTTGCGTCTCATGTGGTTTGATGTTTCTTTCTTATTCTGTTTTATGCCTTCAAATTCTGTTCTTTATTATCTGATGTATTGTGGTTTGTTGGCAGGTGAGTCGTGAGTGTGTTGAGTGGTGTTTGATTGGTTTCTTGGGTGTGTTTAAAGGTTGCCAGTGCTCCCAAGTTATAACATCTTGACAAATTATGGGTGCAAGAATCATCTAAAAATAATTTTTCTAGAATTAATTATGAATTTCTTTGTAAAGACTTGTCCAAGAAACTAGGGATGACACACCATTGCACAACAGTCCACTTCAATAATTTACTAACCAGTGGAAGAAGTGTAAGAATATGAGAAAATTGCACACAATACCTCTGGAAGTCTGGTTTCTAGGAAAATTTGTTTAACAATAACTCAAGTTGTGTGCAAAAAGATATGGTGGGTTTACTATGACTGCACAGTGTAGTCAATCCACAGGAACAGCCGACTTTAAGTCTAATTTAGGAAGGTTGAAACCTTATATAATTAACAGAATTTTAAATATGCTGTAGCCTAATGAATAAGCTCTCTAGTGGAATATTATTCGCATGAAAATGTATGGATTTGATCAGTCAAATACTCAAAAGACAAAAGTGCATCACAGCAGTAACAAAACCGGGAGCAGTCAAATATGTACAATTTTTAGAAGGGTCAAATGGTTTCTTTTCAGGATGATATTTTTACTCAAGGTTGAATTATGGATCTTCTAACCTCTGGAAAATTTTCACCAAATTTCACATTGGTCTATATATTTTAAAAGATCAATTTCAGTAGGACGTTAGGAGGCAACCATAACAAAGAAAAATCGGTGGGTCTCTTAAGCTCAAGGCTGGGTCAAAAACAACTTGAATATACTGGAAAATGACGATATCACTAATCTAAACATGTTTAAATGTGTTAAAACACTTATTATCATCCTTAATCATGATTTAGAATACATGGTTGCATTTTCAATTGGATTAAGGTGAGGTTCTCTAGTGATCATTGAGTTAACTTACTTAACCAAAAGAAAATGTGTTAAGGGATTTACTAGAGGAGCCAAGGGGGAAGGAGTTAATTTAACAATGGAAGTTGAATTAATTTTTTTATTTCAAAAAAACCCCCAATTTTTGGTTCAATAACACGCAAGAGAGAGTGGGCTATTACAAATAGGGCATCTATTCTACTCATCTCATTTTAATTCAATCTGCCACAATAATCATAGAAACTAAAGCTTCCATGGTCTTTGTAGTGCTTAGAGAAGTTTAAAGGGTACAAATATTTAAAGGAGATTGAAAAAGAATAGAACTCAGAAAACAAAGGAGGTTAATATTCCTGAGCAAAATTAGGAGATAGAAGATAGCAAAAAGCAATTGAAGTTGTTTCAACTGCAATTATTACAGTTACAATAGTTGGCAACAAACCACTACAACTGTTATAAACTGTTAGTAGAATCAGTTACAAATGTAACCAATTAACTGCTAAGGATAGTCATATAAAAGGCTTTACCACCTTGTACTAAGGCAAAATGAATGAATTGACCATTCTTTGTTTCCCTCTGTTTTTTCCTTAATTTATCTCATCTCTCTCTGTTTCCTTCTTCCACGATTGTCAACTCAGAACCCTAGATTCGAAACCTAGGATCCTGACAATTCCAAGTATGAAAAAGCATTTAAGGATCACTATAGTTCTAGTAATCTAGAGGGTAGGAGTGTAAAAAGGTGAAGGGAGAAGTGCGTTCATTTAAGGAATCCTATTTGACTGATGCAACTTATGTTCCTATTGGCACGTCCCTATAGGAGTGGGATTATCTATGAAATAGTGGGTAGGGAAAGAGTTGAAGCATTATCTGAGCAATTTAGAAGGTTTCTAATGGATAAAACAAGAGTTCCAAAGCTATTGATAATGATCCATTTTCTAAAAGGACTACCGTAGCTCTTATGTTCCTATTGGCATCTATGTATGGGAAGTGGGATTATCTACAAAATAATGGGTAGGAAAGAGTTGGAAGTATTATCTGAGCAATTTTACAGGTTTCTAATGGGTAAAGCCATAATTCCAAAGCTATTGATCCATTATCCTAAAAGAGCTACTGTAGCTTGGCTCTTCATATTGTTGTTCTTAACCTGTCTACTTTCTGTCCAGTGATTTACGTGTTGCTTCTTTTTCCTTGCTCTTCATGTACGCATTTACCACAAATTCTATGCCAGTTTAGCAGTTCTTTTTTTTTTTTTTCTTCTAAATAACAGAGGAAACTCGTAGCCATGGTATACACATTGGACATGTGCACTAGCTCACAAATCACGTGTGATAAGCAAGTGCATAGAAATTTTGTGTGTGGGTTTATCTCATGGAAGTTTTGTTTGATACCTCAGGGCAGAGAGGACCACTACGTCTCCTTACCACCAGACCAATCCTAGGGTGTCGCTTTGGCATTTTTATTGGATCGTTTTACCATAGGAAATTTTATAGAGGTCTCATATGAGCATGTCAATTTTATTGAAGTTGGCCCCCAGAAAATGGTCTTTGCTTGTGAAAGGTTTATCTACTATAGTTAGCTCTTCCATAAAGAGGAATGAAGATTTATCTCAGCTCATCAATTTGTATGAAAGCAAACCAATAGCATGGGAGAAGCCACAAAAGCAGTGAATTTGCATGGTTTAGCGCCATGCAACAAACACAATACAGTTTCTTTCCAGAAAGGGAAGCAATCCAGACAATCCCAAAGGTTTTTTATTCCATAAATCTTTCCCTAGGATTAGGAGGGAAAAACCAAATAATATGAAATAGGCTAGGAAAAAGTACTAGCAGAATTAATGTAAAGAATTGGCCTCTCCTACTAGTTGTTTTCAAATACTAATTTGAGGGCAAAAGGAAAAAATACAATGTCTATTTTATCAGATAACTTATAATTTAAAAGAAAATTTCCTTGATAGTTTATCTTATTGCAATATGTATATCAATACATGTCCAACTCCAATCCACTAATCATATTTTAGAACATTAGATACCACATTCCGGTATCCAAGCAATTTGTGCTCCACATAGCAGAGACAAAGAGTACCAACCCCAAGTTTCAAACATAACAAGAACATATGAAATCATTATGGATGAACAAGTGAAGCAGTAGCAACCAGGTATCAGAGCCACATGTATGAGTGACTGCTAATATTTTTCTCTTTTTGTGGTCTTCTCCGTGATTCAGAACAATATCTAATCAGATAAGGTGTTTGATCCGATGAAAAGAACTATAGTAGTACCGAAAATAGAAATTGAAACAACTAGGTACATCAAAATCCTATTAATCAAAAGAATCCAGATAACAAGGAGATTCAAGTTCGAACAAGAAGAGCTGGACTAGAAAAAAACTATCAATCAAAACCAGCAAAAAGAAGCAACAACTCGGGAGAATGCAATTAGGGACCGATTCCAAATTAAAATTGGAATTCATTCGAGTTCACAAAGCGAAATCCAATCGATTGTACCGATGAAACATTAGGAATCGGACAATATATCGACGCGTAGATAAAGAAACAGAAGAAAAACCTTTTCCAGAGATCACGCTGGGATTTGGCAGGGACGGAGCGCCAGAGTCGATCCATCTCGGCGCAGAGGGACTGGATCTGAGTGATGTCACGCTTGACGGCAAAGGAGAGCTCGGGCGAGTCCACGCCGGCGCCTGAAGACGAAGAGAATTCGAGGCGCTCGAGCCTTTCGAGGGCGTCCCTGGTCCTGAGCAGTAGTCTCTTCGAGCTCTGATACACCTCTGACAACGTCCGTCCTCCGCCTTCCGTTGCCGTCGCCGTCGCCGTCGCCATTTTGAGAGCGAGGAAATGGCAGTTTCAGGCGACAAGTTTTGCATTTGCTTCCTCCTCCCGGTTATGAATTCTGATTATTATATGCGACCCAAATGAGATCAACAAATAAAAGATAATTACATAAACATACGATCAGCTCAGCATTTATTTTCCATTAAATTTCAAATTTGGTATAGAAATATAATTAAGACATTTTTTTAATTTAATAGAACTTATCTAATATATAAAATTTGAAAAAAAAAACTTTATTAAAATAGCCAATACACTAAAAGATAAATAAAGTGTTGGTAAAAGTTATAAATTAAAATACAACTATTTTACAAGTTTTAAGTATAAAAAAAAACAACTATAATAAATAATTTTAAATACTTAAATCATAAGATAAATTTTTTAGATATATATTTTACCAATACTTTATAAGGTTTGAAAAGTGTATTGATAATTTTGAGGAGTTTTTCACTATAAAAATTTTGGAACCAAGTAAATTTATTAAGTTAAAAACAAAAATAATTTATTTACATTTAAATAGGGATAAGTATTTGGTCAATACAATTATCGAATCGATCGAAATGTTGAAATTGAATAGACCAAAATTATGTAAAAAAATCGAACCAAATTGATCGAATAAATATTCAAATAGAACAAACTAAAAATAAAAAAATAACAAATATGAAAAAAAAATTGAGCCAATTGAAAAAAAAAAAAAAAACTCTCACCGTTGTTTGAATGTTAAAGCCAAATGCGGACAAAAAAGATAATTTGTAGATGAGAGTTCGTCAATGTTGAGTTATAAATGAGAAACACAAAGAATGAAAAAAGATAAAGAAGATGACAGTCAACAATGACAATGGGCATGACAGATGATGGTCGAAGAAAGAAAAAAAAAAAAAGTCAATTATCGATTAGAGTAAAGAGAAAAATGAAGGATTAGTCATTGATTTGAGCAAAGAGAAAAATGAAATGTCGTGATCGATTGTAGGTCGCTAGTTGGAGAAAATAGTAAAGGGAATGGTGGATTGGTTGCAGATCATCGATCGAAATAAAGAGAAAACAAAAGGTCTAAAAGGTCGGGATTAATACGGGAGACTCATATCAAATTGCAGAGAAAAGCCCAAGAAAGGTGAAATGGTCTATTCGATTATTCTATTATTCCTTTTTTCTTTTGTTCTATCGAATTTCAAGTCAAAAATGATGTTGATTAACAATTTCGATAAGTTCACTTATTTTGATTTTTTTTAATATAAAGATCAAATCTAATCAAAATAACTAAAATTATCAAACTTGAAAACTAAATTGAATAGACCTTAGCTTGTACCGAATTGACCCGATAATTTTGATCAATTCAATTTAATTATTTTGATTAAATCGAAATTTTGTTCACCCTTTAACACTTAGTCCTTATGAATTTATTTTCAAGTGACACCTTCATTTGATACAATTTTTTGCCAAAAATTAGATTTACATATAAAAAATTGACAAAATATCTCAATTAATCTTAAACAATTACATACAATTCTACCTTTACAAATCAATTAAAATAAAAATACCAAACCAACTCTAAACTCAAAAGAGAAAAAAAAAAATATATTCATTAACATAATCAATTTTTATATCCAAATAAAATCTAATTTATTTTCAAAGAGCTACGAATGTTAATCAATCCGTAATTTAATCAAAATTTATTTTTAAATTATAAAAAAATTATAACTTTTGAAATTTGAAAACACAAATATAGTACATAAAAAAACAATCGAGAAACGTATTTACTAAGAAAAATTAAAAAAAAAAAAAGGTCGAATAGTCGAATGGCATTTATTATTTTCTTCCCAAAATTTTAGAAACCATGAAATGCAGATTGACAAAGTGAAGCAGACCCAACACCAACCCATTTCAACCATACTACTCAGCAAAGGCATTATTAAGATGACTACTTAACACGATATATAAAAGCAACTACTATTATACCATTAGCAGCAGCAGTTAACTACTGCAAGCACAAGCACAAGCACAAGCCACGGTTCACATTCATTTTACTAGTCATATAAACTGGAAAGCAAGTTCAAAAGCATTTCGGTTCATTTCTGTTATATTCCCTTGTTTCTCTTCTCATCTACCATTACTCGGAAACCCAACCTTCTTCTCAGATTTACCCATGCCCCCCGCCTCCCTCCACTCAACGGAAAGTCGCACTTCGGTTCCCACTCGCTGGGAAGGCCTGGCGCCTTCTACCCTGCGCCAAGTTTCTAGTACCTTCATCATCCCTACGAGACTGAGACTGAGACTGAGACTGAGAGTCACCAGCGCTCGTAGCTGCACTACTTGCCCTATCCACTGGATCAACCCTACTCCTATCAGCATGGCCTTCGTCACCCTTTTCCTTAGGTTCTGCCCTTGATCCCTCCCCGAATTTGATCTGCCTCCTTGCACCTTCATAGTCGAATGGCTTCAACTGCAAAAGCCCTTCAGGATCTTTGGACGTTCCGGCTTGTTTGAGCTTTCTTGCTTGGCTGGTTGACTGGAAACACCTTTGGAAGCTGGAGGATAAGTCAGTGAGAGACATGGCCTCATCTCCCTCAGCCATTTCGAAATCAGAACCTTCAATGTGTTCTTCGTTGTGGTCCAACTGTTCCCTTGTGGGTTCACCAGACGATGTTCCCTCAACACATGCATTGTCGTCTAGCAGTATAACATCTCCTAAGTTGGACACTCCACCTTGGACAGCTGGAGGAAAGTCTAGCAGTATAACATCTCCTAAGTTGGACACTCCACCTTGGACAGCTGGAGGAAAGTCGTGGCGCATACCTTCCACAGGCGGTTGCAACTGTTCATCCATCCCGGAGAATGAATGGAATGGAAAGCTTACTGAAGATTGTATCTGCTCCAGCTTCATTGCTTCCTTTTCCTATGACAAAAGCCAATAATTTTTTATAGTAACATGTACAAAATAACAAAACTAATTTCTGAGAGGAATGATAATAACCCGCTGCTGTCGGTGGAACTGAAGATATTAGGCATCATGAGCCTACCATGTAAGACCAACTCTCACAACATATCAGCCCAAGAATCAAGAGGAATCAATATTACTGAACTCACTTTTTTATCAGAAACCAACTTTCTCTTCCCTGAAGAACTCCCCAGCATTGCCCCAAAAGCATGGCTTGGCTTCTGTAGCACGTGAATAGCAGCTATGGCACCCTAAAGAAAAAGGATACATAACTTAGTCTGTCTTCACAAATCAAAACATATGATCTGAACGAATCAATAGCTTATTGAATTTGATGTTCTTGTATTGTTATTCACCTCTTTGCTCTGCCCTGAAGTGATGGGGCTTTCTCCTTGAAGCCTGCTGGCATTGTCACTTGTTTGACTTTCTATGCTTGCATTTTGACCACCATTATGTTCCAAAGCACCTTCCTGTACATTTTTACTAATTTCAGCAAAATTGCTTTCAAGCTTCAAAGTCCCCCTAAAATGTGAAGGAGCTGGAGGTTCTCCAGACATGCCAGCACCCTGATTTTCTGTTGTTGCTGTGGTCTTTAATCCAACAGGGACTTCAGGAGGAGCCTCACTTCTATCAGTAGACACTATATTTCGTTGGGATGCCTAGATTTGCAAAATGCTAGTCAGCAAATCACAGGATAAGATAAAATATATAGTAAAGCAAATCTGTGCACCCTCAACAATCTAAAATCCTGCTGTCAAATTCCAAACCATTTTCCAATTTAAAAATAAATTCCAAACCATTTCACAGACAATGGCAATTCAGATATTAATCATTGCAAGAAGAAAGGCTACTCATTGGTTTGCAAGAAATTCAAGATCACTATACCTTTAAGACTTTCAATTATGTTACTCATGGATGTAAAATTCTCATCCACTTAACCCAGATGATAAGAGCTGATGAATAATGGGAAAATAAGCTTTCTAGGATTTCCTATATGCATAATGTTCTCAATCTAAGATGTTGATAGAAGTAGATAATTCAACATGTCCACTTCACAGCTGAATCTGAAACACCTACAAACATAAACAATAGAAATTTTGTCTGCCCCCTCTCCGCCAAGGGATTTCCAATTTTGGGTCAATGTTACAAGTATCAAATATTATTTAAGCAAGTACAAGCACTGATCTCCTGTTTAGATTCAAATATCAATATATTTTGCACCCTCGGTTTGCCAGTCCTATAAGTTCCCACACAAGATCAAAGAAACAAGTTTGCAGATTTCTCAATATCACAAATTGAAATACACTATATAGAATCACCAACCACAAAATCAATTTTATCACGGAAAGGACAGAATGCATGACAGAATCAAAATATATACTACTTTCATTTGAATAACACCCCCTTTCCAGAATACACACACACACACACACATAAATAAAAAAGAAAGAAAGAGAAAAGAAAAGCAACATATTTTAGATGGGAATTTATTGCTAAGAATTTGAAATTTCCATGGATAAAACAAACATCAAATATACAAGTGTTAGACGAATCAAAAAAGTAAATTTGAATGCATACAACTGACTGATAGCTCTCCTATTGCTATTCATATACCTCGGACGTCCCTCACAAGAGTCTGACTGATGGTCTAAGGTAAATATTAGAAATTTGGCAATCCGTTCAGGATTGATCACAAGAACAACATTTATGGCTAGCCTAACTTTCTTAGTAATTCTTACCTTTTCCATACGCTCCTCTTTTAAGCGCTCAGCAGCAGTTTCAAAGGCAACAGCATTCTGCATGGACTGCTTTATGACACTAACAACTGAATTGAGATTTCGCTCAACGCATGGGTGCTTTGATTTCACCAAATGAAGCAGCTTAGTTGTAGTAACAGGCATCTGTTTGGCTGTTCCCATCATATAAGAGATGAACAAAGGCAGAAAAACATATATAGAACCATGTCATTATGTGATTTAACATAAGTAAAATTAAAAAATATATATTTAAGAGAATTCATGTAGTTATCCAAATACCAATTTCAAGAAGTGTTTTGTTTGGCAATATATAACCAGTGCTCTCATCCTCAGCACGGGCAACAACATCTCTCCATTCACAAAGTCCCTGCAGACCAACAGGTCACCTTGTAAGGAAATTAGCAGACAGAGAGTAAGCAAAGACCCCCTATGTTAACTCATTGTGTCAACCTCACTACACACAATCCAACCTGTGAACAATGATACTTGTAAATGTATAATAGTTAACAACTATCTCATGATCACAGCCATAAAAATGGCAATTAGCACCTTCCAAATCCCTAGCACGTCAAAAGGTGCATCAGATAGCATACGCTTATGTACTTCAGCAACCTTGTTTCAGGACAAGAATTATCTCAGATATGACGTAACCTGATGTTTAATAGGTAATAAAGCAAAAACTTACTGCAACAACTGCAAGCTGCTGGGCATTGAGATCAGCACCTTGCAAACTGTATCAAGATGAAAAAGAACATAAGTTCATAATGTTCCTCCAAGACACACAGAAAACTGAAGCAACAAAGAATAGAAACAAACAACAAAAACTGTTGACATATATTAATTTACAAGTTGAACAGCAAAGAGCATCAGAACCAGTAACAAACCCATATATGTGGAGGTATGAACTCTCTGTCAGAAGTTCCTTCTCATAGAGCTGCATGCATAAATCATAACTCCGCTTGTAGACCTGTATGCAACAACACTTTTTTCTATAAGCCAAGGTGAAAAAGAAAACATAGGCATGCAAAGAGACTTAGAATTAACATTATAAGGAAAACAACAGAAGCAAAAATTACTAAAACAAAAAATAAATATAGACTTGTAAGCCATGATTCTTTTTCCATTGACAATCTAAATCTATAGGCCTAGAAGGTTAAAAAGAACCACCGCAGAAGCAAAAAATACTAAAACAAAAACCACAAAGATATAGATTCACAATAGCAGTAAATGACACTATATCTGAAAGAAGAACAAAAATATACACCGCCCTCATGCAAGTCAGACTAAAGAAAACACATTAGTGTATGACAAGTTATAAACATGTAAGTTTTACCTTTTTGTTTGTGGTTTCGCTCAATTCATAATTCCATTTAACCACATTGATCCTCCTTGTCCTTTGTTTTTGTTGTGTTCCTTTTTCTCGTTTTTCTCCTGCTAGTGTTTTTGGTTTGGCAAATGGGGGTAATCTTTATACAGAGGCTTAAAGTATTAAGTGCTGAAGTTGGCATTACAGCCACCAGAACAAACAAAACCAAGGTGGTCAAGCACATATCAATAGGTGTGTCACTAAGATATCTGGAAGGTTTGCATCCGGTGTCAGATATTTCTCAAGAATGAATGACACCCTCCAAAAACTAGTGAGAATTTTTGGCATCCAATTTGCATTTCTTTGAAAAGATAAGACATAAATATGCACTGACCATTGAGTGCTAGCTAAACAATAGCAAACACATGTTTATCAAGCCTCAATGTGAGCCGATGAGCTCCAATAAAGTACTAATGGAAAACCAGGAGGGGCAGTGCAAATGGCAAGGGCTTTTGCCCCTTTGTGGGGCTAAGAAGCACGACACTTATGTATTGTACTTGTACTTATAACTGACACCTGTCCCCTGATGCAAACCTTGTGACATGTGACATGTACTTGTGCTTATATATTGTAAAAAAATTGTTGCATAAACTAGGGAATATATGTGAAATACTTGGATGTCTTGATGTGTCAAATTGACCTAATTCCTTTGAATTTCTTATTTCTATTTTCACATTTCGCTCTTCTCTATGTTGCTTACCAAGGCCCATTTGTGAAAACCTAGCTGCATACGCTCAGGTATAGGTGTCAAGTGCTTCAAAATGTTAAATTCCATCTAATTCTTTTAAACTTCTTATTTCCTATTTCAAATAAATTTCACACCATTATACACTGCTTTACAAGGCCCATTCACATGGAACATGAGGATCCATCTAAAATTTGTATTTCGTAATACTTTTACTTACGATGATTTGTTACTAGCATAAAATTGTTTTTTTTAACATACTGTTTCACAGTCATTTTTATAGATACTTAAAAGGAACTCCCAGGAACACATTTAAAATTACATAAACAGAAATATATGCACAGGTGTTAAAAGAAATTAACCAACAACACTTCTATATGAGACACACAAACAAAGCTGGAACTATCCCCAAAAAAATTGAAAGCAGCCTCTCTATCAATCTAGAACTAGAAAAAACCAAAACAAGCAGGAGCTACCCTCATGAATATGGCGACAAAAAATTACAGAGCCATCAACTTTCTCCACAATGAAGAATATGAAACAACAAATTATCCAAGTCAGTGAGAAGGTACATAGCAGAAGCACCAGAACAGTGTCTTATTATCATCATCGAAGTATATGGCTACAATACATAATAAGTTCAGAAACAAGTAGACCCATAAGGAACATGGTTGCATTGCCATGAAGTACTTAGTAGTTACATGTATGCTCATAAAAACAAAATGAGTTCTCACAGCTTAACCAGGGGATACCTCTACCAGTAGGTCATCAGATTTTTCTGAGAGCAGCCTAATTCTCAACAGATCATATATATGCAGCAAATAATGTGTGTCCTCTCTGGCATATCTGATAAAACCAAGATGCATACAGCAGTTAGACGGTTGAGGTTCAAAACAACAAAAAATAAATGATCAGGGTACTAATGAGAAACCAGAAACAAATAATAGCTAAAACAAGTCAGATGTTGCAAGTAAATGCATATAATTAGATGCTCCCTGACTAATCAAAAAAACAAGAACAATAATTAGAATGTACCAGTACACAGATAAATGTGAAAAGGTATTGTAATCAACTTCTTTTGAGCTGTTGAAAGTATCCATAGGGTCAAATTGCTGGTTTTGGGGAGGAAATAAGGATAATGGAAGTAACTGCACAAAACCCCTTACAGAGGCAGTCACACAGAGGACAGAACCTGTTGAATGGAATAACCTTGGATTCTGGAACAAGGACAAAGGGCTTTGCTCCACTTCAATACTTCTTTCATTGCTTAGCAAAAAAAAAAAACACACACACACACATGGGCACACACGCGCACGCGCAATAGTCCGTTCATCTTTTATTTCCTTCCATTCCAGTATACATTATCTTTCATTTCCTTCCATTCCAGTATACATTTATCATGCAAAGGATCAGACTTAAGTTCTATGATTGTGGAAAGAAAGCAAAGACCACTTTAAGCTACATCAGCAATTCAACCTAAGAGCCCTTGGAGGAGAGAAAACAACAGCATAAAGCAAGATCAAGAGTGGGGCATGTGGGAGTGGCTATCATATATTGATTTTCATTTGCATCATTTTCATAGCTACCACTAGAATTCAAAGTCAAACTTAACTCATAGTGTTGACACCAGAAGATTCTAACCCTAGAAGGTTACAAGTATTTTAGACTCAACTCCTGACCAACCACAATAATTACACCACCTTCAAAAACAAGAAATCATGTATGAATTCATTTCACTTCACAACCCATCCAAGCAAGGACAGAACTAATTGCCTTGAAATTCACTTCCCTATGTGGAAAGTGCAGAAGCTATAGTTTTCCATGAGTACCTGAGGGCATTGAGAAATATCCACAAAAGTATTTTGGAAATCAATCTTTTTAAGGGAAAATATAAAATTTTGTTCAATATTTGATTCATATATAGAAAATGAAATGTTATCACCCAACTTTGTCGTGAAGAACAATGAATTACAAGCTCTATAGGAAAGAAGTGGGCAACTGAATGAAGAAAATAGTTAACTGCCTGTCAGATGGCAGTGACAATTAACGTAAGTCATGCAACTCCTGGACAGCATCCTTAAAGAGAAAAAATGAGAACCATGACTGATGTCAGAGGTTAATCACACCCCAGATGCCTTAGTTAAACTTGTACCCATCTGACTTTAGAGTTTAATGTCAAACCTTACATAAAACCTTTACCAAAATCCCTCAAGCTTGATAACTTCCCAATTGGGAGGCAAATATTATTTGCAATTGAAACAAACCCCCTTACAATATAACATCATTGCTTTATCAATTAAGTGAAAAAGCAAAGAGCAGAAAGATTTAATGAAAGTAAGAATGGCAACTAGTGATATATTTATCACCATATCACATGCTATGATTGTTCTTATTCTGCATTGTATTAAAGCTCTAAAATTACAAACTTGGAGGAGCTTTGTGCAGCATCTTTTTGACAGAAGAAAAAGAATAGAAGACTCTGAAGAACTGTAGCAATCTTTGCAAGCCCCAATACATTGGTCCACCACCAATCTGATAAGCATTGTACAACATAACATCCTATACTTTCGACTGTCTAATGCTGTTAATCGGATACAGCTTGCATGCTCTTTTCAGTAACCTCTCCATTTAAATCATGTCATGCATCATATTCATCATCATTACCAAAATGGATGTTTGCCTTAATGCTCCTCAAGGCAGAGCCTAAGACAGGTTGCAGCACTAGGATCTTCCTTAGTTCTCATCTTTTGCTAGCAGTTCAACAATCAAGAAAGGAGAAGGGTGGGAGGGAGGTTGTTAAGGAAGAGTAAGACCTGGCATGACTGTCTTCTAAACTGCTTCAAAATGTAATAGAAACGGTTTATATTTCTTACAAGCAAGTATTTGAAAGTCAATTCATAACTCGATATTCTTGTAGTGAATGCAACAAAGTGCAGTCTCTTTCAAGGATTGAGCCAATTGTTGGAGAAGTTCAACACCCTTTCTGGGAAACTTATAGATGAGAGAAATCCCCAAGCAATATCTAAAACAAACTACCAAATTTTCTAGACTCCAATAAACAGATTCAGAAAAATAATTTTCCATGTTCATAACTATTTCCCACATGAAGGTCCCATCTTATTTGAAGTGTTTCCACAATCTCAAAAACTAGAAGAAAAAACAAAGAAATCCAGAAAACCAAAAAGGAAAAATATAAATTTAAGAAAAAAAGGTCCTACGTGCTAACACAAATGCATACCTGAGCATCTCTTCAGGAAGAGGGCGAAGTCTCCAATCTGCATTTTGGTATCTGTGAAGAGTTGGATGGAAAATTTTAGAAAATTTGTAAGGAATTGAATGTGTATAAGGAGTCAAACAAGAGAAGACAGCACATAAGTGGATATTTCTACAGTTTAAGTACATGTAGAGCCTACTCTTTGTTAGCCGTCACTCCACAAAAGTGAAACAGAAGATACTCCAGACTATTTCTTTCCAACTTCAATACTCTCGAGGCCTATGAATGAAGACAAAAATTAAATTTATTCCTCAAATATTAGCCAAACAAAAATCAACATAATCTAATTCAAAAAAAACAATAACAACACCATGGAGTCGCAGAGATAAGTTTCTGCCATGTCTGTCAAATTAATTGCCAAAGTCAAGAAGATGAAGGAAAAGAATGGGAAATGGACTCCATGGAACTGAGGTTCAGCAACAGTAAGGTACACAAGAATTGGGTTAATCCACAACTTTTGAACTGCCACAACACTCCAAAAACTTCTAGGATGTTGCCAGAAATGCATTTGTCTAGGAGGTTTATATTACTGCAGCAAACAATGGATAAATAAGACAGAACTAAAATTTAGGAACAGTTCAGGTATACACATGCTCTTAAACTAGTTTTTGGAACAAAAAGTAAGGAGAGAACAGGGACTAGTTAAAAAGAGCATATCTTATATTCTTATATAAGTCTACATGTGCATAAGAAGCTTATCGAACCACCACCATTCATTTCATGTACAAGAAATAAAAAAAAAAAAATGGCAATCAGTGATTTCTTCTCCCCTCAAAACCAACCCCCACCAAAGGAGCCATCTAATGGAAGACTTCAACCCATAGGACTATACTGTATTTACAAATCAAAGAAATTGGGACAATAAAGAGTGAAGTCAAGTGTCCAGGGGCTCACAGAATCATCTGACTGTCCTAAGGTTGATATGTCAATAGCAAAGATTTGAACTCATAAATACTTAACCAACATTGCTACTCCACACCCATGTTCTAAACCCTCAAAATCCATAAAGCCAATGTCTTGCAGCTGGACTCATAGCAACCGGGCAGCAGGTAATAGATGCACTGGAGTCACAATTGCCAGGTCTTTGACCAGGAGCTCCCTACTCTATTTATAGAATAGAACTATATATTTCCATTTCACAAACAAAAATAAATTAAGTAGAATCAAACACCAGAAAATCACCACATAGCAGACATAATAAAAATAAAAATGTAAAAACGGGACTATTCTCAGACATATGAGCAATCAGATCAAATATCATCTTTGATCTAACTAAGATAAGAATCTTTTGTACTTCGCACTCATAGGAATTAGTAAAGATAGTTCTTAAGTATCATATAGGAGATTTAACTTTAACTAACAATTAATTCACCATTGCCAATGCCAAACTACCTCAAATACTAATATGTCTTTCCCTCCATAATATTATACTTGAAACTAATCTGGCCCAAAACAAATTATACTTTCATATTATCTTTCCCTATGAGGGAAACATGACAATGGCAAAGTCCATTCACATTCCTGAGCATCAAATCCAGAAGAGACTTCATGCTTTCAATGTGCCCCATGGCGGATGAAATAGAAAACCCAAAATATAAATAACAAATTCTACCACCAGTGGCTTGAAAACTATTGGGCATTGATACAAGAAGAAGAACTACAAGACAGTTAAGCAAGAAGAGTAAACAGAAGAGCAATAAAGAAAAAAATAAAGGAAACAATTCACCGAGTATTAGAACATGTACTAAGTAGCCAATACATTTTGTGAATAAAAACATTTCAAGCCCCACCTCTTGCCTGATGGATAAGGTGATGAGATACCTTTATCTTCAGAAAAGAAATTTTCTAGAAAGATAAGAACTGAACACTTGTAAATAACACAATATGGCCTTCCACGATACATGGATGACAGAAACTAGTTAACATAAAGAAGAAAAGAAACAATAGGCACAAAGAAAACAAGCTCCAAAGGAGAGAATATGGATGAGAAAGATGCAATTTTAGGATGGGTTTCATCGAACTCAACCCATTCCTAATAGGAAAAACCTCCCCATATCCACTCCCGGAACCACAATGGGTAGAACCCTCCATAATACCATGACATACTGAAAACCTTCATCCCATCAATCACTCCCTGATTAAGTTATGTACAATTAGGTTGAACAGATTAAGACAACTTAAGGCAGTGTAAAGCTCCAAAATGAAAGAAAAAAAAAAAATTAAACCTGAAATTTTAAAAAATAAACTAACCAGATTTTCTTTAAAAATTAGGGAAAGAAATGATGCAGAGAACCAACAAGATGAAGCCAGAAAGGAGAAGAAGATAAGGGCAAAAAATCTAAGAGAAGAGATGGATATCAACAATAACAATCAAAGCATTAGCCCACTGGTTGGGTTAGGATGCATGATTCTAAACCCCCAATCATCTCTACCCATGGTTATATCCTTTGTAAGGCCATTATATCTTATGTTTATGTTTATGAATTAAAAACCATTTTTTTTTTGTTTTTGGTCTTCCTCTCCTGCTTTTTCCACGATTTCATACATTCATTCACTCATCTCACAAGTACTCCTATTTGTTTTCTTCTCACGTATCCAAACCATCTTTAATCATGACTTTCTCATATTATCTTCGACAGGCATCGCTTCGATCTTATTATGAATGATCTTATCTCTTTTTTTTTTGCGTATGGTGACACATAGTAATATTCCATCTTTAATCATGACTTTCTCATATTATCTTCGACAGGCATCACTTCAATCTTATTATGAATGATCTTATCTCTTTTTTTTTGCGTATGGCGACACATAGTAATATTCTCATCTCAGGTGCAACCATATTTGGACATGTTGGCACCCAACATTATGACCATACAAGACAAATGGACTTATAGCCATCCGGTAAAACTTTTGTTTTAGCTTAAAAGAGATTTGACAATTGTATAAAATTTTGGATGCACTTTTCCACTTTAACAATCCTACCTTGATTATATGAGCAATATCCTCCATAATTTCCCTTTCTTTTTGAACAATTGATACAAGATTATGAAATTGATCATGACTCCCCAAGTCTCATGATAACATCATTCACACTTCTACTTTTACTTAATTTACATTCCACATGCCTAGTCTTTTGGCCTACATAATTTCAAACCTTTAGATTCTAAAGGTCTTCTCCATAATTCAAGTTTATTGTCCATGCATTCTTTTATCTAATCCATCAAAAAAATATCAGTATACAAATAACATGCACCAAGGCACTTCTTCTTGGATGTACTTTGTGAGTTCATCCATTAGAAGAGAGAGAAGGGAGGCATAGAGCAGAAAAAGAAAAAGTAGGAGAAAGAGAGTGAAAGAGTTACCAAGCGAAAAAAGAAACCCAAAAATATGTATGTTCAATATCAATCCAAAATGTGAGCATTTCTATTGACTGTTATCATATTTATACAGAAAATCCTACAAGAAACAAAAACTAGAAAAATTAAATACTACTAAAATTAATCTACCAAATATATCAAAAAATAACCAAATTCCAACCCTAATTCATTTAGAATTCTTCTGATTCTTTATTCCTCAATGCTTATCAAGAAAACTCTTTAACATTTCTTATATAGTAATGATATCTTAATATTGACATCATATAGTAGGGAGATTTGTGATATATTACTATATAATTGGAGGAGGTTCAGGGTTGCATGACCTTTAAACCAATCCCATACCCTCTTACTTGGGAAGGGATACGGCAGGACAGGAGAGAAATAATTTTAAAAGAAAAAAGAAAAAAAAAAAAAAAGAATAGTAAAGCCAAGGAAATCCATTTCATGTAGACAATTTAGTTGTTCCAAACAAGGACCTGCCCAGTATCAAACAGATTGCAGATGTAGATGCCAAAGTCCCTCTGGAGCCACAAAATATCACGATCTGCTCCATGCATAACCTGATTAAATAAAAATATCATCATAATGAAGAAAATTTATCATGATCTCAGATATGTAAACAAAACAGAGATCTACCTTTTTCTTTGTAGGATCTTTGAATAGTTCCCTCAGATAAGGACCAATCTGAATGCGAAGCTTCAGTGTATCAACAACAAAATCCTCGGTTCTAGTTGAGATTTGCATCAGACAAGTTAATCCTTGAAAAGATCGATACTGATTATGTTCCAAATCAACCTGGACAATAGTAAAATAAAAAAAAAAAAAAGTTCCCTTAGACAAACTCTAACAGAGCTCAGGTAGCCAATACAACAGCATAGTTCTACAGAAGTAGCACAAATTGTTTAAGGACAAACACACAAGAACAGTAGAACTCCATCAAAAATCATCCAAGCTCCACCTTTGACAAAATAATCACTAGTGAAGAAAACATGTTGAAACCCAAACCCTAAAGTTTGTCGCCAACCCTGACCAAATAAGTTTCCTATGAGTCACCAAATAACAAAAGAGTTACACAGATACAGAACAAGAAGGTGTGTTTAAAAGAGTAAATTGGTCATAACCAATGCAACCTTCCTCCAATCACTAAACTTTCACCAGCTTGTTCAGATTGATTTTCAGAATTCTTACAATTCCCAAGTGATAGGCAACCAAAAGAATTTTTCCAAAATATAAGCTTGTTCACAAATAGTTTCACAAAATAAAACTTCAAGCATACTTATTCCCAAACTAAAACTCTACTTATCACATTAGAGAAGGGGGGGGGAGAAGTAAGGCCATTTATGATAAACAAAAATTTGGGCAAAACCATAAATATAGCTTTAGGGAAAAACTAAAAACCGTGTATGCAGTTTTTTCTTTTACTCAAAAATCATCTTTGTGGTTTTTGTTCAATGGTAAAACCACAATTGCAATTTTTGCCCAAAATTCAAAACCGCATTAGTGGCTTATAGAAACTGGTGTGTTGGATGATGAGGTGGCTTTGATGTGATAAGATAATTTTATTTTGAGAGCAAGTTAGGCTAGGTTTTAGTTTGTAAATGTTTTCTATAAAAAGGCTTAATTTTTAAAAAACCTTCAACCAAAATTTTTGTAAAGCCAACTAAAAATAAAATAAAACCTCAGTGGTTGCCAAAGAGTTTTAGCTCAAAATGATTTTTGAAGCAAAATACAAGTGAGAGCCATTTCAGAACTTGAAAAGAAGGAAAATTGCTAATATCAATCCATGCCTTATGTCTGTCTGCAATGAAGTTTTCAGAAAGGTTAACAATTAAATAACACTGGTTTGCTGAAGACATGGAATGCTAGACATCAAAGGAAAGCTGCAATCTTATTTCTGACTGTTTCATTCCCTGCAGATATCCTTTCTCAGTGATTTTAAGACTTCACAAAACCACATATGATGTAATAATTAAAAGTCAGTACAAATATATCGTTTCCCAAAATCAACCTTCAAGATTGAACTGTCCCTATGTGACAAAATTCCAGAGCAGCTTTATAATAATAATACTAACATGAAGCACACCAAGAACTCATTCTCTTCGATCAAAGCACCTTGACAATGAATAAAATGGGGTGGTAAACAGCTTCAGAAAAAATCCAGCAGAGTTTAAACTTCACAAAAATCTGGCAGAATTTTATTACATTGCTGTCGCAAATTAGTGAACAATACACCAGTTATATATCATCTATAAGTCCAATACATCATTATATTTTGCCTCAAGTAGCTAATTTAGAAAGAAAGCTATGTCGTTGCAGCTCACTAGTTCTCCAATTAATTGCACTTCAGAGTGCATAGAAGCTTCAACATTCATCTTCCAGCATTTCAAAATGCCTCAGTAATAACAAAGAAAAAGAGACCTGATGACACTTTTGCTTGACTGATGCTGAATTATTCAATCTGGAAAATGCTCTTGGCACCATAGAGAATCCTATATTTTTAGATGTCCAAGCTTGATGGTTATACTAGTGATTGTTTAACAAGCTCCATATGAGGTCTACTCTAGTACTGTAATGTGAGATTAGTTCTTGACCATACCAACTAAATACAGTTAATCTCTTCCAATCATACCGAATTGCATATCCTTTTGCGGTTCCTACACCAGATGCTAAAACTGCGGAAAAGAAAATTGAAAGAGCTCATGGATAAAATAGCTAGAAGAGGGGTGAAACCAGGATGGGGACATACAAAGGAGAAAGAATCCACATGACCTATGCATCTCTGAGAGTACTAGCCATGTCCTATACATCTCTCAAAGTATTAGTCTATTATTGTAGATCATTACATTTTCAGGTTAAGTATTGCAGAAGAAAACTAAAGGTAACTTTCTCCTTTAGAATGAAAAGTAGATCATCAATGTTATTCATCAAATGTAACATGATTTATTGAATGCTAGAGAGTCAACTGATAATCAGTTACTGTTAGTTGTAGGCTCTCTGCCTATCAAAAGGAGGTTTAGGGGATAGCTTAACATTGCAGATCCAAAGTGTTTTAATTTAGGAACATATTATTGTAACAAAAATTACCGCAAATTCGTCCACATCACGCAGCTTAGCAACTAATTCTTTCAAGTCTTTAACCTCATCCACATAGTTGAAAGGAGTAGACTCAAGTGGAGGTGGCTTCAAAGACTCAAAGTCTCCGATATTTTTATCAACAAAATCCAAGGCAGTGAAATTTTCCTGCAGGGGTGAAAAGTTGCTGTTAGAAAAAAGCATAGTTTCTTAACTCAGCATAAAAAACAAAATTTCTTTCTATATCGGGCTACTAAAAACAAGAACACTATAATTGTTGACAAAGCACAAGCAGGTGGTTACAAGCCACTTGAAGAAGTATAGCTACAGAATAGACAAAACGTTATTTAACCTAAAAACATCCACCAAGTATAGATGACAGCAATCAAGTCATTGACACCCCTTATGTTCATAATGAATCAAGTATCCGCATACCAAAAAAACTGAGAACCCCCTTCTCAATATTCACAATGACAGAGACAAGTATTCCATTTAGTAATAGTTCTTAGAGTCATAAGAACTACTTTTCAAGATCAAATGCCTTTATTAACTTGATGTCACCATGCAAAAGTTAGAACATGACATATATTGCAAAAGATGACAGCAAAAGAGAAATGCATTTGTCACCAGTAAAGAATTCTTCACCTGGACCCAAGGCAGGGGCTTTTCTTGTCTTTTTGGAGGCATCAATTTGGATGGCCAAAATACCTTTAGATGTCAAATCAGTTCGCAATCAATCTCAGCCCAAAAGGCATGTTATGTCAAAGTAATGGTGCAGAGATCTTTGATGGTTCAGGAGTGTGGAAGTTAAGTGGTTCATAGGAAAATTTTAATTCAGTCCCAGGCCTCAAAGTGTGTTAATATTAACAACAGAAGATATTTACCAGAACCCTTGGAATCCTACACAAGGATAATAGGATGGTGTGTTTTAAGGGAATGAGAGCTCTTGGAACTAACATGAGGTCAGGCTCTATTGTTTGAATGTAGCTACAATTGTATTTGAAGTTACCTCAGTTACCTCAGTAAAGGTGCCCCTGAATATTTCTTTTTCCCCGTTCTCCTTCTGTTTTTTTCTTTTTCCTGTTTTCCTTTGCCTCTCCTCTCTCTTGTCTTGGGATTATTCCTTTTGCACCTTTCAATTTAATTTTTGTTACTTTCTCTTGTCTTAGGTAAACTTGAAATATAGAGGAACACCTTAGAATCCAAACCAGAGGTTTTAAGTTAGGTAGGTCAAAACTGAATACATGGAATGTCAATGCAGTATAAATAGAAGCATGGATGATGTCATTGTGAGGCTTAGAGATCAGGTTATCCTAAGAAAGGATCAGTTAAGATATCTAGGATGAATTGCTTAAAAAGAAGAGGAGATTATAGAGGATGTTACTCATATTGAAGATAAGAAACTAGATTATGCGTACTACAGTTGGAGTGAAACCTAAACAAAACAAGAGATGCAAAAGTAAAGATTAAGATGGTTTGCACAATGGAGAAAAAGACCAACAGAGAAAATAGAGGAAGTTTGTAGCAAAATAGAGACATAAAGACCAAAGACAACTTGGTGAGAAGCCTTTGAAACATAAAATAGGACATAATGGCCTTAAAGAAGAGATAACCATAGATAGATGGTTGGACATTTGGAATTCATGTAACCGACCCCAATTAACGGGATTAAAGCTTGTTATTGTTGTTATTATACTCCCCCACCCAAAAAGGGGAGGGAGGGGAACAAGGGACTTTATTGTTCTTTCTAGAAATTCAGGTTGCCTCCATGTGTCAAAATATTGGTCTAGCAGCACTTAGAAAACTCATAATAGGAACATCTAACCTGGGATCTATGCCTTCATGGACAAGCAATTATGTAGGTAGATATGAACAACGATGCATAAACATGAAGAGTTTCATACAACTGTTATCTATGCCATACTCTTGTGTCCATGGTTATTAACAAAATAGCATCAAGGCCAACTAGAATTGGGTTTGTTATGGATTTTAACATGGGAATGGAGTTAAGGGTTAGGTTTTTGAAAGGTGGAAATAGAATACTAACATTCAGAAATGACGGTGGTGCTTTCATCACATCCCACTCATTGAACACATAAAAAAGGGGTCATAACAAAAAATACAGGGATCAAATAAATCCAATTGGGGCATCATTTTCCCAATGCCTGACTCCAAGAGAAAAACCCCATTACCCCAAATCTCCCATGTGTTGGGGTCTCCTAAGGTTAGGCATCAATATTATGAGTGCATGCCTCACCTTCATGGTTAAAGCTTTCATCCAACAACTCCTATTGTAGAGTGTCCAGACTTGTCAAGGAGACTAGCCAATGGTTGTAGCATGCATGCATGTGATTATGCACAAGCAATTTAGCAACAATCTAAATTTGTATTACACATTTATATATGATAAAATGACTACATATATGGTGAATATATTATGCTTAGTTAAGATAATACAATTGTACATGATGTGAATGTTGAGTTAAATACTATTTGAATACATGTGCCTGCCCACGTGCATAAAATGGGTGTGTGCATGTGCATAAATATGTAACATATATACATCTGTATATACAGAGGTGTACTGTGAGCACAAATGTGTATAACATACATTTGTTCTATACATATATATTTGTGCACACATGTATATGTGCAAATGGCATTTGTTCTATACTTTCTACAACATAACAGGCCTTAATCCCACAAGGTGGGGTCCGCTACACAAAATTCTAGCTTGTCACTCATTTATATCCATGACCATATCTTTAGTAATGCATATAATAGCTAAGAGTCTCTCCCCACTGTTGCCCCATGATAAGTCTCAGATTTGAGACTAGTGCAATTCTAGAATGTTTTGTAGCCGTGGGAGAAATTTGAATTGAGAGGGAATTTTGAAAAGAGGGAGAATTTTGAAAGACAGAGAAAGGAAGGAAAGAGAATTTGGAGGGAAAGAATTATGTATTATCTCATCATAATTCCCATCCTCATGCATCTGGTTCCTTTTTATAGGCAGCTCTTCGGTTGTAACTCCCCTAACCGAAAGAGTACAAGTTGTTACAGCTATAACTGCCAGGTACAACAGTTGCTTATCTACTAGCATTAAGGCTAATTACAATTACACCCCCAGCATGCCCTTAGGGTTGTGACACCCCATTCCCTCCACTCCCCTAACAAGAGCCTCGCATTTTAACCACATCTCGCACATCTCATCCTCTTTTGAAACCACTCCAAGTTTATTACAAATAATCTTCTTTTTAGTTTTATCTTTTTCTGTATGCCCTACATCCACATTAACATCCTCATATCCACTACACACTCATATTTTGAAATGTTGGTACTTCATTGCCCAACATTGTACGTTATACTACAAAGCTAATCTTATAACCGTCTTATAAATTTTCCTTTTAGCTGTAAGGGAATCTTATCATCATTGTATCATTGTACCCATATGGAATTCTTGTGTTTCTCAGTATGATATCTACCATCATCACTATTCCCTTTATTCACCTATCCCACCTAGGTCTATGAATTCCTCTATCAATTCCATTACCTTATCCTTACCCAAGAGGTTCCAACATTTATTCCTTAATTAACCTAGGAGTTGTTCCTGGGCATCCTCATTGTCCAGAATCGAAAGAAAGAACCATTCATATTCTTCAGGGCTGCTGACGTGCACAGGAGCTATGGAGGTCACTGGATGTTAAACAAGGAAAGGAGGCCAGTGATGCAACTCAATGGCCTAAAGAGAATTGCACAAATTCCAAATCATATGTCCACAATCTGAATGTTCACCCTATCTTCATCTTTCTGCAACTGGTTCCTTTGGCTTTCATTAGGTGTGTTAGCAAGTATATAGCTTCCATCATTGACTTGCCATGCATGAAACCAAATTGGTTTTCACTTTTCAGACACCTTATTCCTCTTCTTAACATTTGCTCTACAACTCTCTCCCAATTCCAAAGTTTCATAGTGTGGCTCATTAGCTTAATTCTCAATAATTTCCACAACTTTGAACATCTCCTTTATTCTTATAAATAGCACTAAAATGCTCTTTCTCCACTTGTCTGACATCCTTTTTGATTTATGTTGAAGACATTAAGGCAGTCGATTAGTCGTAGTTGTCTTTGTGTTGATGATATCTTAATCACATGTTCTAACTCTACTGCTTTGCATGATTTTATTGATGATCTAGATAAAAATTTTGCCCTAAAGACCCTTGGTTCAGTGAATTATTTTCTTGGATTTGAGGCTTATAGAGACTCAACTGGTCTTTATCTAACACAGTCCAAATATACTCTAAATTTACTCAAAAAGGCTGCTAAGGTTGATTGTAAACCTTGTGTTGTTCCTTTAAGTTCTGCCACCTCTTTGACTAATGAAAGAGATTTATTTTCTGATCCATCACTTTATGGGACCTTTGTGGGCTCTCTTCAATATCTTACATATACCAGGCCAGATATTGCTTTTGTAGTAAACAAGTTAAGTCAGTTTCTAAGCTGTCCTAAGGATCAACATTGGCAGATTTGTAAGCGATTACTTTGCTATCTTAAAAGGACAGTTGGCTTAGGTCTAATGTTTACTCCATCCTCTACTGATCTGCCTCTCAGTGTTTACACGGATGCTGATCATGCTGGTTGCAAGATCACAAGGCGATCTACTAGTGGCTGGTGTGTATTTCTTGGGAATAATCTTCTTGTTTGGGGTTCTAAGAAGCAAACGGTGGTTGCAAGGTCGGTTGGAGAGGCTGAATATCAAGCTGTTGCCCAAGGGGTTACTGAAATACTATGGTTAAAGTCTCTCGTTCATGAGCTTGGTTTTTCATGTTCTAATACTCCTATACTGTGGTGTGATAATTTGACAACAAAGTCTATATCTGGAAATCCAGTTTTTCATTCAAGAACCAAGCACCTAGAGATTGATGTGCATTTTGTGAGGGAAAAGGTTGAATGTGGTGCTGTTGAAATTCATTATGTTCCTACAATGTACCAAGTTGCTGATATTTTTACTAAAGGTCTGCCTAAGGATCGCTTTCTATTCTTGTGTGGCAAGCTTGGTCTTAAAATGACTCCTATATATCAGCCTTTATCTGCTGCAGAAGCAAATCTGCAGAATACCTCAAGAGGGTCTAAGTTGAAGGGGCATGTTGAAGACACTAGTGTAGCAACATGTATCTGCTGCAGAAGCAACACTGCTGCTGCCGCAGAAGAAGTTCTGCAGAATACTTCAAGGAAGTCTAAATTGAAGGGGCATGTTGAAGACATTAAGGCAGTCGATTAGTTGTAGTTGTCTTTGTGTTGTTTATCATTCTGTACGTTGTGGTTTGTAATTAGTTGAATGTATTATTAGGCTGTGGTTTCAGTTGTAGAGGATCGCTAGCTACTTATGTTTGTAGTTGCAGTAGTCAAGGCTATATATAAGGTAGCCTTTCTATTGTAATTGTATTGAGAATTATTCTGATCTTCTCAATCTAAGTTTGAACAAGGTTCTATTTTCTCCCTTGCGTTTTCTCTCAATCTTTCATTCGCATTCCGTTTCAAGGACCACCTTAAATAATTTTGTAAACCAAAAAAAACCCCACTTCTCCATGCATTTCCTTGTCTTTTTGACGCAGCGTGTAGCGCGTGTGTGAAGAAAACACGTCAAAATAACCCTTAAAAGAACAAACTTCAATGACCGAAGTTTGGCTTTTAAGAAGACACAAAAACAAGACAGTTTTGCTAAAAAAACCCAAATAGGTTGCTGAAATTTATATTGAGAAAAACTTGATTACAATCCCTAACTTCTAGGTATATTTATAGTGTTTGGCTAATCCAAATTCATCTAATATTAGTAAATAAAATTCAACTAGAATCCTAATAGAAATAAATTCTAAGTAAAAGTCAACTAGAATTCCAATAAAAATAAAACCCTAATCAAACATGAAGTAGAATCCTAAATCAAGTAGAAACATGAAGTAGAATCCTAAATCAAATAAAAACATAAAGTAGAATCCTAAATCAAGTAAAAACATAAAATAGAATCCTAAAACATATGAAGTATTAAAATACTATTCTGGTGATATTATTCCAGTTTGGTTAAGTCGGCCTTGGGCCGAATCTTGATTGGTGACCGCTTCACTCCCCTCCACTTGAGAAAAAATTCAACCTTGAATTTTAATCCGGGTAGGACAAATCCACATTCAGCAAGTACAAAAAGAGATTAGCCACATTGAATATTTAGAAATACCCATATGATTAGGCAAATCCACAACATAAGCATTATCATTGGTCTTCTTTGGAATCTTGTAAGAACCATATTTCTTTGGCTTGAGCTTGTTCTGCTTTCTTGCTGGAATCCGTTCCTTCTTCAAGAATATCATAACTTCATCTCCAACCTCAAATACCTTGTACTTCTTATTTGTGCAACTTTTGCTTGACATCTTCTTGAACCGCTTGAACTTTTCTACTAAGAGAACATGAGCAAAGACATTCCTCCCCCTCTTAGCCTTATCTTCATTGGCATGGGTCCAACCATCGCCATGATTGTTACCCTCTGCCTCTATTGTATTATTATTGTTAGATTGAGGACATTGAACATTCCATCTTGAACGCTTCTCTAATCTGGTAGATCTTATCACAGGTTCTTCTCCTTTCATCAGCTTTATTGATTTTGACTCCTCAATAGCTTCTGAATTCATCTGTAGATTTTTTTTGCCTGGAGAAGCATTCTTTTGCAATTGTTTCGAATAAAGGCTTATTCCATGACTACCAACAGTTTCTCCATCACTTAAAATATTGATGCTTGAATCCTCCTTTGGTCTAAACACTTGATCAGCTATAGCAGCAATTGCTACAACATTCTTAGTTTTAGAATCTAATTTCAAATTAATACCGAAAGTAATTGCACTACCCGAGTTAACTAGCCTGGGAGATCTAACACCTCTATCCATAAAGAGACCCATCTAACACCTCTATCCATAAAGAGACCCATGTGACCTCTTGCTTTTGCAATCGCAAAGGTGAATATGTTCCTATTACCTTCGATTCAACCATACCAGAACCTGAATAAACTGTAGAAGGATCTACTAACATGGCCTCCATCTCTTTTACAGTCGCAAGCCGATCAAAAGAAACATCACCATCCTTGGATTGCGAAGCAATGCGTGAGCCCTCGGGATTGGAAAATACCCCAGTATGAGTCAATAACCTTGAAGTTTTTGTCATGTTAGCAACATAAACTAGACTTGAGTTTGCAAACGTTGAGGTTGTTGGGACAACATAATGTTCGAGATCAAGCTCCAAACTCACCAAAAAAACATTCTTTATTTTTTTTTTTTTTTGATTGAACGGTAAATGTATAAAGATCAAAAGAAACTGTACAAGTACACTGGGCATACCCAGGGATACAATCATTGACCCAAAGAGAGGGCCTCAAAATGAATCAAAACATGAGGATACAAAGAAAAAGTGACTCTATATACTTGTGTTTTGATCCTACGAATGACAATGTCAAAACAAGGCCTATGGTCTTCAAAAATCTTCCTATTCCTGATATTCCAAAGATAGTAAATGGTGCAGGCAAGAGCAATCCTCTTGACCTTGGCTTGCCACGACGATCCTCGAGCTTCCTTCTTTAACCACTTTAAAGCACTAGGAATAGTGCTCATGAGCCTCGATATGCCCAGCCATTCACGGTTAATGCCCCAAACAGATGAGCTGAAAGGGCATTGGAAGAAAAGATGGTTGTTGGTCTCCACAGCAGTCCCACAAAGAACGCAGCTTCTGTCAAGATCAAGATAGAGCAACCTGTCCCTCGTAAGCAGCCTTGATTTGGCAGCAAGCCAAAGGGCAAAAGCATGCTTTGGAACAACAGTCGGGTGCCACACATTAGATGCCCAAACCCTCAAAGGGCCTTTGTCATGGAACTGAAAAAAAAAAAAAAAATCTTTAGTTTATACTCATCGTTTCCCCAATGGTTGTATTGTTGTGCATTCCTCCTAACCCCTCTACCACTAGAGTTGGCTATCATACGACCAAGATTATTCTCATCGTCGCTATCATCCATCATTGGTCTTTTAGGATTAACAAGGACAAGATTAATGGCTGGTCTTCCTGGTTGAACGTAACCGGCTTCATTCACTCCATTAGTCCGGTTTCGATTATCCTTAACTCGTTGTAAAGCACCCAATTGGTTGCAGATTCGCTCCAATTACTGCTGCATTGTACAAGTTATTTCCCGTTGTTCTTCGATTGCTCTCCAAACCACGGGCAGCCCCCGATCACTGTCATAAGGCTGGTTGCTACCGTTACCTTCAAGATTGGCCATCTGATTGGTTGATTAACCGCTCTCATACCACCTGACGCAGCGTGTAGCGTGTGTGTGAAGAAAACACACCAAAATAAACCCTTAAAAGAACAAACTTCAATGACCGAAGCTTGGCTTCCAAGAAGACGCAAAAATAAGACTGTTTTGCTAAGAAAATCCAAATAGGTTGCTAAAATTTGTATTGAGAAAAACTTGATTAGTGATTACAACCCCTAACTTCTAGGTATATTTATAGTGTTTGGTTAATCCAAATCCATCTAATATTTGTAAATAAAATTCAACTAAAATCCTAATAGAAATAAATCCTAAGTAAAAGTCAACTAGAATTCTAATAAAAATAAAACCCTAACCAAAATGAAGTAGAATCCTAAATCAAGTAGAAACATGAAGTAGAATCTTAAATCAAGTAGAAACATAAATATAATTCTAAATCAAGTAGAATTTAAAACATATGAAGTATTAAAATACTATTTTGGGGCTACTATTCTGGTGATACTGTTCCGGTTTGGTTGGGTCAGCCTTGAATCGAGTCTTGATTGGTGACCGCATCATTTTTGAGGTAGGGCAATAGGGAATGGAGAAGGGAAAACAGAAGAGAACGAAAGAAGGAAGGAAAAAAACTGAAAAAGCAAAAAGAGGAGAAAAATGAAGAAAGGAGACAGAGAAAAGAGCAAGAAGGAGTTTCTGATGAAAACTGATCACATAACTGCTTTTCACCTTCACACACACATATGTCCAACATAAAGAAATAATAATAATAACTACCCACAAATACAAAAAATTATATAACAACCCAAGCATAAAATACATCTTAACACCTACTCTTACACCTATGATATAAAACCGTCCAAATCTCCCTTGAGACAGTCCCACATCCCTTTTCTATAGATATATTATCTATTCCAACTACTTTGTTATTCTTCATCTTTTTCAATGGTTGCTTTATTTCATTGGACATATACATCTATATAACATGTATTGTAATCATATCTTCTTCAGAAGTACTAAGGGGTTTTTTAGTTGTGAAAAACACCCCCGGTTTTCCAAAAAGTTGCTTCACAAAAAATGAAAATCAGAAAACTTTGTTCAAATACAAAATTCTAAATAGAAAATGGAGATTAGGAAAACATGGTCTTCCAAATTTGATCTTTACTTGGAAAACTCCTAAAATGAGTTTTTCAAATTTTCCTTACTAATTTGGAGATTTGGAAAACATGGTTCTCCACAAAATTTTCCTAATTCATCTCCATCTACTTATCTAACACAAGTTACACCAAAAAAAATCCCACCCTCTTACTTTTCACAACTAAACAGCCCCTAAGATGCCCCAACCCAACACTTGTCTCCACCTTCATTGAATAACTTCAAGAAATGCTCCTTCCATCTCTCCTTGACTGCCCCCTCATCTACGAGTACTTTTTGATTTTCATCTTTTATGCATTTCACTTGTTCAAACCCCTTGTTTTCTTTTCTCTTTGACTTAGGTAGTTATTTAGATCTCTTTCCCCTTCTTTTTTCTTTTACTAAGATTCTTTCCCCTTCTTTTGTGTCAAATAATTGGTATAAATTTTCAAAAGTTTTTTACTTTGCTTCACTAACTGCCTTCTTCACTTCTTTTTTGGCAAAAATATGCCTCTTTGTTTTTTTTTCCATTACAGAAGGTATGTGAAGTCATGTCGCAAGCTCCCTTAGTTTAGATAATCCCTTGTACCTCTCCATTCCACAACCAAGATTATTTTCGGTTAAGATAAATACATACATACATGATGTGCAAGTTCATTAAATAATATAAAAATAGTATAAATATGCGTATATGTGTGCATATCTAACATCTTTCTATACATTCAATACAGGAAAGTGCTTATAAAATAAGAAATGCAATCTTGATTTAACTTAAATTATGTGGAGTAACTAATTAACTCCTTTTGTTTACATTCATAACTCAAACAATTTAATCTTAAATATGTGGATTGCAATTCTCTAAATTACAAATCAACATTTTCCAAATCCATGCCCTAGATCCAAATTTAAGTTCCCAAATGAAACCTTGGTGGATCCATATCATAAAAGGATAATCTCACATTTCTTTGACACAAAGACACCAACAAGACTAAATGAGACAATTTCTACAAAGGCGTATCAAGGAATTTTCAAAATTACAGATACGTAGAAGCATACCTGCGGATGTACAAATCGGGACCCATCCTCACTCCTCTGCAACCAGACATGCAGAAATGGCATATTGGAGTTATTAACCACTATGTTAAACACAGTTTGGGGCCGAGGGATCGTTGGTATATGAAAGGACACCTTTGGTCTTGCTCCCATGATCCTCGTATCCCCAATGACCACTTTCGCCGATGAACGCGAATCCTCCCCTTTATCCTTACCAACAGATTTGACTCATCCCTATCATCTTATTCCTAAACATCAAGTGAAAGCCAGTTCTAGAATCTGTCAAACTCACCGCTCCAACCCCCTTTTACCCTACCTTCTTTCTCAGCCCTTGAAACCCATTCTCAAAAACCTTATTATTTTCATTCACTAACCCTTCAAATTTGGTGATAGAATCTAGAAGAATCCCATCTCCTTGCCCCATAAATAAATCGAAAACCCAATGGCAGTAAGCATTCATTGCAACAGAAGCGCACCAACCTCCTCTAATTTAGACTAAAAATTCATTAAAGATGCAACAACAAAAAAAAGAGAAAATTTTTTGTTGGATGATGTTACCTAGGGCCCACCTGAAAGCTTTGCTATAAAATAACAAAAACATGACTGCAAAGCCTTGTAACGCCTTACTCTTCTACTCTATGGATGGCTTTGAGATAAAACAGATTGATCTTGTAGCTATGCTGCTGGTTTTGGCCCAATCCCGTATCAATAATCTACTAGACACATATTCAGCTAATACTTTTACGACCTGTTTGATAAGCGGATAAGACAGTGCCTATACCATTACCATCTAGTGGAATATGGTCATGTTTGGAATCTTAAAAGATTAGAGACTAAATAAGCCCAATATTGATTTATCCCACAGAAGTGGGATAAATTAATTCCAAGTCCCCCTGTTATAATTTTATCCCACTTCTATGGTAATAAAATTTTGAACCAAATAGACAAAATTGCCCCTCATCTCTCTCTTCATTAACTCTCCTCTCTTTCATCTTCTCTCTCTCTCTGTTCATTAAGATCTGGGACAAAATAGCTTCCCTCCCTCCTCTTCATTAATGTCCAACTATACCTCATTCAAGATTTGTCATATCGGGATAAGACTAATTTAAGTTTATACTTTCTTAAAACTTAGGATACTAAGGATGGGATAGCAGTACTATTCCCAAGCTTTGGCTCATTATCATTTCTATTAATCTTTGTTTGACATGGGCTCAAAAGTCAGACAAACTAAACCTCAACATAATTTTGAAACCCATAAAACTATTGAACCAAACTCAACAGCCCACTGCTTAGCTTGGCTTATTTACAACCCTACTTTGAGTTTAACTGTTTGTCTTTCCGTCATGAGTTAGCCACTGTCCTGTCCCTAATTGGTAGCATGCAAAATGTAATGGTCATTTTGACCAAACTAATAGTTGTATGGTCATGTTCTGTAACTGTATTCTTATTTCCATTTTTAGAAATAGCATCCATCAGTTCACAGGAATTACCTAGATGCATTAAAATTGACTTAATTTGATCTAGAGAGTTGTGACCATTGTTTTTGTTATATATTTCTAAAATATTTCTGAATTGAATCAAATCTTTTTTTAATAAAATAACATTTTTTTGATAGATGATAGAATAACATGGATGGCATTGGCAAAGAGTTTTTTTCCCCCTTCTTGCAATCTCTCCAGTGATCTCATTCCTTAGGAAGACAGTGGCGCAGATGCTCGCATGGGGCAGAGTGGTGCACTGCTAGCTATAAATCACATGCTAATGGAGGTTTATAGAGCGGTACTTCTAAGAGTTTGGATGTCTTCTCTACTCATACAACCTTTAATATTGGAGATGGGGCAAGGATAAATTTCTGGCAGGATAATTGGTGCAGTCATAGACCCTTAAGGGAGATTTTCTCGATCCTTTATAGACACCTCAATGAAGGAAACTTGAACTCTGAAGCTGGGAGTCATTTTTTGGTCATCCATCTATAGACAAAATCTCCAAGATTGGGAATTGAACTCCACAAAAAACATTGTTAGATTGCTTGATGAATAACCTATTTCCGAACAGGGGACGATACTTGAAATTCAAATGGATCCATCCTTCTTATTGACAATCTGACAAGAGAGGCATGTGATTGCTGGCTGATGCTATTGCTTCCTATACAAGGGAGGAAGAGGGTCAATTGATCACATCCTTTTACATTGCTAAGTAACTTACCAGTCGTGAGTATACCGGCCAAAGAGTTAGATTTGTGTTTGCTTGGCCACATAGCTTACCAAGGAGAGGCTCAGAGCATTTTTCCTTTATGTCTCAGGTGGTGTATCTAGATAGAAAGGAACAAACAAGCTTGTGATGGAGTGAAGAGTTACATATTTTATTTGAAGGGAACACTTCTCAATTTCCTATTTTTTGGGTCGAGGGAGGATTCCTCTTTTTGTGTGCCCTCCTTCACCTCCCATGCAATCTTATTGAACATATATTTTCTACAAGATTCACCCCCTCTCAGCAGTTCATTTTTTGTTTATATACTCTTATCAATAAAAAAACATCCATGATAACCTCACCAAACAATGATTTCACATTCACAAAATATATTATGTCGATATATGGCATCAACAATGTATGAGTGAACAAAACTACTATACCAAAGGTCCAAAGCCATAATCTCCTAGTAGGTAATTTAGGAAAATATCCCGAGTTGTGCTTGTTCTAGAAGATACCATAAAAGGAGGTGGAAAGATGGAAGAAGAGAAGCAAAAGAAACACGCTGTTATATCTGGTAAAGGTGACAAAAGGATAGGAAGAAAGGGGATCTGACTTGTGGATGGAAATCAATGCATCTTTGATGAAAATTAGAAGGGAAGGGCCCTTTTATTTGACATCCTGAAGTGACACTCTTGAGAGTTTCAGATACTTGTTCTACAAAAGGAGTTAAATGGTAAGGTAAACTAACTAAATCATCTCCTGCATTCCTTGTTACATGTCCTTTCGATCATAAGACATGGAGAAGAACCATATGACTATCTTACTGATTCATTTTTCTTATTTTTCTTGTCTTTCCTTGTATTTTCCTCACTTCAACCAAAGACAACTTTGGAACAAGTTTGGAAGGATCTTGGCAAAAGAGAAAAATAAAAACATTAAAGTTAAGAAAATGATAGGTAAAGAACCAAGAGACACTTCCTTTCCTTTCATTGGCAGTACCAGGTGGTTTTCCCTTTTTCCTTCAAATACTATCCATTTATAGAAGATGAAAATTCTTGGCTGAGACTACTTACTCTTGTCCTTTCCGTTCAGGCCAAACATGGGAAAAGGAACTTTTATATTTAATTGTTTCTTGTTTAGCAAAAGCCTTCCAAACTAAATAACTGTTAATGCCTGTATCTGCATTATGTACATTTTGTGTAAAACATTTACAAGCAACTATCTTTGTTTATTTATGACAAAATAATTCCCTTTGGTTATTTGTTGTCTTTGACAAAATTACAACAGTTTATGCGAAAGAGTTTGTATTGGGGAAAAAAAAGGAAGATACAAAGCAAGACATGCTTTTGAATTTAAAAGCATGTCCAGCAGAAGAGAAGTATCATGAAATCCAACAAAGCTAATTGAATTTTTTTTTTTTTTTAAAAGGTAACAACTCCCATGTAATTGAGCTCTGAAATATGCCTTGTTTGTTCTTGGACAAGCTTAGAAATATGAGTTGATTGGGATCTGAAAGAGTTTGGCTATACCAGTAGCTAATCAGCAGCTTGGGAAGTAATCATTGATGAATCCATCAAGCTTGGATAATAACACACGGATGTGTTCAAAGGCAACCATTTCAGCTCTTCTATAGAAGCACTAAGTTATTCCAGAAAACAACTAAAAAGACCAGTCACTTTATATTATTGTCAGTAAAGGGTTTTATTGACTATTTTTTTTTAGTTCAATAATGCAACTTGAATGTAGGAAAATACAAGACATTTTTTTGCAAAAAAGAAAAAAAAAAGAAAAAATTTCAATTGTTTTGTAGGCATTGTATTGGTCATTCCTGATACGGTAAAGGTGAAAATTCATAACATTTTAATGGAGCCTTTCTACTTTTCAAAGGCTATTCTCTAGGTGAATAAGGACTATCCTCCAAATGATCAAACTAAATAGGATGCTTCCAGATAAAAGATATAGTCATAAATAAGAACTTTTTCTTTTTTTTTTTTTTTTGGGGGGGGGGGGGGGTGGGCCGTGGGGGTCAATAACAACTGGCCACTTTGGCATCTACTTGTGCAACTATAATGGGATACCCTCAGCTACCAGTTTGAATGAATTTCCTATTTGTATATTTGCATAAGTATAAACTCACACTTCTTTACCCCTACTTCATTTCTACTTATAACTGGCAGAACTTCTAATTCAGTATATAAATAACAAATTCCTAGGCGAACAAAGATACATACTCATACAAGTGGAGAACATTTAAAAAGTAGCAATCTTTATACTGGTAGATGGAAAACTAAAGAATCCTAGTTGATAATAAAACACTGTGCAAAAGTCAAAACGTAAACATTGAGTATGATATGAGAATATCTGTGGTCTATGTTATTGAGGCTGAGCCAACTTTTCAAATCTAAAATGCCCTAGACATTATTTTATTACTTAAGTAAACTTAGTTCTCATAAACTATACAGAAAACTAATTAAAAATGCCAGTTTTACAATAAGTTCATGTCCTCATTCCTTTGTGTTATAAATTGGGAGCACTGACAGCCTTTAAACACACCCAAGAACCAATCAAACACCCCTCAACACACTCACAACTCTCCAGCCAACACAAACACCACACTCGAAGAGAATCAACAGAAAATATATAATTGTCATGTACCTAGAAGTATAGGAGGGTCAATGCTGTAATAGGAATATAATAAAGGGGGTAATCTTGTAATAGGTTTATAATAACTATGAGGATATATTTTTAGCAAGTGGTTAGGCTGTTAGAAGACAAAGATGCCTATATAAGGCTGCTGTTAGGGGTTTGTTCGCAGGCTTGAATTAAAGAATGAATTTCAAACTCTATTCTCTCTTAATTCTCTCTCTCGGTTCTTCTTCTCTTTCCTCCTCATTTCTCTCTGTTTCAGTTCTATATCTCCGTCCCTTTCTGCTTTCTCTTTCCTTAATCCCTCCAAATTCCTACCACAACCCTAGGGCTGTGACAATAATCAACAGAAACAGTAAATGAAATCACATAATCAAGAAATGCAAACCAATCAACCAAATGAACACAATGTTTATCCTGGTTCGGTTCCCTTTGAGGAAACCTACATCCAATCTTCAAGAGCCACCAAGAACGATCTTTATTGACAGAAACTTGATCAGTACAGCAGTTTCCCTTTTCTCTCTTTTATCCCGAGTACATCCCAATTGCTTTCCCAAGATTACAAAGCTCTAGCCTCTCTCTCATAAACAATCAGCACTCGCACACATAAAATGAGAAATCTACCTCTCTTGCTACCCCTTGCCCTCTATTTATAATAGTGGGTGGATATCCCAATGAAGACTATTAAATATTTACAGTTTAACCCCCCAACTATCACTAATTACAGATTAGGATATAAACATCTATTTAATTCTTCATTGGCCCTAAAAAATGCACTGTTTTCACTGATCTTCTTATCCTATACTCTAGACAACTTTTAACACTTTGGTAACTGCTCAGGAGCATTAAAGGACCTACACATCTATGGGGCCATTAAACCAATATCCAACCTTCAGCTACAGCCCATAATTTTCCCTCAGGGTGATATATCTTTCACTGGTATACCTCTTCATTGTCATTTTGTTGTTTTTGTTCCCTAATGAAGAAACAATTCAATTAGTGAAAAGTCTGTTTAACAGAAACAATTCAATTAGTGTTACCTCTAGGTTTCCTTCCTGCCTCTGTACATCTATTACATGTGATATGTATATGTTAACTATCATATTTGATGACAAGATTAGCATCTATAGCTTTCTTTTTTTCTTTTTTTTCCTTGCATAGTCATATATGAATAACTCCACCTATGGATTTTTATCTATTGTCAGTCCCAAGCCTAGATAAAAGAGGAGGGACAGCAAAAAACTTGTTGGATCAAAAAACAAAAGCAAAAAAAAAAAATACATCACTGTCATATATGAACCAAAAGCTAGAATTCATGTAGCTAACCTTACATAGTGAGTGAAGGCTTGGTATGTTGTTTTGTCTATGTCTGTGTGTGTAGGAGGTCGAGGGCCCGGGGGGGGGGGGGGGGGTGTATTAAGATGCGTGATTTGCGATAAAAATGATTTGACCATGTGACAAAAAAACTAATAGAGACACTTATGAAGACAGTAGAAAGAATGGAACAAGTACTTGCAAAAGAGAAAGAAGAAGATCAAGAAAAACTTGGTAGGGAAGTCTTAGGTATGATGTAAGTTATAAGGGCCTTGAAAAATACTTGGTCATAGATAGAGATGATTGTGTTATGTCATTTGTATTAGATTAGAAGTTATGTAATCAAAATGTATTTCGTATGCTTGTATTGGTCTGTTTCCCTTATTTGTTTAAGAATTAAAATTAGAACACTTCTAGAAAGTATGTCTTCTAGAAGGGTGGCTGACCAATTAAGTTAGTTATGTAGTTCGGTCAGCCGGGCTCACATCCCTATAGCTTATAAATAGGGATTGTGGGATGAGGAGGGGTTAAATCAGAGTGTACGCTTCATTCCGAAGTAGGATTATTCTTCCGTTTCTATCTTGTGTACTGGGATTGAGTGAGAGATCAAGAGTAAGGCTAGGGATAGTCTTGTAATCTTGGAATTCTGCTAGCTTTCAGGGTATATGGGCTGGGTAGGATTCAAGTGCTCTTTGTAATCATCCTAAAGGCGTTTCAAGATAGTTGATTGGGTGACGTAACAGCAGTCTGGATGTAGGTCTCACTTTTGAGACTGAACCAAGATAAATCCTTTTGTGTTATTACTGTTTTCTTTTATTCCTTGTTTGTGTTATCCATATTGATTGTGTTCTCGGGTGTGAGAGTGAGGAAGTTCAGTTATTGAGTTGTGAGAATTTGTGGGAGTGTTGTGTACTTCTCTAACAAATTGGAAAGCTAATATTCATGTAGCTGACTTCACTTAGTGGGATTAAATTTTTTTATTTTTTTTTTTTTTTTTGGGGGGGGGGGGGGGGTAAGTGTAAAAGATGAACCCTAGCGCGTAGAAGATTGGAAATCAAGACTCAAGAGAGAGAGAAAAATGTACTGAAGATTTATTCTAAGAATGAATAATGACAGCCTTGCAAAATACTTTAAATAAGCTAAATATATATACAGTCTTATAACCGAAAGAGAAACTACTGCCACAAACATTAACCAAATATAACAGCAACACAAAACAGAATGAATGAAACAAACATAAAGAGAATGCTATCTGAATACAACATTCTCTTCAACACTCCCCTTTAAATCATGCTCCTTCACTTGTTCTGCAGAAGAAAACTTTTTGTGAAATGCTATCATTGCTGTACACCGTTGAGTACTAGTATTGACAGGGGACCAGGCAAGTCTAAGTTTGCTGCATAACACCTGAAATCTGTCCCTTGGTAAACTCTTGGTTAGAATATCCGCCACCTGGTCAGATGTAGGAACATAGCAAATTTCTACTTCACCTCTTTCAACTTTTTCCCTAACAAAATGCATATCAACACCAACATGCTTCGTTCTTAAGTGGAAAATAGGATTTTTAGCCATGCTTTTGGCTACTAAGTTGTCACACCACAAAACTAGAGGAGAAATAATCGGATAACCCAACTCAGCAAACAAAGATTTAAGCCATAAAATTTCCATTACACCCAAAGCAACAGATCTATACTCAGCTTCCCCTACAAATCGAGCAATAACTGACTGCTTTTTAGAGCCCCAAACAATAAGATTTTGACCAAGATACACACAAAATCCACTAGTACTCCTTCTAGTGACTTTACATCCAGCATGATCAGCATCAGTAAAAACTGTTAGACTCAAATTTCCAGGTGTGGATGAGAAAAATAAACCAAGACCAGCTATCCCCTTGATATATCGAACCAATCTTTTGCAAGCCATCCAAAGTTGACTCTTAGGTTTGGAAGAAAACTGACTCAACTTATTAACAGCAAATGCAAGGTCAGGTCATGTATATGTCAAGTATTGGAGAGAGCCTATAATAGTTCGATATAGGGCTGGATTAGGAAGATCTTCACCTTCATTTGTTAAGGAAAGTCCAGCATTCATAGGTGTGTCGCAAGGCTTACAATCTTCCATACCAGCCTTCTTCAATAAAACCATAACATATTTAGTTTGGGTAAGATAAAGACCACATGCATTTCTATAGGCTTCAAACCCTAGGAAATAGTTGACAGCTCCTAGAGTTTTCAAGGCAAATTGACAATCACGAACATGAATACAATCCTGAAGAGCAGCAGAACTAGAGCCAGTGAGAAATATATCATCAACATATACAAGCACAAACAGCACATAATTAGCTATTCTTTTTATGAACAAAGAGGCATATGCAATTGAACGAGCAAAACCCCGGCTAAGTAACACTTCTTTCAGCTTATTAAACCAAGCTCGAGGAGCTTGTTTCAACCCATATAGGGATTTTATCAACCGGCAAACATGAGTGGGCTTTGAAACACTCACAAACCCTTCCGATTGTGCCATATATACTGTTTCTGCCAAGTCACCATTTAAAAATGCATTATTCACATCTACTTACTGAATTTCCCAGCCAAAAGACACAGCTAGAGAAAACAAAACCCGAATTGTGGGTGCTTTAACCACTGAACTAAATGTTTCAACATGGTCTACGCCTGGATTTTGTAAGAAACCTTTAGCAACAAGTCTAGCTTTATACTTTAAAACAGACCCATCAGGTTTAAACTTAACTCGGAAAATCCATTTGTTTCCAACCAAATTCATATCAGCTGTATAAGGAACCAATTCCCAAGTGTGATTCTTTTGTAGAGCATTGTACTCTTCTTCCATGGCTTTAACCCATCGTGAGTCTAAGAAAGCCTCACTAACGGATGTTGGCTCAAGTGAGCTCACTAATAAATGAGGAGAGTTGTGAATAAGTTGTCTAGACTTAAACCAAGTAAGCATAGGGTGAATTGATGGAGCTGGAGGAGCTTTAGTTGTAGTAACCTTTGAGATAGGTGGAGCAGAAGGTGCAGGAGGTGCAGAAGACAAAGAAGATGATGTGGTGGCAGCAGGCAAACTGCCTGATGTATGCAGAACTGGATCCGGAGAAGGAGCAACTACGGGACACTGATCAGAAACTGAAGGATAGACAATAGGAGAAATAATAGGATGAAGAAACTATGTAGTAGGATTGTGAGATTGGAACTTTGTAGATGATTCATCAGTACAAGGAGATGAAGAAAAGACAGTCAAATAAGGAAAGTCTAGTTCATTAAATTGAACATGACGAGTAGTGTAGATGCAACCTGATGGATGAAGACATCTGTAACCAGCTTGAATAGAACTATATCCAATAAAGATACACTTAGTTGAATGAAACTCAAACTTATGTTTGTTGTAAGGTCAAAACAATGGAAAACATGCACAACCAAATGGCTTGAGCAAATGATAATTAGGAGGTTTTCGATACAACAACTCAAAAGGAACCTGAGATTGAATAGATGTGGAAGGTAGAAGATTAATCACATGAATAGCAATGAGGAAAGCTTCTACCCAAAACTTTAGAGGCATTTTAGCATGAGCTAATAGAGTCAATCCCATTTCAGCTATATGCCGATGCTTTCTTTCAACAATTCCATTTTGTTGATGAGTGTGAGGGCATGAAAACCTAGGCTGAATGCCATTGTTATGAAGATAGGGTAGACAAGCACGATATTCCCCCCCATTATCTGTTTGCAAAGCCTGAAGTTTGGTTTGAAATTGATTCTCAACCAGTTTATGAAAGGTACTGAAAACTGACAAAACATCTTATTTGAGCTTTAAAGGGTATAACCAAGTGTATCAAGTATAAGCATCTACAAAAATGATGTAATAGCAAAAACCTTCCATAGACAACATGGGTGTTGGTCCCCAGAGATCTGAATAAACAAGCTGGAAGGGACGAACAGTAGTAATTTCGTGAGAAACAAAAGGAAGTTGATGCAACTTACCTATTTTGCAAGAATCACAAAAGGACAAATTGGAAGATGAACAAGAAATTCCAATTTTATTCAACACTTTTTGTAATACATTCAAAGAAGGATGACCCAATCAATCAATTATGCCAATCTTGGCAACTACTAGTGTTTTGAGCTACACAAACATCTTTGGACATTTCATGAACAAATGAATCCTATCCTTTACATGTTCTGAAAACATTACATGAATTAGATGAAATATTAGCTGAAGGAACTGAAATTTGCTCTAGAGAGTGGGCTGGAGTGCTAGTTGCAGCGAAACAAGATGCTGGAACTAGCTGATATAACCCATCCTTAAGTTGGCCCTGTAGAAGAACTGCCCCGGATCCTTTGTCCTTAATAAAATAGACATTAGAATGAAATTCAGCTACCACATTATGATCTCTAGTTAGTTGAGAAACACTAAGAAGATTTTTATGTATACTAAGAACATGAAGAACATTAGGAATACAAAGAAATGAATTTGGAGTAGTATTTAATACTCCTGAACCAACATGAGTAATTGGCAACTGCTTACCATTGCCTATAGTGACTTTTTCTCCACCATGATAAGGCGAGTGAATAGACAGATTATTAAGGCTTTAAGTAATATGATTTGTGGCTCCCGAGTCCACAAACCAAGCTGGATCAGAAAGAGATGATTGAGGAGAATTAAACTGAGGAGATTAGTATGGAAGAAACTAATCCGAAGATCCATGAAACTGTGAGCCTGTCACTGAACCAGTATCATTAGTGTAGGCTCCATTAGGATCACTAAAGGTTGCCATGTAAGCACCTGAATCAAACTGATTTCCAGGATTAAAATCTCCAGTAGGTCTACCAGCAGTAAAATTTCCAGTAGGCTAATTATTCACTCAAGTAAAGTTACGATCAAACCTGTAATAGCACTTATCCACATAATGTCCTGGTTTACCACATAGTTGACAATATAATTTTCTATTTGAAAACCTGCCTCGACCTCTACCTCCTCTAAATCCTGAACCTCCTCCTCGTTGTGCATTTCCACCTCGACTAAAGCCGAAATTTCCATTGCTTTGATGTGTTGCCATATTAACATTCATATTAGAAGACATTGATTCAAATTGTAGAGACGATTGAGGCACATTTTTAGCAGCCAATCTTTGTTCATGCATAAGCAACAAATATTGAACCTTTTCCAGATCTATCTCGTCCATCTGATATGTTATTAAACTCACCACAATATCCTAATCTTGATCTAGACCGTTTAGAATAGCAAGAAGCACTTCATTATCACTTAGAGGCTCTCCTATGGCTGCTAGAGAATGACTTATAGTCTTAATTTTCAAGACATAGTCATTAATTGATAAACTTTCCTTTTTAACAGACCTCGGCAGCTGTTTTAACTGAAAGGATTTAGCAATGATTTGTCTTGCATATAATTTCTCAAGATAAAGCCATACCTTGGCAGACGATTCACATTGAATCACCTGCGCTAATACTTCCTCGGTAATTGTAGAGAAAAGTCATTCGAGAAGCAGTTGATCATATCTAAGCCAATTCACATATTCTGGATTCACCTCCAAGTTCGTTGCTGCATTGTCGCTTGTGGAGTCAGTTATGTATTTCGAATGAGGAGAAGCTTTATTCAGGAACGACACTAGATCGAAGGCTCGGACTGTGGCTAAGATCTGAGCCTTCCAAAAGATATAGTTCTTTGAATCGAGTTTCAGTGGAATGAAACTAAAGACTTTTGATACTGCTGTGAAATCGAATTGAGACATGGACGAAACACTCGAAGTAGATCGAACAGGAGGAGAGGTAGAGAAAGAATGATTCTCGTGAATAGACGCCATTAGCAGGTTGTTGGCTCTAATACCATGTAAAAGATGAACCCTAGGGCGTAGAAGATTGGAAATCAAGACTCAAGAGAGAGAGAGAGAAAAATGTACTGAAGATTTATTCTCATAATGAATAATGACAGCCTTGCAAAATACTTTACATAAGCTGAATATATATACAGCCTTATAACCGAAACAGAAACTACTGCCACAAACATTGACCAAATATAACAGCAACACAAAACAGAATGAATGAAACAAACATAAAGAGAATGCTATCTGAATACAACATTCTCTTCAACAGTAAGTAAAGAGCTATGAAACACCAGTAATCCAGTTTTCCTTGACATTTATTTACTCTTGAGATGGAAGCCTCTACATAATTTTTAAATTGATCAAGGCAGCTGAACGCTGATAATTGAAGTTCACAAATATAACCCCATTTATATCATGACAAATTTATACAAAACTGTCATTTTATGCCACTACAACAATAATTCAAACTTAATCCTGCTAGGTGAGTGTCTTTTTATACTATTTGTTGGACGAGATCAAGAAGATTCAAAAGTCAAAATAGGAGACTGATAAGATAAGGATAAGTCATTATCCTTGTAGAGTAGTAGTTGTAAATTTGTATTTCAAGTTTGTATTTTAAGTTTGGTTTGTTCCTAGTTTTTTGGGAGATAAAAAATCCTAAATGTTCTCCTAAAATGTAGGAGATAAGATAAGGGACCCTTGTGTATATATTCTTCCCTATTCCTCGAGAATTAATTAATCAAGCATTCTGTTTTTGCTTGTTTCACTGTTTTATACACTTTTTATTGGCAAGCTATCTGATGTTTGTCTATGAATACAATTAAGAGTTCATATGCTTCAGTTACGTGCCACAAAGACCAAATATCTGCCTGTGATGTTACAGGGACATGTATGATTAAAGAACAAGGAAAAATGAGGGTTCGCTAGCAAAACCAGAAGAACGGCATTTATTGAACAAGAGAAAGGCCCAATACCCAGGATTGAACAGAGGAGACCATACGCAAAGCCTGTAAGGCTCCATAGGCGGATTTACCAGTCAACCAAAAAAATTGTCAGATGCGGATTCAGTAAACGCCACATTACACAAAGCCTAGAGTTATGGACAAATCCAGTATTTGTTTTGGTATAAACATTGATATCGCCAAAGGCCATGTCCGGTTTACCATGTTTCTGCACAACAGAACTATCTGTCAACCATACTGCTTTTCCATTAATAAATTGCATATTCAAACTAGTAAAATTTGCATTCGTGTCATAGAAAAGCACAAACCCAGGGTTTTTTTCCCATAACTCCCATGGTCCAATCTTCGCATTCACACAGATATACCAAATGATCAATTAAGACACAAGTTATAGAGCCGCATGGTTTTAACAGAATTATTGAAAATGTTGATACCAATAAGCTCACCTGTGGATGTACAGACCTGGAGCCATCCTCGCTCCTCTGCAACCAGACATGCTGAAACGGCTGGGTCGAATTATTCACCAGTATCTTAAACTCGTCCTGCGGCCGAGGGATTGACCGTATATGAAACGGCACCTTCGCCTTCGGCCCCATGGTTCTCTTATCCCTGGAAGCCAACTTCACTGCGGACAAAGAATTCGGCACCTCCCCCCCATCCTTCTTCTTCTTCTTCTTCCCATACACTACCTGAAAGCCACTATCGAAATCCACCGAACTCGTCATTGGCACCCCGGTCTCCTCTTCCTTCCTTCTCAGGCTCCGAAACTCATCCACCGACACGTCGAACCTCTCGAAAACCTCATCGTTCACGTTCACCAGCCAGTCGTACGCGTCGTCAAGATCCTCAGGAAAGCCCAACTCTCGACCCCATAGATTAGCCGACGAGCCAATTGTGCCGAGCATTGATTGGGAAGCGTCGACAATCTCGTTCACCGGCGCCCGGAATTCATTGAAGTTGCGATAGAAATGGAAGTCTTTATCGGACGGTATGCCCCGAGACGAACCAGAAAGTTTGGCTAGAGAAGTCGAGAGAGGGCCAGCTGCGAAGCCCTGTAAAGCCTCGGCCTTGTGCTTCGTGGACTGAGAGGGGTCGATCTCCATGGCGCCGATGCTGGTATCGATCAGCAAGGGTTTTCGGGAGTGATTGGTTCAGCTCCAACAAGGCTCAAAATCTCATTGGTAGGGTTTTAGGGTTAGGGTTTTAGAGTCGGTTAGAGGTTGAGCAGTTGAATGAGAACGAATACGTCGTCCTTGATTTGTTTTGATTTGTATTTGGCTTTGGCTCTCCGTGCTCTGAGCGCCTCTGCCTGCGTTCTGTTTGTCATGCTACCGGTTGCCCGGCGTAAACTTTACACGTGCGTAATTGGGCTTTTCTTTTTCGGCTATGCTCTTCTATTTTCTTTTTCTTTTTTAACCCTTGTGTTGGTAATTAAAATAGGGTAAAATTACTAAAAACACAACCAAATTTCAATTTATTTTAAAGTTCATACTCGTCTTTTATTATTTTATTAGGAATTAAAATTTAATTTCAATTATGACCTTTTATTATTTATATTTATTATTTATTATTAATCGTTAACTTAAAAAATTAAATTATGTTATTTTGTGGTGGTCAGAACTTATTATCCAAGAGTAAAACTTGCATTATTTTTGTTGTGAGTAAAGTTACTGTTATCCATATAGTATTTGCATAGACTTTAACCCCTTAAATGATAAGTTCTTATTACATCATTGTATTTATCAATTAAGTTATTTAACATGACTTGACATATATGGTTTAAGTCAAAAAATAAAAATAAAAACATCTATAATATAATGAATAATCAAGATATTGACCATTATGTCTCTTATAAAATATTATTTACTTTAGATTACAAAAATACACAAAAACGAATACTCAATTTTATCATACAAAATTTCTTTTACAAAATGAGGTCACATTTCTTCTTTGGATCATGCTAATGTGATATTATTCCTCCTCACAACCTCTTATATTTTTTTAATTTTTTTTTTAAAGATATTTCTCACCATTTGTTATTTTATCATAAGTTAATAACTAAATTAAATTGGTGTTTTCTCAATTAAATAAAACTAATGTTTTGCGATGACAAGGAATGCGGCTACCAGTAGGCATGGGATGGGGTCGTCGATCTCCTCTTCTTATTCTCAAATTTTATCGTTCATCATCACCATCAATGAGAGGAGAAGAGGCGAATCCCAAATCCGTAATTATAGAGGACAAAAATAGATTTTTGTTGAAGGTTATTTTAGTCATATTAAAATATAACTGTGGAAAGTAAAATTTCGGGATGCAAATATAATTTTTTTACGTTCTAATACTTTGATCTAAATATACTTTTACTAAAATACCCTCCAACTAAAGATAAATTTATACTTTTTCTCGCTTTTCACAGCCTTCTTATATAATTTTAATTAAAGGGTTCTTCTATTATATGTTCTTGTAGAGTAATAAATACATTTTATCTTTAAAAAAGTGTATTTATTATATATTTTTAAAATTTAACATATTTGATTAATTAATAATAAATTTATCTTATCCTTTTGCAAAATAAAAATAAAAAATAAGGTCATGCTTAGATGGATGGAATACAGATGGAGAAAGTGGGATGAAAATGGAACTTTCACAAAATATTGTTTTGTTGCTATGAAGGAATTCTCAAATTGATAAAAAAAAAAAAATTATCATAAAATAGATGAAAACTTTCTATTTTACTAGACGACTGTTGTGAATACAATTTTACCTTTAAATTTTGATTAAAAATATATTATCGCATATGTAAGTCTATCTTAAATTAACTTTCACCTCTTCATAAGTTATTTTGTGTGAAAAATCATTTCAAAATAGATTAAACTACCGTTGTCACTTAGCATTACTAGAAATTGTTATAAGGTACGTATTCCTCTTTATTTTTCATATTTATTTTTTGTTTGATATTTTCAAATTTTTGGTGTGGTTCATCGTCCTCCACCACCAAGTGTCATCTCAATCTGATGATTTAAATTCAATGTTATGGCTAGATAAAATAACACATCTCCTTTAATACCAACACCACATTTTTTCTTTTGCACTAACACCACCGCCACCAACCCCTTTCTCTTTTGTCACCATAAATCATCATTAGCAATAGATTATCATTGGCAATTTTGACCAAAAATGATTTTTTAAACATGTGTTAGATAGTTGTATATTTTTTGGAATTAAAATTTGTTTATAAGATTTTTTTAATTTTTATAATATAAAAGGCTATTGTTGTTAATTGATTATTTTTATCATTTTATTCCATTAAAATTAAGGTATACCAAATATAATAATAAAATTGAATTATCATTATATTTATGCTTGTACCAAACATAACGATAGGGTAGAATAGCCATTCAATTATATTCCTATTATATTTTTTTACAATTAAAGGTATATTTGTTACTCTTTATCACGTATTTTAAGGGGCACATAACAAAAATAACCCTTAATTAAACTCTTTAAAATAAACAATAGTGGCCCCACAAGCCTTTTTTTTCACTTTAATTAATTCCACAAACTTATGACTTGAATGCATATTGAATTATTAACACCTAAAACTTTATACATATATTTTTATTCATCTTGTCTATAAAATGATGAGAAGATATTAGAAAATACATGATTGACAAGCTCTATATATGAATGAGACTTTAGCTTATGTATTTGGGATGTAAGTAGAGAGATTTGACAAAAATATGTGTTTCAACGACTATCAAAGAAGGATGATGGTACCTTAGTGGTTTATCACCATTAAGATTTACATACTGAATAGGAGGTGTTGACGTCAAACAATGATAGTTGGTTTAACATAATTACCAATAACAAAGCTTGGAATGACAATTTCTTCGATTGGTTTGACTTTCTCAAGGTCAATCTATATATTTGTTAAGAAAAATTAAAGATATGATAGGCATTCATTTATGGGGAAAAAAAAAAATACATAGCCACCAATGCCTTTTGTTGTGACCCTTATGCCCAATATTAACTAATATCAAGGTGGTCGCAAATTAGCTAATTTAAGTCGGGAGGAGGGATTACATGAGGATTTAGGATTATTCTATCCTAAATTTGAGAGCTTATCAAATAAGAGTATATCACTTATCTTGAAATTAGATAATCTTGCAAATCAAATGTGTATTAACTATTGAGTGTATTTTTTTCTATTATTTTTATAGAATGGAAAATTTAGAACTAGTTATATTACTCAGTAATTTCAAAACTAAAATATTTTAAGATGAATTTTCTTACAAAAATTATTAAATTGATTCATAATTTATTTAAGAGCATAAAATATTTTCTAAAATAGTTTGTGTTTGGGTAAAATAGGCTCAACAGCCCATAAGGTTTCATATAAATATAGAAACCTTCCATCATTTCTCAAAAATTACAAATGATACCTTGAAGTTAAAAAGTTGTAACAGTTGGCCTTTAGGCCTGAAACGATCGCATTTAAATATTTAAAATTATCCAAAATACTTTAAAATTGTCTAATTCACTTGTAATTTATTGGTTCTAATTTTTCTTTATCCATATATAGTTATATTTAGTGACTCATTAGACACACCGTCCCAATTCATATACACACGTACACATATTTTATTTAATTATCTAGCAACGACATTATTTGTGATGATGGTTTCTCTAGCCTCTCTTTCTTTATATATTTTTATCTGCTTCTATCTTATGATTTTTTTTCACTTTTATCATTTTTTTTATATCCAATGATTTGTAGGCTTAATAATATCACAATTATCTTATCTCTTTCTCTCTCCCCCTAAACGATGGTGGTGACTGCCACTGGTATTTTTTCTAATTTTATGTTGAGAGAGGAAAAGAAAGATGAAGCATATAAAATTTTAAAAGTCAAGAATTAAATTATTTATTAATGTAACGTTTTTTTTTTTTTTAGATAACAAGATAACCTGTAGCTACTATTATTTGAGTGTGCACTAGCTAAATTCATGGCAATGTACAATATCCCAAAATTATGCGCACCTACCAACAACACAAAATCCATGCAGTCAACTTACCTAATTTACAAAAAAATAAAAGAAAAGAAAAGAAAAGAAAGACACTAATTATAATTGATCTGAACCTCAAGGCATCGAATGCAATTAACTCTTTGCTCTTTTGGTAAATTACACTAACCATTAATGAGTTTCGATAAAAGACACAAACAGCCTTGATATTTAATAAATAAAAAAAACTCCTTCATAGATTAAAAAAAATATAAGAAAATAATTTTACCTTTTATCCTTAATTTAAACTATTTCCCCCTAATAATATAAATGGTTGTCTGTTTACCATCAAACTTTTCCATTACTGAAGAGCAATTATGTCTTTTTATTTATTTCACATTTGTCTTACTTTTTGTTTATTCATTTATTTTTCAATCCAATTTTGCAATAAACCCAACCTATCACCAAATCGATTATACTTTAAACCATTATTGACCAATTTGCAACAAACCCCAATGACATTGGTAAACTCACATCTCTTTATGGTTTGGAGATGAAAAATATGTCTTTTTCAACAATAAATAAATCCCATTGACAATTGGGCTTCATATCGCCAATGATTTTTGTCTTTCTTATTTTAATAACTAATTTTTTATATATCTTTCTACACACAATGATTTTTGTTTTCCTTATTTTAACAACTAATTTTTTATATATCTTTCTACACACATTCTTAATAGCCTTATCAACAATATGGTTGATAAAACTCCATTATCGATAGATTTCATTTTTCACCTCAACAATCATATTTTTTATCTTTCTCTCTCTCTTAACAACCCAATCAATGATGAGATTTTTTTAAACCTCATTGCTAATGGGGTTTTGACAACCTTATTATTATTGATAAGTTTTGCCTTATCTATCTTCATTTTTTTTTTCTTTTTATCTTTTTGTATCTTTCTCTCATTTTGTTTTCTCAATGACTTTGTTTGCAATAAGAGAAGTTTTTAATCTTTATATTTATGTGTCTCTATTTTTCTCTTCATCTATTCCTCATTATCTATTTTTTTCAGCTCAAAGGAACCAATAATAGGTTATTCTTGAAAGAACTCGGATCACTAGATTCTATTGGTAAAGAAATTTGATTTATTTTATTTCACGTGATGATGATCAATGATGGTTAACCATTAAGTATTTTTTATTTTTATTTATTTGTAATACTTAAGGGAGAAAGAGAAAAGAGATAGGGACTTTTTTTTGACATTTAAATAAAATTAACAACCACAAGGAAATGCATTTTTAGCCCTCCACGGACGTAGCACGATTGGTATTCAGGTAGTAAATTATAGTCAATGATACAGATTCGAGTCATAACAGTGATAGTGTGGGGATTTCATTTTCTTATGGGATGATTCATTGTGGGCATTATGTACTATGTCTCTTATTTAAAAGTTATCGTATATCGTAATTTACCTTTTTCACGTATGTGAAATAATGTTTGACAGCCTTAAAGTGAACGAATTCACCTTTTGCGGCCAAGGGGAAGCATTTTTTAAAATCTCGAAGAAAATTTTTGTTATTTTTTAAATATCAGAGATACCTTATTGGTGCCGTGTAATACGCCCTTGCTTTTTCGGCCGTCCAAGTATTTCTCCACTTGTCTCGAGCACGCCGTAAAAGCAAACCACTAAAAAGACGAGCAAAGCTGCAGAATTCATCATCAATCAATATATTTGGCATCGGAACAACGAGATTTGGTTCAAAGCACTTCAAATTCTCAGTTTGTATCAGTAGGGTTTTGAGACATTGTTTTGAACCAGTGGGAGGGTTTCCAGTCCCACCTCCCCCAAGCGAATTGCGCATCTTTTCCTTGGGAAGATGAGGTAACCATTTTCCCTTCTTATTCTTATTCAACTTTCTTGCCCTAAAATTAGTTCATTTTTCTTGACAATGTCACGATTTTTAATTAGCCCGAGTATGCCACGTACTTTTTTTTTTTTATTGGTTCTGGATGAAGAATACGAACTGTGTATTGAAGATGGCTAATATATGAAGTTCGAGAGGGTAATGAGATTATGCAGTTTGTTTCATTTGAAACAAGCAGTTTTCTTTTGGGGGATTTTTGCTAGTTATATTCCCATCAGCTAGCAACGGCAATGCTGATCCTTAGTGAGGTCACCCGTAAACAGACTCTTTGCAGAATAGTAAGGAAAAAGCTGTTTACAAATGCACTATCCCAAGCCTCGTGCATTGAGGACGCCTACACCCTTCTACTGGTGGTACTATGCCCAGCTCAAATTCATTCAAGGGGTTTAGCCGATAGAACAGCTCATGTTAAATACATGCATATATACAAGCAGTAACAAGCTATATATTGTTATGTATTCACATGGTATGTGGTGTGTCCATACATTCTTATAAATTGACATGCACACGCATGGACTATATTCATTCCATCTTTTTATTAGCATGGACTTGCCTTTGGTATATAACTGCATAGTGGTAATTTGATATGGACATGCATTATTGTGGTACTCTGTAAATATGCATGCCTGTTCCGATGATTGAGGACATTTTTATATCATCCTCATTTATTTATTAGTGGACTCATGGAGTTAGTTCATAGCCAAGCCAGGGAATTAATTACTGGATTAATCTGTTTTTGTTTCATTTGTGCCATCATGAAGTCGCCATCCAGAGGTTCTTTGGGCTCAGCGCTCTGATAAGGTTTACCTGACTATTTCTTTACCTGATGCAAAAGAGGTTTCCATCAAATGTGAGCCTCAGGGTATATTTAGTTTCTCAGCTGTGGGTGTCCAGGGCAAACCATTTGACTTCAGTCTGGAACTTTATGGGAAAATAGTACCTGAGGTGAGCTCCTTCCTTCTTACACCTTACCTTATTTCATACGTGGTTATGCATTTGTACATATCTATTATGTTTCTTTACGGATTAAAGAAACTAAAAACAGTAATTGAGGTTAAGCTATTAAAGGTAGAGGCAAACATTTCCACTGAATGTTATTTATAATAGTCCTTTTTAATGTCATTTCTTAAGGCTCTGTTATGTTCAAAGCAGGATTGAAATGCTTACAGCTGATGTTTTCAATGTCTTATAGAAATTTGAAGTGTCTAGGTTTTTTTCTAATTTTAATTCTTATTTCAAAAACTATTTTATTGCTTTGGAGTCAGTATCAAGATTTTCTTATTGTTCTGGAGGTATTGAACCTCAAAGACTCTGGAATTGGAATTCTAATTCCAGAATTTCAATGAATTATTGTGTTTGGAATAAAAAAAGTGCATACGAAAGAGGAATTGGAATTCCATTTGGTCTCAAACTCTACAATTTGAATTTCAATTAAAATGGTTTGGAATTGTTAAAAAAGAATGGGAATTCTTAAACCCTACTTATTCATTTATTTTATTTCCAAAAATATCCTTCCCCATTCTGTTTATAATCTCTCTCTCTCTCTCTCTCTATATATATATATATAGATAGATAGATAGATATATATACAGAGGGTTTGCTTATCCTCTCATTTTCCTTCTTTTACTCCATCTTTGTGATGTTAATTTTCTCTTATCTACGAAGTTGTGAAAAAATACTTGTCAAAATCATATTTTTAACTTATTTTAATTAACATTTTGTTTTAATTATAAAATTTTAGTTGATAAAATGTCATGGTTCTATCTTTGATGGCTATTATTTTCTGTATGTTTATTATTATTTTACAATACAAGAGTATGTAATTCAAATCAATTGTTTAATGTTGTTGTATATTAACCTTTTCTTGATTGGGTTGTTAAGTTAATATGATCAAACTACTTATTTAATGCCATTTCCTTATTGTTCCAAACATAAGAGCTGGAATTCAATTCTAATTTTTAGAGTTTTGTTTCAAACGAAAGAATTAGAATTCTGTTGGAATCATTAAAACTATGGAATTAGAATTCTGATTCCATTGGAATTGGTTCCAAACAAGCTATTAGAAATCAAAATGGATACATGTTATCCACGCAAAATTTTCTTTGTTGAGTGACTACAAAAATGTAAAATCATGCTTTATCATTTTATTTACATGGGGCATAAATCAATATTGAGAAACCTAAGCTTACAAAGTCTACACACTCCCTCAAATTGGTGCATAATACCTTCTATACCTTACTCACAATCAAGGGCAAAGCCTTCCAATATGAAGATGCTGTGATAACCCAGGCACCCACCCAGCCTGTCAGATTGATGCTGTTACTCATCCACATATCTTGACATACATGAGAAGGACCTTACATTAACTTAGGAAATCCATATGGTTGCTGGGTGATTTAGGGCAATGTGCAGTCAAGTCATCAAGACACCTACAAAAGGGAAGAGGAGTTTGGAGAGTGATGCCATGTACTTGGGGTTGCCCTGGATCAATTTGATATCAAATTATGAGATCTTCCAAATGAGCCGTATCAAAAATTTGTTGCACACTTGTTTTATGGTTTGAGAAATGAGAAGGGATGGAGACTTGATAAGAGATTGGGGAAAGAGTTACTTACCCCTTATTATAGGGAAGGGGGAAAGTGGAGAACAACACTCAAATAAGATGAGAGTATGTATTAGGCCTTATATTTGTGATTTAGTTGTAAGCATTTTATGCAATTATAACATTCCTTTTAAAGCTACAAGGGAATTTTATCAGATGGCTATCAGACCATTTTTGTTGTATGGCTTAGAATGTTAGACAAGTATGTGCTAACATGTCCAAACTATGGGTGTACCTAAGATGAGAATGTTATAATGGGTGTGCGGCCATTTAATAAAAGACTAAAGAAATGAGATTATGCATGATAAGATTGGAGTGACACATATTGAATAAAGCATGTGAGAGTTATGATCAGTGCAGTCAAAGGTGAGTGCCCGGCATTGGGCAATACAAAGCACTAGGGAAGCACCTTGCCTACTGCTAGTGAGGCTCCTTCACTCAGTGCTGCCTAGGCGAGTGCCTCTGCTGAGGCGTTGAGCACCACAAGCGCTCACTTAGGCTGTAACAAATCAAAATTAAAACAAAAATTTTAAGGAAAGTGAAGGATCGTTTGCAGAAGGCATGCAAAAGTTCTCTTGATGTAATAGGAAGAGTAAAATGAAGAAAAAACAGAAGAAAAGCAAATGCACCTGGCTCCTCTGTTGATTGCCTAACTGATTGAAACTCAACTGTGAGTTCCTCCATTTTGTTGATTTTTGGTAGTTTTAATTGACCTAATACCACAGATTTGAGGCAGGCAATTTAAAGGGCAATCGCTGGAGGTCAGACCAAGCCATCATGCACTGGAACCCTTGGCGCATGAAAGCGTGTGCTGATCCTTCCGGCGACTGCTCACCACTGGCTGGCTTGCCTGTGACAGGTGATGCTCCAGTGATCATCCCTGTTCTATAACTCTTTAGTTTGGTCTATCTTAGTGATAATCTCTACAGGCACTGTTCGGTACTTTACTTTCCCTTTTATTGCTCCAGACTTCTACATGTTTGCTATAACTATAAGCCTGTAACAGTGTAAGTTATAGCTTTATATATAATATTGTTTGCGTGCTAATATTTTGTATTATATAACTTTATATTACTTTGAATGTAACTTATATTGTGTTAATATTATATTGCATGTTTGTTTGCTTTTCTATAAGTATTCAAAATTGTTTACTTTTTTTTTATATAAATATTGAGCATTTATTATATAAGTTATGTATTATATTGTTTGATTATCTTTTTCATGTTAAATATATTTTTTATTATTATTTTTTTTGCTTTTTTAGCGCCTTGCTTCAGTCAGGCAAGTGCCTTTTTAGCGCCAGATGCCTTAGGTTATATAAGCTTCATAGCACCTCAAGTGCCCCCTTTCACTCCTGACTTTCATGGTCATGATTAAGATGATTTGGAAATGTTAGAAGGAAGACCAATAGAATCACCAGTGAGACAAGCAGGGTTGGCTTAAGAATATTTGTGGCCCTAGGTAAGAGTTACTTTGGTGGTCCATTAATAATATAAATAAATAATAAAAATTATTTAAAATTTACTTTCCTTGCTTTTTTAATAATATAAATAAGCAAAAAATGTGAAGAGTCCACAGTTAGGTTCTACAAATTAAAAAATCATCGATTTACTTTTGCTTTATTTCTTAATGCCCAGATCAGTGTGGATTCCCTAGATGAAATTTCTGCTATCCAAATAATTATTTTATCAAATTGTCCTCCTAAAATAACATCACTTATTGCCCCCTTTTTTTTCCTGTTGCGTTGCTGGTTTACACCTTATTATTCATTGCCTAACATTGGAAAATGATTCGTGGACTTAGAAGTTGGGGGAATCTCCTCATCTAAATGACACCTCACTATTCATTGTCTAACATTAGAAAATGATCCGTGGACTTTAAGAGTTGGGGGACCTCCTTGTCTAAATGGAACAACAAAATGAATAGAGCATAAACTCAAACAAAAAACCATCATGGAATAAAACTTCAAAGGATACGAGGCCTCATTTTTTTTGGGGCCCCTCTCTTTTGGAGGGCCTTAGGCATAGGCCTTAGTGGCCTATGCCTTGAGCTGGCCTTGGAGACAAGTGGATGAAATGGAGGAAATTTGTAGCAAAACAGGGAGAAAAGGACTATAGAAAACTTGGTGGAAAACCCCCTGACATGACATGTGATGTAATAACTTTATAGAGTTTATGATAATGGATATATATTGGTGGAGCTCTAGAATTTTTGTAGCTGATCCCCCCACCCATTGGGATTAAGACATTAGTTTTTATCTTTTGTTAAAATTTAATGTGGGTTATTTAGCTAGAGCACAACTGGAATTGTTTGAAGGGTGGAGGATTTATTTAAGGCCAAACAGTAGGTTTATGACTGTTTGGTGGGTGAGGTTCTAGCCTCTCTGGTATGGCCAAAAAGGATCCTTAATATAAGCTTTTGATGCTCAATGTGATGTGTAGGGTGGTTTGGGCGTTTTTGTTCAGGTATACTTGTGGTATTTGTTCTATTATGTCTTTTTATTCTTGGAATGGATGCATAACCATTTGATGTTTTATATGATAAACTGTTGGAATCCCAAAAAAGAAAAAAAAAAAAGAAATAAAGTGAGCTTAACATTATTAAACTTCAGGGTCCTTGGATTAGAAGTTCTTTTTGCTTAATTTTAAAAGAACTATATTCTAATGGATGGAGTGTTGCTGTATATGGTGCAGGGCTGTAAATCTAACGTTGGATTAAGGAATATACTTTGCTCTATTCAGAAGGAGCAAAAAGGTTGGTGGAAAAGGCTGTTAAAGTCAGAAGAAAAGCCTGCCCCATATATTAAGGTTGACTGGAACAAATGGTGTGATGAAGATGACGAGGAGTCAACTAATCGTAAGTCTATATAACATCTCCTCCTGTTTTTTTTTTAAAGGTATATAGCATCTTACACATGTTCAAGTTGAGTCATTCTCTAACCCTTTGACTATGTATTGACATTTGGATCTGCCCCATTTCCAAGAACTTATATTACTGCTACATTTTACATTGAGTTGCACTTTGCCCTCTTTTCTTTTGTGGAGGTGAATTTGCAAGTCCTGCCTGTATCTGATAGCTTCTTATAGTGTCCTATCATTGAAGTTTATGAGACCATGAAATTGCCATGCTTCTTTGTTTATTAAAAAGTTTTAGTATTAGAACTAACATCCATTTGTTGGTTGAAAGATGAAATAACTTTCTTACAGGCCACAGAGATGCTTTAGGGTGTTGGGTTGGTTAATTGCGTACCTCATAGTTGGGTTTACAGGGCATTTTGTGATGGTATTGTTGAGTGGTTTGAGAAAGAAACTAAGAAAGGTGCCCTCCTAGATGGAACTTTTGTTCAAGGGCAGTACCCTCCTATGCAGAATGTTTGTTCAAGGGCAGTGCCCTCCTATCACATTACTAAAACTATTTACTGAAATTTTCTGCTGATATAGTGTTGAATACAGTTAAATCAGTCAATGGTTTTTATCAATTCATATTTACTTGCACATCAGAAGTAAATTGGCCAAGTACCCTGCATTCATATTCTCCACACCCACAAGCACATGCAATTTCTTCTATGCTGTCGTTGGCTTGCGTTGTAAACCTGCAGCCTGCTGCTGCATCACAAAGAACAGCTTCATGTATCACCTTTTTTCCAGCCAAAAAATGCTTTTTTCCAAAACAAGTAGTCTAGCAGAAAAGAGTACCATCCTGAAATCCAAATCTTGATGTCTGCTCTCAATGATTAATGTTTTGCTTGGTTCTCTTTCTATATGTGCTGATTATTTTATTTAGACAATCTCCTGATTTCTGGTGGGAACTAAAATTCTATGCAGCTACCTGCTTGATAGCCATCAGACTACAATCCTCCCCCCTCCCCTTATCCCAAACTCTTCTCTAGTATCAGTCATGATAAAATTCATATATAGTTGACCTTGGCTTTTGTTTAATAATGCAATAGAGTTCCAGCCTAAACCTGCCTCCAAATGCAATCAGAATCATTATAGCCATGGCTGGTGCATGGTAAAACTAAAGGCCAATTTATTTCTACTATTTGGTTTTCCGTTTTTCATTTAACAATGGGTTAGTATCATGTTGCTTCTGTAGTAAGCTATCACAACTGGCCCTTCTCCGAAAAGGATTTTTATTGACTAAAAGAGTGATGAATAAATAGTTACTAGGTGATATCTGATGCTGAAATACTAGTTATTGCAATACTTTTGCAATCTGCGTGAGATGATTGATGATACCATTGATCATAACATGTTTATTTTTATTAATCAACTGATGTTTATTCAATGGCTGAAGCTGCAGCATGTTTTATTTGAAATGCCTTATAGGTTGCATATCATGTCCATAAGGTTACTTCAGGTCATCAAACCATTTATTATCTATTCAGAGAATTTGACACGAACATTTGTGTTTCCTTTTGCAGCTGATATTGCCTCCGATGATGATGTAGCGGTAATTAGTTTCCCTTGCTAATTTTCCTGAACTTAGGGCAGTTAATAGTTGAAATGCAATAATTTGAATGACCTTTCCTCTGCTGGCAGTATGCGGGTAAAGATGATGGAAGCAGTGATGATGAAGGAATGCTGTGTAAGTCTTAAATTTCCATCTCTTAAATCAAATCAATCTCTTTGATTGAAATGTTGAGTAATGAGTTGCATTGCTTTCTGTCGGGTGAATTTGCATGGTTGCCTTCTTACTTAACAGGCTATGTTCTCTAATTAGTTCAAAACCTATTCCCTGAAGAAGATTTCTTGTCAGACTGTTACCGATGGTTTTCATTCCAGAAATCAGCACTACTACTTGCGAGTTTCATGCTTTCCAATTTCATTCATTTGGTTTTCATTTAAAATGGGAAAAAAAAAGAAAAAAAAAGAAGAAGAGACAGAGATGACTGAGGGCCCTCTCTCTCTTCTTGCACTTCCCTTGATTGATAAATAACTTCTCTGTGAAGTCTCTGCTTATTTCTCTGTGGAACCTTACAGTTCCTCAAGCATTATTAATTTTGACATTACCATTTTTATGCATTGCAGATCTTCCTGACTTGGAGAAGGCCAGAGGAAACTAGTGGAAGATTAGGGTGCTAACAAGTAACAGGCCATGTAGTTTCTATGAAACCAAATTACCTAATTTGGTGCATGTATTGTGGTATGTTTCTGCTCATTCTGTCTTACAATGGCACCTATCAGATCTGATCATATGGCCAACCTGAGATTCTCCGAGTATCCAACCCCCCCCCCCCCCCAATCTTCTGCATATTTGAACATTCTCATAGTAATCTGAAAAATCTCGGCCCCTCATCTTTTTTTCCTTGCATCTTCCGCAAATATAAAGCCAAAACATGCTTATCTTGATACCTCTAGTTGGTCATCACTCGGTTGATCATCTCAGCCACCTTAAACTTTCACAACGCATGCTCGGAACACGTGTTCTAGTGTCGATTGTTCTTGCTTGGAAAAAGTGCTCTTCTTTTGGTTGTGCATGGAGTAAATTAACTAAGTCCAAGTAAAATAACACGCATTAAGAGTACAAAAATTCGTGTGTGGGTTTGTTTGCAGGAATATTTAAACCTTGATTGTAGATAGGGGTGTGCAATGATCGGTTTAAAAAGTGTTTTTCAAATCAAATTATTGCGTGTTTCAAACTATTCAAATCACAACTTAGCAGTTTGTTAGGGAATATAGGAAGTATAAATTAGCCACTGAAGTTTAGGAATTGATATACATTAAATTAAATTAAAGCAATATCATAGAAGATGAAAAATTACAAAACGTATAAAGTTTTAAATTAAAAGACACAATAATATGTTAATGTATTCAAGGTGCCACGACTATCAAGAATTAGTGGTTGTAGGGGTTCCATGAGCTTCAATTAAAACAGTATGAGCAGTTACCTTATCAAATTATAAAACTGAAACCGATTGTTATGATCAAATTTTCTAATAATTGGCAACTATTGTGATCCTTTAATAAAAGAATTACGGTTTGGGTATTTGGGTAAGTTGGATTTTTTTCTGCACATCCTAATTGCAAGTAAGATTACTATTGTTTCTTATTACGGATCCAACCCTTAAGAGAGTCGCTTGTGGAGGAACTATGCATGCAGGAGAAGAGACTTTCTGAAATGAGTGGCCTATAGCTATATGTATGATTGAATAAAAATAGACAAATGCCACAAATATATATATATATATATATATTTAAATTTTATTAACAAAAACTAATTTAGAATACATTAATTGTAAACTCTAAATAGTCCACGATGAAGTGGTTTTGGAGATTATATTAATGAAATGGATAAAATGAAAATGAATAAAAAATACCCTAAACTTTGCACACTAATAAATTAGTCATTGTACTTTATTTTTATAACATTTTTTTTAAATTTAATTTATCTTTTTGTCAAATTTTATTAACCAAAACTAATCTATAATACATTAATATAAGTCTTAAAATCACTTAATACTAAAATTAATATGAAATAGAATAAGTGGTAAATTACATTGCTACATTTGCGCTCTAATAAATTAGTCATTGCACTTTATTCTTGTAACCACAACTATTACTTTGATTTTTGTTAAAATTTAATTTAAAGTTAGCTTAATATAAATTTTAGAGTCACTTAATATTAAAATTAATTTAAATTCCACAATTAATTGATTTTGGAGGTTATGTTAATGCATATTAAATCAGTTTTTGTTAACATAATTTGTTGAAATATCGAAAGAAGGATTCAATTTTAATAAAAAATCAAAGGGAAGTAACTATATATCTTATAACAGAGTGTAAAGTTTGAGGAATGATAGTGTAATTTTTTTTTTTCAAAATAAACCTAAAATGAGTTCCTTTTGTTGTTTTTATTTTTTCGAAATGAAAATAAACAATAAAATGACTTTAATGTTTATAATAATAACAAAACTAAAAAATAAAAAGCCTACCCACAACAAAATTGCCAGAATACAGAACTGACATTCAACCAAACATTTCCCAAAGTTGTTTAGTCTTTTGTTGCTTTGACTGAGTGGTTTACCTTTCCTTTACTAAAGAGGAGTGTAATTTTGTGCACCCTGGGGTGACTTTACCCCAGGGGTAAAGCAGTCATTTCCTTCTTTCTAAAAAATGGGGTCCACCCCCGAACTTTACCCCGAGAGAAATGGGGTCCACGCCTAAAATGACTGTTTTGCCCCTGGGGTATTGTGCACCCAGGGTGCACAAAATTGCACTCACTAAAGAGAGTAAAAAGAAAAGCTGCCTGGATTAGTATTTTGGGGGCGTGTTTGGATGATTTTTTTAAAATAATATTTATTAATTAAAATATAGATTAAAAAATATAAAATATAGAAAATATTTTAAATTTTTATATTTTTTAATGTATTTGTTAAATTTATTTGACGACCCTTATAAAAGAACTCACATAATTTCTTATATGATATTTTTTATATATATTTATCTCTTTCACCTTTAAATAAGCATAATTTAGGCCTTATAAATAAAAAAATAACGTATATATTTTTTAGTGAATTCTAAAAAATTTAACAAATAATTTAATAAAAATCTTAAAATAATTTCTAAACTTATGTTAATCATTTCATATAATATTCAAAAAATATTTTAATATTCTAAAAAATTTAATAAATAATTTAATAAAAAGTTTAAAATACTTTCTAAGCTTATCTTAATAATTCCATATAATATTTAAAAAATATTTCAATCTTATCTTAATATAATTTTATTTTTATTATTTTAAGAAATGATATCTTAATAGCATAAAACAAATTGTCCAGAAATCAGTACAAGGTCCTTTGATTTGCATATGAGCACTGGGGGTGCCAAATTTTGTAATTTCATAAAGTTGATCTAACCCTCTAAAGCTGACTTTAACGGGTTTGCTATTTTGTTTGCCAAGCCAAATAATAGCAAAGTTAAATGAAAATTCTCTTCTCCAAGCCAAATAATAGCAAGTTAAATGAAAATTCTCTTCTCCAAGTCAAATAATAGCAAGTTATATGGAAATTCTCTTCTCCAATGTTGTTTGGTATTCTCAAAATTGTTCGTCAAAATTTTTGCAAAACTTAAAACCCTCACCAAGTTTGGCAATTAAATTTGGCCAAGCCATCCTTACCATCTCTTCTCGATAACGGTCATCAATATTAAAAGAGGTCAGGTCAGATGCAATTCATGTATGAAAATGCTTGACAACAATTAATTACAACCGCGACAACGAGCAGATTAAAAGAAGATGACTGGAGAAGGCAAATTGCTGATGTGGTGAAAAATGAACGACCACCAAATCTAGCTGCAACGGTGGCGGCGAGCAGAACTAGCGGTGTGCTATTCATCGTCTTGTACAGATAAATTGGGTTTGTGATTTTGAGATTTATTTATTTATTTGTATTAAATGAGTGATATTGTATATTTATTAATTTAATTATTGATTATTAATTTTATGTATGTGTGTATTTAATTATTAATTTTGTGTATGTATAAAAATTATAGATAAGGTAAAATAAATATAATTAAAATTTATTAATAAATAAATAAAATAGAGAGGAGAATAAAAGACGAAATTGAAATAATTATAATTTTTAAAATAAAAAATAAATTATTTATAATATAATAAAGAGTAGAATGTGACGTTTAGGATACATCCAACAGACAACAGGCGAATACATTTACGCATATATAATCTCTTGATTTGGCAAATGTAGTGGGTTCAGGTGTCTAAAACCAAGACCACTTTGTAATTTTGTTAATAAATATATATATATTTATTAAGTTAGAATAGAACCCATCTCTGTCCACGTGTATATTTTCATGCTCATCCACGTCTTGACTTTATCAATATTAAATTTTTAATTTATTTCTTATTCTTCTGTGTTGTCATCCAAATTATGGTGACTAAGGAAAGTAGCAAAGTAAGGGATGGGTACGGACCTAAACGATTCTGAATGGTCACGTGGCAGAAGCGTGTAGGTTGCCATTCCGGGAGCAGTTAGCAGTCTGCCTCCCCGCGTCAGGATAGCATCGCCCCACTGTCGGCAACCTCCCCCGGTCCACCGCCCACCCCTCCACGCTTTTTCTCTACTCAATATTTATTATTATTACTTGTTTGGGATTGGGGCTGCATTAAAGTTGCCATCTACCCAGTACCCAATCCATGTAACTAGGTCTACCTGTCCCCTATTCACTTTATTGATTGATATTTGACAAAATACATGTTAATAATAATGTATTTGTATATTTTTTATTTAAATAAAAAATTAATAATTTAAAAATACTTCTAAAATAATAAAAAATATATAATTACATGACAGTGATATTTTATTAAAAATGAACGAAATGATAGATTAGGTGATACATAAAAAAATATAAAAATCTTATTTTGAGACGACCCTCAGAGTTACTTTCATATATAGTTTTTGGGGAAATGATCTTAATGTTAGCAATAGAGCTAATTTAAAATTCCTATTGAGTGGTGATTTTACTGAAAATATATTTATGTGTAATGTTAGTTGCACTGCTATAATAGAAGTGGTCCTTGATATAGAAGAACTTCCTTGCGTGAATGGCGGCGACTGGATAATACAAATTCGTACGCTTTAAATCATGGCCACAAGTTTGGCCAAAAAATCAGGTTTCGGGACCCATATAATGAAAATATTTATTACAATTTTTATTTTAAGAATGAAATTCAAATATTAAAACTACTACAGAATGTTAATATTATATGAATCATTCTATTTATACATCATTTTTGTATATCATGAGCTATGTAAAGGGATATTATAACTAAAATACCCCTTATCTCCATGCACTTGTAACATCCCGTTCGAGCGATAGGAAGAACCGGAACAACTTATCCTGATGGGCCTACACGAACTTCCCAGGGGGGTCACCCATCTCTGGATTACCCCAGGTCAAGCACGCTTAACTTGGGAGTTTTTTGCCAACATTCAGCCCAAAAGGTATCCAGCTGGTGTTGTTTCCTTTCTTACACTATCCTCGATATATTCTAACTTCTCTGGGCCCTCGGGGTATTACATTCTCCCCCCCTTAAGCACATGACGTCCTCGTCATGCGACCTTACAACTGGTCCCAGACCTTCTCCTCTTGGGGGCTGCCATCCTAGAAGCCTGCCAGAAGCCGCTCCTTGTACAGGCCCTCAAGCCCCGGCGCCACTCCCCGCCCTCATCGGACCGCCTTCGCCAAGGGTCGGCTCTGATACCACTGTAACATCCCGTTCGAGCGATAGGAAGAACCGGAACAACTTATCCTGATGGGCCTACACGAACTTCCCAGGGGGGTCACCCATCTCTGGATTACCCCAGGTCAAGCACGCTTAACTTGGGAGTTTTTTGCCAACATTTAGCCCAAAAGGTATCCAGCTGGTGTTGTTTCCTTTCTTACACTATCCTCGATATATTCTAACTTCTCTGGGCCCTCGGGGTATTACATTCTCCCCCCCTTAAGCACATGACGTCCTCGTCATGCGACCTTACAACTGGTCCCAGACCTTCTCCCCTTGGGGGCTGCCATCCTAGAAGCCTGCCAGAAGCCGCTCCTTGTACAGGCCCTCAAGCCCCGGCGCCACTCCCCGCCCTCATCGGACCGCCTTCGCCAAGGGTCGGCTCTGATACCACTGTAACATCCCGTTCGAGCGATAGGAAGAACCGGAACAACTTATCCTGATGGGCCTACACGAACTTCCCAGGGGGGTCACCCATCTCTGGATTACCCCAGGTCAAGCACGCTTAACTTGGGAGTTTTTTGCCAACATTCAGCCCAAAAGGTATCCAGCTGGTGTTGTTTCCTTTCTTACACTATCCTCGATATATTCTAACTTCTCTGGGCCCTCGGGGTATTACACTTCTATATGCCTCATGAGAGATTTTTTTGTTATTGACATATATTTATATAATCCAAAGTGTACTCAAAGGTGTACCAATAACATTTTTCATATTATATTATTTCGGAGTAAAGCTAATCAATGCAATTTTTTTAGATAATGTATATTTATTTTATTTTTAATATTTAAATAATCTTATTGATTATTTTTAAATATAAAAATATAATAAAATAAATACTATTTATTTAACATTAAAATATATTTATTATTACTTAAACATTATCCTTAAATCAATAATTAACATTACCCATTATGGTAAAGTGTTGGGTAAATTAGATTAGATAAATTACATTTACAGTTTTGTGATTTAGATTATTCGTAATGAGACAGCTTTTTTATCACAAATTGTGGAAACTGAGAAGCAAATCTAATTCAGCTTATTCGCACTCTTCCATCTTGCTTATTAAAATAAAATTTTTATGGAGAAAAATAATAAATTATAGAGATTTTAAAAGAAAAATTGAAATTATATGATATTTCTTTACAAACGATAAAAAAAAATTAAAATACTAATACTTTACGTGAAATTACCTTAATATATGAGAGTTATTGATGTGTTTTTGATAACCATTAAAAAAAAAAGAATTAGGTTTAAAAATAAATAAATCTAAAAAATCTTCATAAATAAACAAAAAAATCACGAAACCCATAAAACTATCTTATTTAGATATTCTAAAAACCCTTTTGATAACTCTTATTGGGTATTAAGGAAACACTATCATTGAGAGTGATAAGTCTTTCAAAAATCTTTTTAATACAGTCTCAATTAAAGTGTATCAATTAATTTTTAAAGTCTGCGCCTTGTAGTAAGTCTTCATCTTGAAATTGTAATTTCAATTCTAAACGATATGAAAATTCTGTCACTTATTATTTAATCTCTTATAAATAAAAGATGATTTTTTTCTCCAAACTCTAAATATATATATATTTTTAATTTTTAACTAAGTTAACTTAATAATGGAAAGGGCCCAGGAGACACCCATGGCCTTTTAATTATTTTCTTTCTGTTCGTTCTTAAGAGACTTAAAGTTAATTTTTAATTATAAATTTTATTATTATATTTTGATAATAATAATATTAAATATTACATAAAATTAATAATTTCGTCTACAAAATAATAGTTTTGTAAAAATGTAGGAGGCGAGTGCAATTTATGATGAAATGTTTAAGATAAGATGCGATAATGACTCCACCTTGATTTGACGGTTCAATGGACGCTTGCCATCTAGCAACACGGTGCGGACACGTCCAAGGGCACCAGAGTAATTTCACCGGGTCACACGGATCATGCTTCGTTCCATGCGCTGATTACGATCTCCCCCTTTACTTCCTCTCTCTACATCTTTAAAGCCTATAAAGACCCCGCCATCCACTCCTCTTCAGATCAGATCACGATCAGAATCATAATCCCAGTCACAATCGCATCACGGTTTTGCAGCCGACGTTTGTAGAGCGAGAGAGCAGAGAAGAAAAGAAGGCGAGAGAATGGCCGGAATCATCCACAAGATCGAGGAGAAGCTCCACATGGGAGGCCGCAAGGAAGGCGAAGGGGCCAAGGCGGGGCAGCAGCACGCCGGCGAGCACAAGCCGGAATACCACCCCGGTGGGGAGCACAAGCCGGAGTATCACCACGGTGAGGAGCACAAGCCGGAGTATCACCACGGTGAGGAGCACAAGGGGGAGCACCGCTACGGCGAGGAGAAGAAAGAAGGCCCGTTGGAGAAGATCAAGGAGAAGATCCACGGCGGGGAGGGCGGGCACGGAAAGGACGGCGAGAAGAAGAAGAAGAAGGAGAAGAAGAAGCACGAGCACGGGAGCGGCCACCACGACGACGGCAGCAGCAGCAGCGACAGCGATTAGGTTTAGGCGCCTCCATCTTCATTTCACTTCTTCACTTATAGCTACTTCAGGTAATCTGTCTATGAAGATACATGCACCTATATATTTATATTTCATTTTTATTTCTAAATTTACATATATGTATGTATATGTAACATATTTTGGTAATTATGATTGTAGTTTAAATTAATTGATAATATTTTTTAGTTACTGAAAGTGAAATTAATTGCAAATATGTTCATTCTGACTTTGCAGGTGGATGGAGTTGGAAGAGAGAGAGGCTGCTTTGATGCTGCTGCTATTGTGTTTAAATGTTAGTAATAATAATGCTACCGTGTGGAACTCTTATTTGTATGAAGAGATGATAATTAGCGTGGGAATGATGAATGTTAAGTTGTCATACAGCTGTGTTTGGTTCTTGAATTTATATGAATGCATCGTTTATTTTCTCCTAGATCGTAATTAATTTCTGTTTGTTTAGTTAAGGCAGATTGAGCTAATTAAAAGTATGGGAACGCTAGTTAATCATAAACGACTTGGAATTGAAGAAAACCAAGAGCGTCTATGTTTGGACTTTGGATTGAGGGAATTGAGGAAAAATAAGGGCAGAAAATAGGGGAAGGGGATGATGGAGGGACCAAATTTATGTGGACATTAGGCTCTGAACTTTGCTTGATAGGTGTAGTTTTTTTTAACATCAATACAACTTGTGATTGCTAATCGAAGTGCTAGACCCCATGTAGACCAACTAATAATAATTTTGATCTATACCAACATTAAGTTATAAATAAGAATTCTGATATATTATTAGTAGGGGTAGGGGAGACCCCCAAGAAACCGTAGCAGCCGCCTTCGGCACCTATTCCTCTCTACCTCTCGCCCTTCGCATTTTCCTGTTCCTCTTCTTTTTCAGGGCAGAAGTAGCCGTCGATGCTTCGCGTGAGGCTTCTCCTCTTCTTCTCCTTCCGGCACTGGTACGGACAAGAGTAAGGTTTAGTGCGAATGGGGGAGAAGCGAATCACTGTTGCGACTATCCATCTTCTTTGACGACGGTGTGGGTGTGCGACTCTCTGCCTGCGACAACCGTCCGCCTTCTCCGGTGAAGGCGACTGCCTGAGGCTGCGACCATTCGCCTTCTCCGACCGAAATGACGGCTACAACCAACCCATTCATCTTCACCGCCTGCAACCATTCTCCGAGCCCATGCCGAGCTTCCTGACGGATCGAGCTCGAGCCGGGCTTTAAGGCCCTGAGTTTTGCTACTTGTACGTATCCAATGACGGACAAGTTGACGCACAACAGAGGGAAAGGACGAAAATACCCCCTGAAGCAACTCAAATTATGACATGCTTCTTCTTCACTACTCTTTCTCTCCCTGTCTCTCTCCTCCCCCGCTCGTGCACATTCTGGCCAAAATTTCAGGCCGTCTCTCTTGCTCGCTCTTCCGCCCGTCCGATCGCGTCTGCATCGGTCCCAATGTACAAAGAGCCAAGTCTTCAAGTTTTATCAGCCATAGGGCTTGGCTGGAAGTTAAAATTTAGATTTATGGAGATTTGGTTGTTGAATTATGTTAGTTTTTTAGTACGTTGGTCGATGGCTATAAAGGTATCGAGTGGGTGCCTCTGTTTGAGGGAAACCACCGGCCACTGGCGGGCGGTGATTGACTGCGTTTTTTATGGAAGTTGGCTGAAAGTTAACAAATTTAGATTTACGAAATTTTGACTGTTAGATTATGCTGATTTTTAGATATATTGGTTGATGGGATGAAAATAAGGATATCTGGTAGTCGACTTTGATCGTCGAATATTGCCAGCTACAATAACGGATGGCAACTGACAGTTGCATCTTTTTGGAGACAGTGCATCTTTTTGGAGTTTAGATCTACAGGTTAATATGTGGGGGTTGGCCGTTTGCCGTCAACTGCTCACCCGTTTCTATAATAAATACTGTTGTGATTGGATTAATTTTTTTTCATTTTTTGTTATAGATTTGCCAATTGCAAGGGTAGTTTTTGTCAATTTTATTTTGAGAAATTTTATTTGTAATCATATTTTTTTGCTCTGGCAAGCAGTATAAGTAAAATATTAAATTTTATTATTTATAATTATATTTATTATTTTTTGTAACCATTTTTATTTCAACCATATCTTCCAAACACAATCCCTCAAAAAACACTCCACTTGTATCAAACTCTCTTCTTCTTGGATCACTAGAATTATTTATTATATTATTATAATTATAATTTTTGAATATATATTAAATTATTTGTAATAATATTTTATTTTAGTATTTATTGTTAGATTTTATTTAATTTATAATAAAAATATCACAAATTTAATATAAATTTTAAAGAAATAAAAATAAACATAATTTTATTACAATTTGCATTTAACTAAAAAAATTAAAATTAAAATAACATTAATTTAAAAAAAATAAATACAATATTAATCCATAGATTCGGCACACACGATGATATCATCGAAATAATTTATATACATTTGAAATAATTTATATACAAAATTATTATATATATATAATAGTATACATATAATAGTATATAATATATTATATACATATAAAAGTATCCATTCTCCTGAACCCAGAATTGGATTCTCCCAAATTTAATTATATAACATATTATATAATGTTATACTATTATATAATGTATTATATAATATGTTATAAACTATCCATTTTCCTGAATTCACTCGAATTTATGAATTTTGGGTGTTTATCGAACTTTGAGATTTGGGGTTCCTCGAATACCCAGAAAATTGAGGTTCGGGCAGTTAAGGGTTCCCTGAACTTAGGGTTCGGGAATCCCAAATCGCCCGAACCCAGGAATTCGGGGATCCCTCAAGCCCCGAACCCTGAGGTTTGGGGCATCCCTTAGCCACTGAACCTTGGGGTTCGGGGTTTTAAGGTGGGTATTTTTTATTTTTTTTTAATTCATCTATCGTGTATGTATATGTAAATTATGTAATTGAACTAAGGATAGATGTTGTAAATTGTTATTTTTCGTTGAAACATGAATACTTGTTATCTTTTTTGTCAAACTTTGCGTAAACATTTGTAAATAATAATCTTCCATTGCTGATAGTAATTGCTAATAGTAACTAGTAATTGGCTATGATGAGGAAAATTAGGCTGAGCAAAGTTTGGTGTTGAATAATAGTGGTTGCGCGATGTTCAGTTGGGAGTGAGTAAAATGTCTATGGTGATTGTAGTCGAAAAAGTGAGTGCATGCGCTTGAAGAGTAATGATGGGTGGTTGAGCGTCAAATATTTAAATGAAGGGTAAATATGAATTTTTATTTTAGAATATTTTTAAAATATTAAAAGTAAATTACGGAGAGTAAAACATATGATTACAAATAGAATTTTTTATTGTTATAGATTTGATTAAATTTTGCTATTTGAGTATGTAAATTGACTACTTGAAAAGCTAGATATTAGAAATTAAATTTTGTTATTTAGGTGCGTAAATTTAGTACTTAAAAATATAAATTTAATGTAATGTAATTAATTTTATATTATAAAATTTTATCAATTTTATATTTTATAATAGTTTTGATTGTTATTATTTTATAAAAAATAAAACAAATTAGATTATGTTAAATATTCAGACTTATTATCTCAAGCATTTCACATGAAATTTGATTTGTATTTGCATAGCCATACCTTAATTCTTTTAAAAAAATATGTTATGGAAAAATGGATAACATATTGTCTAATTGAAATTTTTGATAACTTTTTGGTAATTTCTTCTATTTGGCTCATTATGCACCATATGAATAATATTATAATAAAAAATATAAATATTCAAGATCAAATTATTTATAAATATATATATATTAAAAATAAAATTTATTTAACTAAATAACTTCCTTAAATCATTAATTTTATTATAAATAACATGAAAATATTACTAAAAAATTAATTATAAATCAACTTAACCTAAAAAAGAGACTACAATTTATACATAACAAATTCATTTTCATACAATTTATACATTGATTCCATCACTTCATCTTTCTTAGGACCTTGATGTGACACGCATGTTAGCATAAATAATTATCCATTCTTATAAGTTGCATTCAATTCACTCCATAAATTAAATTTCAATATTGATAGTGAATATCTTGCAAAGAGAATTTTTTTTTTAGTTTAATTATAAAACATGACAGTATAATGTTAAAGCATGCGATATAGCAATCATGCACGATCAACTGTTGTAAATAAGTTAGTGGGTTAGAATGGATTAAGGTTGATAACGGAAGGATGAGTTGATTATGGGTCGCTAATCAGAGAAAAGAAATGACAGGTCGATAGTGACTTGTAAGTTGCCACTCGAAGCAAAGAAGAAGGGATGTGATCGACAAGATGGCGACAATCAATTGGAGATTAAGTTCTTCCGTTCGAGTTGATAAGAGATAAGAGATATGAGTAAAGATGACAGTAGAATGAAGGATCAGTTGATTTGTTCTTCCTTTTTTTTGGTTTTTAGCTCACCTTATATATAACTCGCACATTATTTTAGACTTAAGTAGTTAATAGGTGCATATTATAAAAAATAAATATTAAATAAATTAGATTTAAAAATTGAGAATATGATAGGTGATAAGTGTCTTTTATACGCTTATTTTGGTCTATAAACTTAGCATTTATACATTCAATGAGCATGATTTCTACTTGATTTTGTTCCATATATGGTTATGTAGATGTGGAGCATGTGTTGAATACACTTGGAGCAAAAAGAGTGATTTTGGTGCATGATGGGAGTGAAATAAAGCTTAGAGGCAAGGTCGGGTATCAATGCAAAAGAAAGCAAAAGATTTTCAAGAGCCAAAAAGTGGAAGATGATAAAGCAAGAGGCCAAAGAAGAAAACTAGCGGTCTTACAGCGGAATGCATACCGCTATAGGACCGCTGTAAGATTTAGTTTCTGGAACTCACGGTCCTACAGCGGAATGCATACCGCTGTAGGACCGCTTTAAGGTTTAGTTTCTGGAGCTCACGGTCCTACAGCGGAATGCATACCGCTGTAGGACCGCTTTAGGAATTGTTATCTGAAGCTCACGGGTCTGCAACAACAAGCATACCGCAGTAGGACCGCGGTAGCGTTCTGAACTTCAAATCAAAGCTCGATTTCGGCCCATCTCCGTCCAAATCAATGAAAAATGAGAGTTTTCACTATGCATGACTTTAATAACCTAAAAACCACTATATAAAGACTTATTTTGAAGGGTTTTGAGATTTTTTGGGGGCATGGAAGAGAGGCGGACGAAAGATTGAAGACTACTCTTGGGTTGTATTTTTCTTTGCTTTTTTTTTCTTTCTCAATTCTTCGTTATGGATTCCAACTCTTTTCTTTTTCTTATGATTGAGAGCATGCATAGCGAAATTATTATAGCTAAGGTGAATGATGAAACCTCGACTTCTAATAGTTTGATTTAAAGTTATTCAGTTTGTTATTTTCTTATCCATTCGGGTTGATTATTTGTTATATTCATAATGCTGTTTTGATGCTTGATCACCATTAAAACATATTTGTGATTTGTATTGCTTTCGAGAGATTCAATATGGATTAGACATGGTAACAAACAACGTAGGGTCCTATAATAGGTAGAGATGCCGTTATGCCCTATAAAATTATTTTGTGATGATCTCCGTGATTGAATGCATGTTTATATGTTCGAAGGTTATCTAGAGATAGTTAATCTCATATATATTCATAGAACTGAATGACCGTCGAGAGAGGCTTTTGGTTGTGATTGGATCATCGATTTTCAACCTAAGATAAGGAATAGCAAGACCCGAGTAACAAATAATTAAATCATAAAAGGTCGACGGTGGATTCACAAACCCTAGTGCCTTAGTCTTGTGAGTTTTAAATCAAATGAATTGTTTTGTTTGCATATTTTATTAGTAAATTAGTTTTCATTACAATTGAAGTCATTGTTAATGTGTGTGTTAGGTTAAGGGTAAATCAATTAGAGTAAACGTCAAAAGTTAGTCCTCGTGGGTACGACACTCTATTCATCACTGTATTACTTGTCACGATCCGTCCACTTGTGGGATAGAATTAGCCGGACAATAGGGTTTTCACAAAAAAAATTAGGGGAAAAATATATAAATATATATATATATACTCACAAATATACATGTTATATGTATTTCCCGCATCACCCCGCATGGGCCAGACTCGGTCAGATAGACTGGCCCAATCACCCAAGGCCAAGAAGGCCCGGACGACTTCGTCAAGGAAAGTCCAGCCTCCACCAAAGATCCGGAACTCGTAAAGCGAGCATATGGCGAGCTCCCCATAATCCCCCAACGAGCTCCAAGCAATCAACTAACGAGCTCCTAAAATATCCTCCAGATCGCTGGCCCATCCAGGTCGCTGGCCTAAAACCTCCAACTCGCATGAGTGGCAAAGCTGCTGAGAAGTCAGAGGTAGGGTCCGATCACTTTATCTGTAACAGCCCATGCCCCTCGTAATGAGAATCCCACTGAAGGCGATAAGAACTGTTTGTCCCCCATTATACAATCACTGTATTTTTATATATTATTTAAATTGTAAAAGCCCCTCAATATAAATGAGAATCAAAGAGACCATGAGGGGCAAGGACGAAAAGAATAATCAGATACCGCCACTCTGAGAGAATAATCAGACGGCGGCCGTGGACTAGGCATCGTTCTGGCCGAACCACGTAAAAGATTCTGGGGTACACGCTTGAAATTTGGGGGGGGGGGTTTCCTTCCTTCTCGGTATTTTTGGATTGACTCACCGCGGCCCAACGAATCATGGTCGGCCGAAATTGAACGTCGACAATACATATATCTTTTTCTTCAAAGAGTCTGTCCCGTGGATTTTCCAGAAACAACAATTTCCCGTCCTCTGGGTTTGCTTGAAACAACAATTGTGGTGGTCGCGAGTTGCAGATCCAATGACCCCTTATCTTCTTCGTTGCCAGTAGTGGTTAAACCACAACGAGTTACAAATCTAGTGACAATGGTGTCGATGGCGATGGCGAAACTCGGTTGGCTTGTGCGACAGGCAATCGCACAACCTTTCTCTGACGCTCGACCTAGAGTTGGGAAATGGGTCGGTCAATTATGCCCGACTCGCCTCCTGCTTGGCCCCCAAGGAAGTCAGGTCAGGCTGAGCAACGGGAAATGGGGGCCTGGCACGGTCCCATGACTTTTAATAAATGGGTAACGACGGGCCGAACAAGGCCATTTTGATGGGTCACCCCCATTTTTGGTGGGCCAGGTCTGGTCGCAGGCCACGAAGCACTAGCCCAACTTAGCCTGTTTGGTATAGTATCGGGTCAACTGGGCATTGTGTCTTCTCCGTTCTTGGCCCTTGACAATAATAAGAATAGGCAATGATGAAGGTGAGAGGAAGCAGACAACTATTGAAGAAGGTGGTGCAGCGACGGAGACAAGAGGTAGCCAGTGATTGCTAGAGAAAATGATGCAATGGTAACTAAGAGAGGGATCCGACGATTGCTAGAGACATGGTGACGAAAGGGATCCGACGATCGTTGGAGACCTGGTGGAGATAGAGATAAAGTGAGAGATAGAGATAAAGTGAGGGAGTAGGTGAAAGGATAAATGGGGGGAGATTTTTAACCTTTAAAATAATGAAAATATCACAATATTTTAATTGTCAATTTATTACCATTTATCCTGTGCATCAAGTTATCCGTCATCAATTTATTACCATTTTTTATATATAAAAGATATATATTAATAAAAAAATCGAATAAACAAGATTAAAATCATGAGGCACTACCTTAAATGAAAATAATCTTTTATATATTAACCGATAGAATAATGAATCTTATCTTTTGCGTGTCACTTTTTCTTTGGACTCTCACACACAAACAATTCAATTCTAATCCAATGTCTCAAAAGAAAAGACACAAAAGAGATTACCGCGGTGGTGATAGATAGATAGATACTTCAAATAACATAATAATTGAAGTTCTTCACGTCAATAGCCTCTGGTGTCCTTTAGGTCAGGTCTAATCAATCATTTACTTACTACAAATGTTATCAAATTTAATTAGGAACGACGCGTGTAACAAGACAAATGCAAATAACCTAAAAGTCCATCCTATCAAATCTAACGTCATAACGAGCCTTCACTCTAAAAAAGGACAGGAATCCAATAAAATTCTCTTACCAGTTTTACATTGTTGCTTCGCTTTGGCGAGTGCAGTAGCTCTCACGGCATAATAACGAAGCTTTGTTACGTTTTTGGAGCCTAGCTAGCGCCTCTTCCGTCTCATTGCTCTCTACAATGCCATAGTTTATGGACAAACGAACATCGTCCAAGAAATTCCTAGTTTTGGTATATTTGCTAGATTACTTTTAGTACTTAGTTAGTCCCAATGTTTTTGCAAAGACATAAGTTAAAAAATGTACGATTTTGAGGCTGCACTCTACTTATTATCATCAGGTTTTCTTTGTGGTGAATTCGTGATACTGTCAATCAATTAGAATATTTTTTTTTTGAATTACGCTTTATTAATGACATCCTCAATCACTCTGTCCCTAAAGTTACATTAAAGAGGTAAATTAAGGGATATGCCTAATTAATCAGGGTGGTAAACCTTACCACTACTAATATCACTTCTAAGGTTCTCTTCCAAAAAGAAACATTTTGTTTTCTCAAGAATCAAACTCACACTAAAAATCTCCAAGTAAACTTTTAATCTATTCTTTTATCACTTGGCTATGGCCCTCAGGCCCAGCCAAGGTATATTTGGTTATGCTTGTAGTTGTTGTAGCGTGGAAAGCGTTTCTCTACTGCTTCAATATCATTAAATTAATTTTTTATAATGGAGGTTGGTGCCCTCTTTTAATTGAGTATTCCTTTAATTACAAATAAAATCCATTGCTGGGCCTGGGCCTGGGCCTGGGCCTGGGCTGTTTTAAGGAAACGGATTGTACAATTTGATGCTGATTAATAGTCCATCCTATTTATTTAGCCCAAATTTTATCAAAATTTATAACTTACAATATTTATTTTTTTTAGTTTTATCTTTGACTGAAAATCGTTTTTGACATCATTTTGTAACTAAATTTACATACCAAAAAAGAAAATGATTATAATACTCTAATTAATCTTAAAAAAATATTTATAATTCCATTATTATAAATCAATTAAAAAAAATACCAAACTAACTCCAATTGATAATTTGAGAGGGAAAAATAGAGACAAAAGTGAAAAAATGTAACCGTATATTATTTTATTTCTATTTTTCTTTCATGAAAATTTTCTTAGAGCTTGTTTGGTCAAACCTTTTGTTTTCAACTTCATTATTTTAAGAACAAAAATAGAAAATAACTTTATTTGATTGCTTGATTTACGTTTCAAAGATTTTAAAACAATAGAAACAATAGATGAGTATTTTTAAATATTATAATTGTTTAAGACGCAGTGTCCTATTATTGTGAACAGTTTATAACAATTTTTCATTATGATTATTGTCAATAAACAAAGTAATTTCTAATTTTTGAAATTAAAAACATGGATATAGTGTTTAAAAATTTAATTAAAAATTATATTCACTGAGGAAAAAAAAGAAAATAAAAAGAATTGCGTGTTTGAAAATTTAATCAAAAATCTTATTTATTGAGGATAAAACAAGAAAATTTAATTAAAAATTCAACTATTTAGTGATTAATTTGCTTCCAAACCATCAATTAGCGCCACTTTTCTCTCCTTCAAAGCGAGTTTGGTATTTTTATATTTAATTAATTTGTAAAAATAGAATTGTGTACTTGTTTAAAATTAATTGGGATATTGTGATTATTTTCTTTTTTTGTATGTAAATCTAATTTTTTAGCCAAAAATAAGATTATCGGTCAAAAATAAAAGTATAAATGGATTAAGTGTCTCAAATTATAAATTTTGAGAGAATTTAATGAGTTTAACGATTTATTTATTTTTTTAATCAATGAGGGCCTGGTTGATTTGCAAGACAGACCTTTAAGCATGGATTGTATTGCCAAACCCATCCAAATGGCAGTTTGGATAGAACTGTATGCTGGCAGCGTTGCTGTAATATTACAAAGCGAAGCAGTAGTTTAATCAATGAGACAGACCTTTATTTTTTTGTAATATCACTGTATGCTGGCAGTGTTGCTGTAGTAGAACTGTAATATTACACAAATGTAATAGCACCATATAAAAAATCATCTATGAAATGTCATGATATTACTTCTTTTATTTTTTAGTCAGAATTTAGGCCTCACTATTCTTGGGAGATGTGAGTCTCACCCCAACTTAGTAAATTATGATTTAATCTCCATAAAACGATTTCACAGACTCACCCCAACTTAGTAAATTATGATTTAATCTCCATATAACAATTTCAGAAAGTTTCGAACCAATATTACTTGCTTTTTGCTTATATACAATGATGTCAATTTTTCATTAATAACCTATGGTTTCGACAAAGATATCTATTAATTTATCTATTTATAATTCTATACTATATTGTAAAAATATTTTCCTGCTGTACTGGAAATAAAATAAAAATATAGACAGATTTAGCATAAACAAACCAGCACTGGCAAATCTGACCGATACAACGCTCTATCAAGGCAATTGGCTGGCTGAGCAGAATGACATGTGTCCAAGTGTAACCATTACTGGGACAGTAGCTAGATTAGATGATCAAAGTGTGAACACAAGGGTCCTCTCAGAATCAGAATCAGAATCAGAATGCTATTCTATTCCTGTTGTACTTTCAATTCAAGCATTTTTGGTTATGAGAGAGAGAAGTGAGAGGGGTCTGGGCTCTGGAAAAAAAAAAAAAAAAAAAGAATTGCTCAATTCCAAATGAACTGAACTGAACTGAACTCCCTTGGATGCAGCCATTGGTTCAACAACAAAAAACTGCCCTTTTCTGCATAAATTAACAACAAAACTGAAAACGACATCCGCAGAGACAATACAGAGAACAACTATATCTTAATTATAAGAAGCATAGGTGGGACGCCGAATAGAACAAGTCAGCTTTGTTTTCCCCACCACCAAGTGGCAATGTTTCTCTTCTTCCAGCCGGCCTTTCCCAATGGCCTGCCTTATATCAACCCCAACCCCATCTAGTCTCCTTCCTAATTTCTTTCCCTTCATGGGTTTTTCCTTTCCCCCAAAACCCACCAAGAAAATCACCGGGAAAATCCTCGGAAACAACAGCAATTTAGCAGCCCATCTGGGTGTCCAGGGTTTTTGAATATCCCTCGAATGGACAGGCTGATCAGCTTGGAGCCTTCTAGCCTCGTTGCCATAAGAATCGAACCAGGCCAGAAGTGTTCCGGCGAGCTCACTCTCCGCAATGTTATGTACACCATGCCGGTGGCTTTCCGGATCCAGCCCATTAACCGGAGCCGATATAATATCCGGCCACAATCCGGAATCATAGCCCCCCTTACAGCCATCTCTGTGGAAATCACTTATCATCTTCCGGCGGATGCGAATCTTCCAGATTCGTTTCCTTACTGCGACGACGCTTTCCAGCTGCACAGCGTGGTGGTCCCCGGCGCGGCGATCAAGGATGCGGCGTCGAGTTTTGATTCGGTTCCGAGCGATTGGTTTACCACCAAGAAGAAGCAGGTTTTTATAGATAGTGGGATTAGAGTTATGTTTGTTGGCTCGCCGGTGCTGGCTCGGCTGGTAGCCAGCGGGGCGATGGACGAGGTTAGAGAAGTTTTGGAAAAGAGTGACCCGGCTTGGAAGGCCGCCGACTCGGTTGACCCGGATGGGAATTCGTTGCTCCACTTGGCGATTTCTCGGAGCCGGCCGGATCTTTTGCAGCTGTTATTGGAGTTTGAGCCGAATGTGGAGGCTGAATGCCGGTCAGGGTGTAGCCCGCTGGAGGAGGCGGCGGCGGCTGGGGAGGCTTTGATCGCGGAGCTCTTGTTGGCTCACAAAGCGGGAACCGGGAGGTCCGAATCCTCCGCCTGGGGCCCGATCCATCTGGCGGCGGGCGGTGGGCATTTGGAGGTATTGCGGCTGCTTTTGCTGAAAGGTGCCGCCGTGGATTCACTGACTAAGGACGGCAACACAGCGCTGCACCTCGCCGTGGAGAAGCGGCGGCGGGACTGCGCCAGGCTGCTGCTGGCCAACGGCGCGAAAGCAGACAGAAACAACTCCGACGGCGACACGCCGCTGCACATTGCCGCCGGCCTCGGGGATGAACAAATGGTCAAACTCTTGCTGCAGAAAGGCGCCAACAAAGACATTCGAAACCGGCAGGGAAAGACGGCTTACGACGTCGCCGCGGAGCACGGGCACTCTAAGCTCTTCGACGCGCTGAAGCTCGGTGACAGCTTATGCATAGCAGCCCGAAAGGGGGAGCTGAGGAAGATCCACCGGCTGCTGGAGAGCGGAGCCGCCATCAATGGGAGAGATCAACACGGTTGGACGGCGCTGCACCGAGCAGCGTTCAAGGGCCGAGTAGAAGCCGTCCGAGCTCTGGTCGAAAGAGGCGTGGATGTTGATGCTCGAGACGAAGACGGCTACTCGGCGCTCCACTGCGCTGTGGAAGCAGGCCACGCCGACGTCGCCGAGCTGCTGGTGAAAAAGGGCGCCGACGTGGAAGCGAGAACCAACAAGGGCATGAACCCGACCCAGATAGCCGAGTCGCTGCATTATTCTGGAATCACCAGAATTCTCATCCATGGTGGAGCAGCCAGAGACGGAATAATTACTGGTAAAGCATTATTTGAGGACAAATTTAAGAGCAAAGAGTCGAGGGAGAAGGGGGAGATGAAGAAGCAGCTTATTAATCGTCGGGGAAGAGAGCTTCGGAGCAGCTTCGACCGGTCGTCGTCGCCGTTGGCGGTGCTGTAGCGAGCTAGCTGCTAGGAGGAGACTTGGGCTTTTACAAGATGAAGCGAAGATTGAATTCTTTGTTAGCTGAATTTTCTGCAAGTTATATATATATATATAGATCTTATCTTATCATCATCTGTTCGTTCCGCTAATTAAAACTCAAAACAGCATTCTGTACTTCTCGATTCGGAGTGTGTAGGAAGTTGTTGGTAGCTCCACTCCTCCATCTCTTTCTCCTATCATTTTGTAAGATACATACATTATCAATAAAACTGTATCTGAAGAATGAAAGGCCATTCTTTTTTTGTTTTTTTATTTCGGATGCAGCTTGCTTTTGCGATTCACAAACAATCTTAGTTCAGAACTCATAGATATTCACAAACAATCTCCTTGGCTTAATTTGCCTTTGACCCAACAAGATTCTCTACCATGTAATCTACTAGGTAGTTGTAGCAGCAGCTTTCGAATGTGACAAAAAGATAGAGCGATGATAGCTAGGCAAATCGGCAAGGAAGAGAAGATACTGATTCTGATTCTGAGGCAGCAAGAGACATAAAAAAGCCTCCGGAAGCATCACACAAACTTTGATTCCTTGAAAATAAAGTTTCACCAACTGTTTAATTAAATTACTGACTCAATTTAATTATGTGTTTTTCCTTTTTTCAAATAGACAATTGCTATGTTGACAAATAATTTTCTAAACTTGACATACACACAAATTCATAATAATTTTACTAATAATTAATAATAATTCATTCCTAATAGTAAGTAAATTTGTTGTTAATTTTTAAGTATAACTATTATGATTTAGATAGAATTATTATTGTTACAGATATTTCCCACCCCATTCTGTGTGGGCTGGACTTAGCATGATGATTCGACCCAAAAGCTCAAAGCCCAATAAATCGAATTGAGCTCGCCAAAGCGAGCTCAGATAATGCCGAAGAGTAGGACCAAACGTCGGGATCAAGCGAGCTCCCCGTAACACCTCTAACTCGTTGGCATATTCAAACTGGCCCCTAGCTATGCAAGCAAAGTTCCCCGACACCTTTATAGCTCGCTGGTTCAGCCTGTCAGCTCGCACCATAGAAGGGGCGCATGTTGAGGCATACCGGCAAGCTTAGGGTCGCCCTGACTGGACCCATTGAGCCCATTCTCTTGACCCATTTCTCCGGCCCATGCCAGTCCCATATTTGCCTTCTAGCAACAACATCATTATAGCCGCACCTAGATTCCCGGACATCCTCCTCAGATCCCATCCGCATTAATGACAGATCTCATATGCATTAATGGCAGATCCCGTCCACATTAATGAGGGTCTCATCAACACCTCGCTGCGGCAGGGACATCCCCGCCGACTACTCCATCCCATCACCAATCCGTCACATCGGACCGGTTTCGGTTCGATTTCGGTTCTATCCAATTAACATTTAACTTCTAAATATTTTCGCAAAATATGAAATTACAAACAAATTTGTTAATTAAAATAAACCCATAACTTCATTAATGTTTCAAATCTTAAAGTAAAAGTAAAATAAAATAATTCATAAACTACCTCGTCAAATTAGATTATATCAACCATTTAGTATAGCAATAGCGCATAAAAGTCTAGAAATAAAAGAGTTCATGAATAACAATAACCAACAACAAAAAAGAAATAAACAAAAATTAGCAGATTAAAATTGCAAGTAATAATATATTTATACGTATGTATATATATACCCAAAAAATTAAAATATATATACAAGTATAATATCGGTTCCAATTTGGTTCGAACTACGGTTTAAGAAGAAAAACTAATAACCAAATCAAATATATCAGTTATTAATTTTTTAAAACCAAAACCTAACCGTTGAACCATAAAACCAATCCAAAAGGCACGGTTCGGTTCAATTTGGTTCGGTTCACCAATTTTCGGATATTTTTTGACACCCCTAAGACAAGCTCATTCATCGTCGAAATCTGAGCTCAGATTGTGGAACCAAGCGAGCTCCCAATAAGATTTCCAGCAAACTCTCAGCGATATACTCAACAAGCTCCCAGTAATGCTTCAAGCTCTCTTGCCTAACCGGTCAACTCACCGGTTAAACTATTCATCTCGCATAACAACATTGTTGCTGAATAATCAGAGGCATGGATCCACCTACTTTATCTGATGCAAACCGGATCCCTAGTAATATGGAGTTCCACTCCCGATTTTATGGAGATGATAAAGACATCTTGTCTCCCATAATATCATCTCTACACTTTTGCATTTTATGCAATTGTAAACACCCCTCACTATAAATAAGGGTCAAGAATACCATTGTAAAGGAGATAACAATCATAATAACATATTGTTACTCTGCCGGAATATCCAGATAATAGTCATGGAGTAGACATCATTCTAGCTGAATTACATAAAATTCCCTTGTCTTTGCTTCTACTTAGTCATTCCTCCTTACATTTTGACTCATTTTCTCATTGCGGGTCTACGAATCACAATCTACTAATTCTGAACATCGACAACAGACTTTAATATTATAAGGTTTATTAATGGTTTAATACATACAAGACTCTCAAGAGTTAAAAATATGTCGCTTGATTTTTAAAATGTAAAATATTAAGATTCGGTATTTCAATTATGAAAAATTATAATTTTAAATTTTTATCATGACTAAAAGTAAAAATGAAACCGTTATCTATACCATATAAAATGTCACATCACATAAAAAACCCACATATATAGTGAGACGTATCGAGTTAGACTTAATACATGAATATGATATTTAGTTTCTTAACAATTAAAAAATTTGGCATTTTGTTCTTAATATTAAAAAAAATCGAATTTGATAAAAAAAACCTAAATTTTATAAAAATGCCTAAAATTTTCATAAAAAGACATAAAATTATTCAAAAAGACCCAAATTTTATAAAAATACCTAAAAATTTCATAAAAAAATACCTAAAAATATTTAAACAAAGACCTAAATTTAATGAGAAATACCTAAAAATAAAACATATAAATTAAAATTTAGGTTTTTAAAATTATTTTTAGTTATTTTTATGAAATTTAGTTCATTTTTTAAATATTTTTAGGTCTTTTATAAAATTTAAGTATTTTTGAATATTTTTAGTTTTTTATGAAATTTTTAAGTCTTTTTTATAAATTTTAGATATTTTTTGAATTATTTTAGGTCTTTTTATGAAATTTATGGCATTTTTGGATTATTTTAGGTCTTTTTGTGAAATTTTTAAGTTTTTTTTTTATGAAATTTAAGTTTTTTTAATTTTCTAAATATTTTTATGAAATTTTTAGCTTTTTTTTTATAAAATTTAAGTTTTTTTAAGATGAAATTTAATCTTTTTATATGAGATACCAAATATTAAAAATTTATATATTAAATTTAATTTAATATATCTTACTGACATGACTTTTTTTTAAGTGACTTGTCATCTTATCGGGCATAAATTATAGTTTCGTTTACCCTCAATTATAATAAAAATTTCAAATAATATTTTTTAATAATTAAAATATTAAATATTAATATTTTACATTTTAGAGATCCAATATTATATTTTATGAATATTTATAGTTGCTATATGTATTAAGTATTTATTAATCATTCAATATCTTTTAATAATGATGACCCTATCAATCAAGAATGCTAACATAAATAAAGCCAGATATGTATCTATGTACATCGTATATCCGTTCTTCTTTGATAGAATTAACACTTTAAACAACATTCAGCTCTCAACTTTCTGAAGGAAAATGCTTAATAATTGTGAGTAATGGTGATAAATACATTAATTTTTGGGTTGAGTGTATTTATTATATTTTATTTTTAATAATCAAATAATTTTATTAATTAAATAAATAGTGTAAAATATGATATATTTACCACCAATTAATAAAATTATTTGATTGTTGAAGATAAGATTAAATAATTGTATCTTGTTTGAAAAAAGATGTCCAATTATTATTATTTAACTATTGCCTGACAATAGTCAACATTTACCATTTTTTTAAATTGCATAATACTAGGATAACAATTAAAGTACTAAAAATATTTAAAATTAATGTGTATTTATTATCCCTTAAATTAAATCCGCGTGGCTCATGACCTAAGCAGCGACTCAGCAATCGTGTGCAGGCCACGCTCTGGTGGTTGCTCGTGGGTGTTTCTTCTAGCCGGAGGCATTTATCATGATGTACACTTTGGGGTTGGTAAGCTCGATCTTGGGCCAATGGATCCAATGATCACTGCGGAAGTACCACAAAACAATGGACCGGCATACAGGTTGTATTTTTCGGGTTCACCTACCACAAGACAGCGAATTTAGCCGGTTATCCATTGGAGAACATTGTTACGAACTTACGATGTCAGAATTATTTTTAATTTTCAATAAAAATGACTGATTAATTAATATTTTAAATAATTAGTTTTAAGATTCTATTTTGAAAACAGATATATTTTTCTAATTCAAAAAATTATAAAAAAAAAACAAAAACATATATTTCTAAATTACAAATTATTTAAGATGTATCAATTTAGGGTTTACTTCAGATACGTTACAATATTAGTAAATATTTAATGATTTGATAAAAAACTAAATATTTTTCTTTAATTTTATGAATATTATATTTTCACAATATTATATGAAATCTTATTTTTACTACCTTACCAGAGTTGGTGGGTATCTTAAAAACATTACTCATACCCATTCCATAAGCAATTTTAAAACCTCAACTCTTCCTATCAAAGTACATTATGATGGGTAAGATAGAGTGCGCGTTGGCTATTGACATCCTTCATTAAATATCCACACTTAAATAATATGTATTTTTTGGTAATATTGTTGCAATAGTTAAAGGTAACAAAGGTATCTTATTTTTAATTTTCAAATAATCTGATTGGTTGATGAAAAACATATTGTGGTTTGAGATACTTAATTGCACTAATATGATTATTTGAAAATTAAAATTAATATATAATAAATACATATTATGTAAAAATAATATATATTTACTGCACTTTAATCATTTCTTAAAGGCAATTGTTGGGATTACTTTTTATATTTTTCAATAACTTGATATGGTAATGTTACTCTTTTTTGGAAAAAAAGTCTGAGGAACTCACTACTAAGTCTTGAAATTCTATTAAGGTTTAGTAAATTTTTAAACTTTTAACATTTATTTAAACCCATAACAAGGTACGGTCTCAAGTCTCAACCACCACTTAATAATTTTTCTAAATAAGACTGTACTCTTCTGTGATGTGCCAAAAGTGGAAATTATAAAATATCATTGGGGACGTGGGGGTGATGTCATCCAATTCCGTTGGATATTGAATGTAGTAGTGGAGTTGGTCCCTTGGTAACTTGGTTGGTAGGGTGAAATGCAACTCTAGTCATTCGTCACCGTTTTAAGAATATTAATTATGACTCTAATTAAAAGTTAATTTAGTAATTTCTTTAATAATATAAATAAATATTAAAAAATATTTTTTTAATATATAAAATCACTAATTTAATTTTTGTATTCAATTTTAGAACATAAATATTTTTCAAGTGACAATATAAACAAGAGAAAAAAGATTTGAAAAACGTAAAAATTGAATAAATAAAAAATATGAAGAATCTATAGGTAGGTCTTGTAAATTAAAATTTTATTAATTTATTTTTATTTTTTTCTTTAATGCCTAGATCAATATAAATTCCTTAGATGGAGTTTTTATCGTTTAAAGAATTATTTTATTATTTTTTCTAAAATAATGCCATTTTTTGTTTTTTTTTTTTGCGTTACTAGTTTACACTGTATTATTCATTACTTAATATTAAAAATTGATTCGTAAATTTAAGAAGTTAGGGATCTCCTTGTTTAAATGATATTTTACTATACATTATCTAATATTAAAAAATGATCCATAGATTTGAAAAGTTGAGAAATCTGCTTGTTCAACTGAAATAATAAAATAAACAAAGTATGAAATCAAAGAAAACCATCTCACAATAAAATTAATAATTTTGTATTTGAAAATATAAAAGAAAATAAATTTTAATTCTTTATTAATTTTGAAGCCCTCCTCCTTGGAGGCCTAGTAGAGATGGCAAATGGGTCGAGCGGCCCATGGACCAGCTCGGTACTATAGTAGACGGGCTAAGCCAGCCCAATCAGAAGAATGTGGGTCGTGCCAGGCCTGTGAAATGAAATAACAATTTTGTTCAAATGAAATAACAAAATAAACAAAACATGAATTTAAAGAAAATCATGTTACAATAAAATTAATAATTTTGTATATGAAAATATCAAAGAAAATAATTTTTAATTCATTATTAATTTTGAAGTCCTCCTCCTTGGGGCCTAGTAGAGATAGCAAATGGGTCAAGCAGCCCATGGGCCTACCCGCCCGACCCGGTACTATAGTAGATGGGCCAGACCGCCCTAGCTAGAAGAATGTTGGTCGTGCCAGGCTAGTGATTTGTGACTTGCGGTCCGACCCACCAAAATATCTCAAAAAATGGGCTGGCCACACAAAATAGCCCTACAAGACCCTTACAAAATTATAATTCAAGCATATGACATGAATAATTAGTTTGAGTTTTTTTTATGTATTTAAATAGTCAATTATGTTCTCATGGTTTAGATTTTATTATTTTTTCTTCAAACTATGTTAACTTAAGTATTGAAGCACCATCAAGAGCAATTTTGAGGGCAATTCGTTGCAAGTACTTATACTATTTGAAACAATCAAGAAGGTTGGACAACACTTAAATATCAGTTTATTTTCTTAATGTCATTTAATAACCTATTATTTATTTGCATCTTAATATATGTTTGTTATTGAAATCATATTAACTTTAGCATTGGAATGCCCTCGAGGTTGCCCCAAAGATAGTTTTTTGCAGGTATTTTTAGTATATGAAGGAGTTGGGTGCCCTTTAAGGAGAGGAATATTAAAAAATACAAAATCGATAATCGCTTGTAATTACTTATAAATATATTTAAAAAAATATTTATTGCATTTGAAAAAAAAATTAAAAAATTAAAAATCAATGGCTCACGGGTCAGCGTAATAGACTAGCGGCTCGGCCTGGCCCAACCCGCCTTGGTCCATATATTAAGGACCACAAGACCGTATTGGCCCCCAATTCTCATTCCCTACTTGACCCGACTTGACCTGTCTCTCCTGTGGGCCAAATTCGACCTGAACCACCAAATTGATGGGTCAAGCGAGAGGGCATAAGTTAAGCTGGGCCTTTGTCATTTAAGTAAGTTTGTACTTTGTAGCGTCTACTTAATGCTTTGTTCACCCCTTCGTTTGTTTGAGCTCGTCTTTCTCTTCTTCTCCGCCGTTCGTTGCAGGCATTGCGCAGAGCCATGGAAACGATTAATTGGGAATTAGATTAAATTAACAACGTAGAGTATATATAAGAAATTTTTAAATTTTTATAACAGTAAGCAACAGCAGCTGCAGCATTACTAAGTCATTCATTTTTTTAGCTATTATTATTATTATTTTGTTTTATAATTAATTATATTTTGTGACGGTCCTAATCTCACGAAACAAAGTTACAAAGGGGATGGATGAATGCAATGCGTGGTGTGGTGCGAGGACATCCATGTGTATCCTAGCTGGAATCCGGTGTGATCCAGCGGCCAGTTACGCGGCTGCAACCATGAAGCCAGCACCGACAGCCGACAGGGATTATGAGTGGCTCCATCGCAGCGTACTTCGAATCTGGCAGCCTGGCAAGTAGCAGTCCCCCACCCCTGTATTTATGTTTATTATTAATTCTTTATGGCACGCACTCGCACGACCGACACTACCAAGTACTACCCCACTAAAATATGGTGCGGATCTTTAGATTTTTTTTTTTAATTTTATTATGGAAAATCAAGTTGGACTAGAAAATTTTATAAATTCGCAGAATTTATGTATGAGTATAATATATATATTTTTTTTTATCTAAGAACTTAAAAATAATACTTCTACATTATAGATTTCACTTACACTAATTCAAAGCAATCCCACAAACCCTGCATGCTATGCTTCGTTAATTAATTAATAATTCTTTTGTTATTCTCACCATGTCTGTGGCCTGGCCTCTCAGTACGGCGAGCCTGAGCCATATAATGCAATACAACTCTTTTGCATTCGCATGTTCAGTACACGGCTGATTGGTTTGCTGTACCTTCAGCTTTCGGGAAATATTCTATGACAATATTGATACCATGGAGAACATAAAGGGTGTGTAATATATATATATATATATATGTGAAGAGTATTTATTTAATAATTGTATAGTATATATTTTTTATATTATGCATTGCAATTTTTATATGAATAATGCTAACTATTTCTTTAAGTACAATAGTTAAACTTCAATAAATAAATATAATTTATGTTTACACAATGTGCATTGTTTTTAATTTTATTGAATGATAATTTTAGAGCAAATTAAGATTAGTATTATCTTTATTTTATTGGATAGTAATTGGAGAATTCAGTGGGTTTTAAAACCCAATTTATGTGTTCAATTCTTATTAGCCTATTAAATGTCAAATCTAACTAATAAAATACTAACATGGATTTGAGAACTCGATGAGTTTCTCAAACTTTGTCCTTTCCTATTATCCAACGTATCAATTCCCTTGCGTACTGTCATGATGTATATGTGGCCTATATATATATATATTTGAAAGTCAAGATTTAGTGACCTCCATTTATATTAATACTTTTGATATTTAATAAAAAGATAAAGCCACCTTTAACATTAAGGTAATGTTTGTTAAAATGAGTAAAATAAAGGAGTATCAAGATAAATTTAGAATGACTTTTGGATCAAGATATGGAATAGTTAAAATAAGTTTAAAAAATATTTCAAGATTTTTATCAAACTGTTTGTTAAATTTTTTAAAATACATTAGAAAATACACAGTGTCATTTTTTTTTTCTTATATGTAGGGACCAAAATATACTTATATTGAGGAATATGAGAGATATGCATATCTTGACAAATCAAGATAAGAGATCATAAGATGATTTTTCTAAGAATGGTTAGATAAACTTAACAAATATATTGAAAATGATAGAAATTTGCGATATATCCCACCAACGATGATTTTTCTTCCTTGTGCTTGGAAGATTGACCCACACCAACGATGACCGACCGTCGTCGACAGAGGTTACTCAGGTTAGTATTGACAGTTAGATTAGGGTTTTATAAGATTTTTCAATTTTTTTGACTTTCAATTATGTTAGTTTCTTGATATATTTATTCGTTTGCATTACCAGCTGTTCATTTGTATTTCCTTCATTTGCACAAATGGATTTGTATTCTCTCATATGTATTTCTTTTGTTCTTCTTTATTGTAAATGTGTGTGCATTTTTTTGTATCAATTGACGTTGTTCTCTGTTTCTGTATTAATTTTTGTAAATTGATTTGTTTCTATATCAATTTTTGTATCAATTTCTAGTTTTGCATAATTGGTTTTCAGTTATTAGTTCAGTTAATTCAGTTTAGATTTCAATTAATTTAGTTAGTCGGAATTAGTTGGTTGGTTCGATTCAATTATTACATACGGTTCAGTTAGTATTTTTTGATTGGTTCGGTTTAATTATAATCGAATGCACACCCCTGCCAACCACACTCTCTATTCTTCTTTCTATTTCACTATCCCACTTATTTATTAATAAATTTTAATTTTATTTATTTTACGTCACCTATAATTTTTATTATCATAAAATTTTATTATTTATTTAATAATAAATATGAAGGTATTAGATTTTTATAATATTTAATATATTTTAAAATAAATTTACTAATATTTTTTAAAATCATTACACACATACACATTACATTAAAATAAGGAGACACACACATACACATAATTAATAATTAAATACATAAAATAATCAAATACACACACAAAATGAATAATTAAGTACACAAAATAATAAAATACATGCATACACAAAATGTATAATCAAATATACAAAATAATCAAATATTCGCATACAAAGAAATATATAATCAAATACATGTATATAAAAAATTAATAATTAAATACACAAATTAATAACTAATTACACAAAATATAATTTACCCAATACTTCAATATATACAAAATATATATAAAATATAGAAATTGCGATGATATACTACAAGAAACTTGTTGCCGCTACCATTTTCGTCTGATCTGGCGTCGTTGCCACTACTGCTCTTACAAGTCGCCGCTTTTGCCTACAACGCTCTTCTTCTTCGCTGTCGCCACCGCTACTCGTTGCCATCGCCACTAGTAGCTACTGTCGTTGCTTGTCGCTGGTGTCTTCTTCTTCTAATTTCAAATCTACAAAGAGATGTTGGGACAAAATACAATTGGGAATAATTTTTCACTTCTCAACTCTAGCGAACCATTTGAAACTCAATAAAAATTTGAAGAGAGACAAGATAAATAAAGAGATGGGTTGAAAATGATTTTTAAGCAATTTCCTCCTTAAATTTTAGCTTAGCGAGAATTTAGGCCACGCATTGGAGATGCCTTAGTTAAATCTTAAATTATTAGATGTTTGAGTTGATCAAAATTGGACTTTTAAAGTACATGAATTTACCATATTGAGTATATCTATACTACCAACATGCCATTGTTTTACAAACCATTGCTGGAAGTAGACGTAATGAAGGGTATGACGGTGAATCTTGGATGAGGTTAATTAGGACAGTGGAGCTGACTGCAACACTCACCCAATAATTAGTAATGCTATTTAAAAACAAAATAAGAGTGGAGTATTTATATTCAACAGTGTATGAGTGTACGTGTAACATATATTTAATTTCTAGATGAGTTTAGGTCGATTCACTAGGAGATTTTTAATGAAAGTAAATAATTATACCTGATTTTTTTTTTGTTTTGAATTTTTAGATTTAAAAAATGGTGTTGAAATGATATAAAATTTGTGAAATAAAGTGATTATAAGGTGTCTTTGAGTCAAGACAATTTCAATGCCAATCCCATGACTTTCCAATAGCTAGAAGATTGAAACGTAAATCTGGATTAATTTTGAGGTTCTGTTAATAAAATGAATCCCAAGATGATGATAATTCTAAATTAAACAATTTTCATACATTATATGAGAAATTCTAAGTTAAGTTACAACCATAAATTAAGATGCAGAATGAATAAATAGATAACTCATTTAGATTTAGGTATAATAGCATTTCTAATTCTAGTAACCTCCATACATGATATATTAAGAGAGACTCTAAGTTAAGTTAATGCTATAATCCCAACCCAAAGATTCAACGAACACATAATACTCAAATTAATTAGACTTATGTTAACACTACAAAAAAAAATCAGTTTTAGTGATGGGTTTTGTGACGAGGATGCTCTTATCACTAATTTGTGATGGGTTTAGTGATGGAAAGCCGTCACTAAAGTGGTTTAGTGACGGGTTGAAATTACCGTCACAAAATTACGACAGGACATCTATTTTCGTCTCAAATCAGTGACGGGATGGTGTATCCCGTCGTAAAATAGTGACGAAAGTAATCTCCCGTCGCAAATCAGCGACGGGAGCGAGCTGTCCCATCGCAGAACTGCGACGGGAAATGTCAGCCCGTCGCAGTCATCCCTTTAAAAAACCCCCGCCCCTCCCCTCTTCCTCCACAGCTTTGAACGCCCCCCCTCCGTCCCTTTCTCTCACTGTCTCGGTTCTTCTTCTTTACAGTCTCCTTGGTTCTTCTTCTTCAGTTATTTTGGTGCTCTCAAGGTAAGTATTTTATGTTTTTTATTTTGTTTCAGTTTTAATTATATTCTGTTAGTTTAATTATAATTTATTTGTGTTAGTTTAGTTGTAGTTATTTTATTTTTGTGTTAGTTTAGTAGTTTATATATTAATTAGTTTAGTTTAATTATTTATATTATTTGTAATGCTTAAAAATTAAAATGTAAATAACTATAATTAAATAATTAAACTACAAAACTAATTAAACTAACATAAAACTAATTTTATTTTGGACTAGGAAATCCGTGCATGTGTAAATAATGTTTATTTTTTTATTTTTAAGTTTATATATATTTTTAATGAAAAATATTGTAATTTTAAATATAATACGTAAAAACTTATATACTAAAAATATACTTACTATTTAAGAAAGCATATATTTTATTGTCATAAGAAAATATTTAAGTGTATACATTAAAAAATTAAAAAAATTCTATTAAAAATATAAAATAATTCTATTTAAAATATAAAAAATAATAAATAATAAATAAAAATTTAATTAAAAATTTTAAAACTAACATATGAAATAAATTAGATAATTATTTTTAAAATTAAAAAGGTATAGATTAAGATTATTATTTAAAATAAAACACTAAAACTGAAAAATAATATGAGAAATTAATTAGATAAATATTTAAATTAAAATATATAAGAAATGAAATATTAAAAATAAAATACAATAAAAAAGTAAACACTAAAAATACACTACCGAATTTTAATATTTTCTTAAAAATTAAGAACAGAAAATACAAAATAAAATTTTATCATGAAAAATTATTAGTTTTTATAACAATAAATTTAACTATAATATTTTTAATAATTCAATGAAAATAAAATAAAAAATGTAACAAATCAAAATTTGAATAATTGTTTAAGTAGTAAAGGAAATAAAAGTTTAAATTGCGTTAGTTTAGTTTAATAGTTAATTTATTTTTGTTTTTAGTATGTATGTTGAGTTTAATGATTATTTTATTTAAATTAGTTTAGGTTTTATTTTAATTGTTTATATTATTTGTAATGTTTAGAAATTAAAATGTGAACTTTATTAATTGTTTATAAATTATTTCTTTAGTTATTTTGTTATGCAATTGTATTAATAACATTTATTTTTTTGTTTTTAATTTAAAACAGATTTTTAATTTAAAATATTGTAATTTTAAATAAAATAAGTAAAAAATAAAATACTAAAAGTAAATACAATATTTATGAAAACATATATTTTGTTGCCATAAGATTAAGTATAGACATTAAAAACTATTTTTTTTTGTTTAAAACGTTAAAAATAATAAATAAAAGTAAAATTAGAATATTTAAAATAATGTATGAAATAAATTAGATAATTATTTTAAAAATTAAAATAGAATTTAAAAAGTTATAAATTTTAATTTTTTATTTAAAATAAAACACTAAAATTAAAAATTACATGAGAAATAAATTAGATTTATATTTAAATTGAAATATTTATTTATTACAATATTAAAAATAAAATACTATTAATGAGTAATATAATTTATTGTTATAAAATAAAATAAGTACACTAATGGATTTTAAATTTCAAAGTGAGACATTTATAACTAACTTAGAAAATATATTGGATACATTATTTTAACCATATTGTTCTTAATTACTCAAATCAAAATAAAATAAAAAATGTAATAATTAAAAATTTTAATAATTGTTTAAGTATTAAAGGAAATACAAATTTAAAGAAGTATTTAAGAAAAATTCAATTCAAACATGTAGAGTTAAGTAAAAATATTAAAATTTATCTTAATTATTTATTATCTCAATTTATAAAAAAGATACAAAATTTATCTCAATAAATTATTTATTATTATATTTATTTTTTGTTCATATTTATCAATTACTTATGACAGTCTGAAATGATGAAATATAATTTGGTTAGTTTTCAGGATAAAATATCTATTAGGAATCGTGCTTGTTATATAATTTTGAATTGAAAATGGAAGCTCCGTTGCATCGTCGATGGATTGATAATCGGTGTATGCCAAGAAGGGGTGGGATCACTCCTGAATTTTATGCTGGTGTTGATGAGTTTATTCAACTTGCATCTTCTCAAGAAAGTTTCATAAGGCTATGAGTGTTGAAATGTCCTTGTATGAAATGTGAGTGTTTGAAGTTTAAACAAGTTAGTGAGGTGAAAAGGGATCTTTGTAAGCATAGGTTTATGAAAGGGTATTATTATTGGATGAACCATGGGAAAGAAATGCCAATAATGCCTCCAAATGTTATTGTAAATGAATATTATAGAGAAGATAGTTTTAGAGATCAGTTTAATCCGTATGAGCAAATGGTAATGGATGCAACAGGATTGTCACATGCGCCTGCTACAATGCAAGGAGCGTTTAGCGAAAGTGGTCATCAGTCGTACAATATTGAGGAACCACCTAATGAAAATGCAAAAGCATTTTATGAGATGTTATCTGCTACACAATCCCCATTATACTTGGGTTGTGATGCAGAGAGTGAACTTTCTGCTGCAGTTATGATGTTGAGCATTAAATCTGATTACAACATGCCTGAAGGTTGTTATAATGAAATCATGTAGTTTATGCAACATACAATGCCAACTGGTAATTGTGTGCCCGATGACTTTTATCATACTAAAAAGTTGTTTTCTAAGCTTGGACTTGGTTGTCAGAAGATTGATTGTTGTCTAAATAGTTGTATGTTATATTATAAGGATGATCAATTTGAGAGGAGTTGTAAGTTTTGTAGTCATCTTCGTTTTAAGTCTGTAAGAAGTGGCACAGGAAAATTTAAAGAAATTCCTTTTAAGAGAATGTGGTATTTGCCCCTCATACCAAGATTGCAAAGAATCTATGCTTCAACCGTTACTGTTTCGAACACGAGGTGGCACTATGAAAATCGGAGAGAGTTTGGGGTATTGTCTCACCCGTCTGACAGTGAAGCTTGGAAATATTTTGATCGAACACATCCTGACTTCTTTGCTGATCCTAGAAATGTAAGGCTTGGTTTGTGTGCATATGGGTTCACTCCATATGGTCAATCGGGTCGCCTGTACTCTTGTTGGCCAGCAATTGTGACTCCATATAATTTGCCTCCTGGATTATGTTTGAAAAGAGAGTTTATGTTTTTAATGGTTATTATTCCGGGTCCTTCAAATCCCAAAAGTAAGCTAGACGTATTTTTACAGCCTTTAATTGATGAATTGAAATTGCTTTGGCACGAAGGAGTGTTGACTTATGACATATCCACAAAGTAAAATTTTATGATGAAAGCAGCTCTGTTGTAGACTGTCAATGATTTTCCTGCATATGGAATGTTATCTGGTTGGATGACATCAGGTAGATTAGCATGCCCGTATTGTATGGAAAATACAAAAGCTTTTAATCTCAAGTACGGTGGGAAAACATCATTTTTTGATTGTCACCGACAATTTTTGTCAATGGATCACCATTTTCGAAGGAATACAACTGCATTTCGAAAAAATAAAGTTGATAATTCTTATCCACCTCCTCGTTTAAGTAGAGAAAACGTATTTGGTAGAGTATGTAATGTCCCGTCTATCTTAGAACAACAAAATTGTGTTATGATCGGATATGGTGTGCAACACAATTGGACAAAAAGAAGTATTTTTGGGACTTGCCATATTGGAAAGATAATCTTATCCGACACAATTTATATGTCATGCACATCGAGAAGAATATTTTTGAAAATATTTTCAATACAATCATGGATGTGAAAGGTAAAACTAAAGATAATGGCAAAGCTAGAATGGACCTAAAAGAATATTGCAGGCGGAAGGAGTTGGAATTAGTAGAACGTGGTGGGGGTAAATATTGGAAACCTAAAGCTCAATATACTTTCACAAGAGAACAAAAGTTAAGTATTTTGAAATGGATAAAAGAACTTAAAATCCCTGACGGGTATGCATCTAGATTGGGCAGATGTGTTGATATGAAGAATGGAAAATTGTTTGGCTTGAAGAGTCATGATTGTGATGTTCTTATGGAGCGGTTACTTCCAACGGCCTTTTTAGAATTACCAGATCGAATTTGGAGTCCAATAACTGAATTATGCCAGTTTTTCAAAGAAATATGCTCAACAACGTTAAGAACTGAACATTTGGAAGTTATGGAATAGAACATCCTAATCATTCTATGCAAAATAGAGCGTGTATTTCCCCCTGGATGATTTAACTCAATGGAACATCTCCCGGTACATTTGGTTTACGAAGCAAAGGTCGGAGGGCCAATCCAATACAGATGGATGTATCCATTTGAACGGTAATAAATTTTATATTCATATAATTTATTGATTTTGTCGTATAGTTTATTATGTTTTTTTTCATAAATTAAGATAACTTTAAAATGATTTAGGTTCCTCAATACTTTAAAGAAGAAAGTTCGGAATAAGGCTCGCATAGAAGCATCTATTTGTGAGGCATATTTAATTGAGGAGACAACCACATTTGGTTCATATTATTTTGAATCAAATATTCAATCAAGGAGGATGAGAGCCCCTCGAAATGATGATGGGGGAGAATCTTCGTATCCACAAATTTCTATCTTCAATTATCCGGGTCGTGCAGCTGGTCCAATGAAAAAAAGATGGTTGGATGTGAATGAGTTCCAAACAGTAAAGTTATACGTCTTGCTAAATACGCCAGAGGTCGAACCTTATATTGAGTAAGAACCCAAACTTAATTATATTAATATATTTATGACTTCATATTAATAATTTTTTCATATTATATATGTTGATATATATATTTTAATGTTTCAGCATATACACAAACATGTTACGTGAATTATCGCCAGTAATCAGTGATGAAGAATTAGACAAACAAATCGAGGAGCATTTTTGTGTTTGGTTCCATAATCATGTAAGTTTGTAAAGTTTAAGATATTTCTTAATTTAATATTAATTATGTATACATAAAGTGATGAAAATATTTGGGTAGGTGAATTTGAGTGGCGAAGTTATTGCAGACTCATTAATTTAGAGCATTGGGTGGGGGCCAACTCTCAACGTGAAACATTGGCCAATGTATTTCGTCAATGGATACAAATTTCATACTGTTGAATGGAGTCAGAGTAGGTCGACAGAAAATTATGGTGTTTGCGTGTCTGCGTCAGGAGGTGGAGCTTCACATATGAATTATTATAGAAAACTTATAGACATACTTGAGTTAGAATATGCAGGCTTACCAATAAAAAGAGTAATTTTGTTCAAATGTGAATGGTATGATCCAAGTCCACGAGAAACTAAAATTCATGATAAATATGGAATTGTAGACATTCGATCATCAAGAAGATATAGGAAATATGATCCATTCATATTTGCCCAATAAGCTGAACAAGTGTATTACGCGCCTTACCCTGATTATTGTCGTGAAAAAAATGGTTGGATGGTTGTAATTAAAACAAAGGCACGAGGTACAATAAATGCTCCTGAAGCTAACATGGAAGAGCCTTTTCAAGAGGATGAAATATTGCAACGGCCTGTAATTGATGTAAATATTGACCTTGGAGGCACTTTATAAGATGATAATGGGCTAGTAGAGGAAGTTGATGTCTCTAATATTGTTGAGGAAGAAGAAAATGATATGTATGAAGAATCTGTTTCAGAAGAAGACGAGGAAGACATTGATGAATATATAGAAGAAGATGACTGATAGTTTTTTTTTTTTTTTTGTGCATGCTAATTAATAACCTTTGTATTTTTAAAATATGAATATTAATAATTTGTGTACCTGTACTTTTAGTATGATGACTTTGATGTTAATGTAATTTTTTTTTCACATATATATATAATTATCCAAATAGATGTCAGAACATTCAACACCTTCGGGTAGGGGAAGAGGTAGAAGTAGAACATGTTATAGGACCACACCTTCTCCAGATGCCAATTCTGGTTCGCAATATTCTTCTCCTGACACCACACCTGTTGTCCAATCCACACAATTCAATCTCCAGTCACCACCTCCACTACCACCCTCACAACCTTTTGCTCCCATGCCTCATCAATTTCCATATCTTGGAACCACGATGACGCCATGGGGTTATTATGGTGTTTCACCTACTTTCTACCCACCAGATGGTGTACCACCGAGTGGCCAATATGTTGGGGGAACTTCTCATATGCCAGACAGACATTCCCCATACACATTCATGCCGACACCGCAAGGACTCAATTCATCATTTGCTTCTGCAAAACACTCTGAGCCCATTCCAACTGACCCGGTTGGCATCAGCCGAAGAGATGATCGAAAACACTTATCTTGCGATGAACAGTGTAATCAGTGAGTATCGTATTTATTATTTTAAACTTATTATTTGCAATTATATTATACATTCAAATGAATATATATATATTGTGTTTGACAGTTTTATCTCTAAGAGTGGCCCACCAAGCAAATTGGGAAAGATTTGGAGGGCATGATATACTAAACCGTGGATTCATTGGGATGAAGTGCCAGAAATAATACGAAGGATGTGGCTTGAAGAATTTAACGTAAGCTAATTTATAATTCTTTATTAATATAAGTTTATATTTAAATTCTTATATGTATATATATATATATATATTTTTTTTTTAACTTAATGTAGAAGACGTATTTCTGGCAACCCGAGGAGAATGATCGCATATGACTCACATGGAATAAGTCTGGTAGACGAAGTTTTAGGAGCCATTTGCATCGAATTAGAAACGGGGAAGACGAAGCAATGTGGATGGATCCCGACGTGCGTAAGGCACTTGATGCAAAGTGGACAAAAGAAAGCAACAAAAAATTTGCCACACAAAATAAAAAAAATCGTGCTTCTGAGATCGGTGGGTCGCTCCACACTGACGGGTCCATTCCATTCTCCTTGACTCGAAGAAGGCTGGTAATTACTTATGCTAAGTTATATATATTTTTTAATTTATTTAAATTATAAGTTTACTATATTATTTATTAATTTCTTATACAGGCAACTGAATTAAATCGTGAGCCCAATGAGTTTGAATTCTTCAGGAGAACCCACACTAGGAAAGATAATCAAGAAGAAGAAGTGTGGGTCGATGACAGATCTAGGGCCGTGCTGTAAGTGTGTTTTATAAATTAAATTAAAAATTTTATTTTAAAATAATTTTTTAATTCATTTACATGAATGTTTTAATTTTATAGGAAAAATATGAAAGATTGAGTGCGGAGGCATCTTTATCATCCGCAAGTACCGGAGAGTCCTCATCGCCTGCAGTTAATGAACACGACATCTTCTATCAAGCTGTTAGTGGTCGGAATAGAAAGGGTCAAATATACGGGCTGGTCTCTCAAACTAATTTGTTATATCCATCTACCACCAATCATTCTAACCAATCATCTGCACATATGTCACAAGAGTTTGAACAAATGAAACTTAAAGTCACCCAATTAACTGATAAGTTGCTTGAATCCCGGGCTGAGAATCGGCAATTACGACAGTGGCAAGAACAAGTGACAGCGTGGCAGTCAGAAATGAATATAGTAATAAGTAGATTGACAAAACAATCTACTGCAGATGCTGGACCGTCGACTGTTCCAGGTGGATATGACCTGGTAGCTGATCAAGATGAGAGTGACAATGATGAAGATGAAAATGCTAATAATAATGACGATTGATTGTAGTGGAATGTTGTAAACATTGAAGTAAACGTGGGTAATATTAATATTAATATTAAATTTTAATTTTCTTTTTAATGTTAAATTTGTTTTATTTTTAATGTGAATGTGGGTAATATTAATTTTATTTAATGTTATTTTTAATATTTTATTTAAATTTTTTAAAACATTTTTGTTATTTAAATTTTTTTATTCTTATAAAAGAAAATATTAATTTTAATAAATATAAATTTTAATTTTATAAATTTAAAAATTAAAAATATATTTTTTGAAATTAAAAATATATTAATTTCATAAAAATATATTATTGATTTAAAATAATATTAATTTTCTTCTTAATGTTAAATTTGTTTTATTTTTAATGTGAATGTGGGTAATATTAATTTTTTTAATGTTATTTTTAATATTTTATTTAAATTTTTACAAAAATTCTTGTTATTTAAAATTTTTTTATTCTTATAAAAGAAAATTTTAATTTTAATTTTAATAAATATAAATTTTAATTTTATAAATTTAAAAATTAAAAATATTTTTTTTCAAATTAAAAATATATTAATTTCATAAAAATATATTATTGATCATATTAATTTTATTATTTTTAAATAAAATTATTTATTTAATATTATTTTTTTAATATTTAAGAATATTTGTGACGGGGTACTACCCGTCATAGATTGTTCGTTTTAATTATTTTTTTATTTTAAGAATGTTTGTGACGGGTAACGCTCGTCACAGATCTGTGACAGGGCAGTGCTTCGTGTCACAGATCTATGACGGTTTGTCCAGTTCGTCACAGATTTGTGACGGACAGTTCTCTGTCACAGATTTGTGACGGGGTCATTCCCGTCACAAATCTGTGACGGGCAGTACTTACCCGTCACAGATTTATGACGGGCAGTATTTCCCCATCACAGATCTGTGACGGGTTGAACTTTCCCGTCACAGATCTGTGACGAGAACTAATGCCCCGTCACAAATATGTGACGGGGAACTGTTCGTCACAAATCTGTGACGAAATTGCTATTCCGTCACAGATCTGCGATGAGTAACACTCACCCGTCACTAAAATTCTGTCACGCCCCATTTAGTGACGGATTTTACCCCGTCACTAAACCCGTCACAGAAAAATTTAGTGACGGATTTTGTGTTTTTAGTGACGGATTTTTCCATCACTAAAACTGTTTAAAGTTTGGCTATTTTGAAAAATTTATGACATTGAACACTGTCATTGCCCAAATGTTGTTTAGCCACACATTTTCATTATTACATATAAAAAAAATTAAAGGGTCTAAAAATAAACATACAGAATAAGGATTTGCAATATTTTACTTACAAAACTTAAATGTCGAGAACTTAATGTTACTGGATTGAAATGCAAGAATAGAATTAGGTAATTTAAAATGCATGAAGTGAGGTTGTTGGATCAAAAGATAAGCTTACTCTATTTTATTCAAAATGGAAAGATACAGTGCAAATTACAAGGTATAGCAACTGGTTTAGAACATATATGGCAATAAGCAGTAAACAAATATTATTCTTAACAGAAAAAAAATAAGAACATTAATAAACATAAGCTAACAACACAAAATAATATCAACAACGATCTCTAAATAATAAGAGCAGAATAAGATCAAACCGACATAAAATGAGAAAATTACTGGGTCTTTGCTCAGAAGTAACGGATGAAAAATAATAGCAAGCTCCTCCTCCTATTGGTTTTTGCCATCCTATATATTGTCCAAAATGGCTACTTTCTTTGTTATTTTTTTCTTTCTTTTTACAATTAAAACTCTCAATTTGAATTTCCCGACAATTTTTGTCATCATTCTCCTACATAATCCTTCTGCCCATACTCCTGCAAAAGTCTTTCCACTCATGCTCTCTTTTCAGGTGGAATACATGTAAAATTAATTTGTTGCCATCGTGCGAAGGCATGCTCTGCTGCAATCATTTCTCATGTATCCGGATATGTAATGTGATATCCAGATATGGCTTCATTAATATCTAGATATGTTATGCGATATTCGGATGTAACTTTTTGGATTTTTTCTCTGATATCCGGATACGCTTTGTGATATCTGAATGTGTCTCTCGAGTCTTGTATCCGGATGTTACAGTGACGCATCCAGATGAGGCTTCATTAATATCTGGATATGCTGCATGATATCCGGATGTGGCTTCTTTGGATTTTGCTCTTATATCCGGATGTGTTGAGAGACATCCAAATGTATTTTGTTGATATCCGAATACTTTGTGGGGTATCTAGATATCTCTCTCAGTTGCTTCTTCTGTTGTATCCATATGTGTTGAGAGACATCCAGATGTGTCTTCTTCATATCCGGATAGCTTTGGAAGGCATCTGGATATGTCTTTTGCGTATCTGGATGGGCTTCTTTTTATCTGAATAGCTTTGGTGAATAACTTTGGACAACATCCGTATATATCTTCCTTTTTAGTTCAATTTTGACTGCATCACGCTTAATCCAGATAATTCTTTGCAAAATAAATATAAATGCCAATTTATCTTATTTATTTAATAGAAAAAAAATAAAAATATGATAATATGTGACATTTTAACCACTAATCAGGAGCACCAGAATTAGTTAATTAATTATAATATTATATACTATATGATAATATTAATGATAAAGAAAATATATGTTTGCCTTGTATTTAATAAATATGAAAAAATTACTCCCAAATATATACAAACATTAGATTTGTATATGATATTTCATATATTTTCACAGACTATTTGAGAAAATGTTGCGCTTATAAAAACATTGCATGCTAAAATTATTATATGCCAAAAATAATTTTCATCTTTTTTTCACCTGATTTTTTTATAAAATATTCTAACCATGTTTGGTATCTTTTATTAAAATAATTTATTTAATGAATATAAAATCCAAAGAAGTTATAAAGATTTTTTTTTAAAAAAAACAAAACACTACGACGACAAAAAGGTAAAGACATTTGAGTGTGATTTTGTTCTTCTTGGATGACTTTATCCTAGGGTTAAAAAAGTCATTTTGGGCCTCATTCTCCACCTACCTCATTTATCTCTCTCTTTCTTGTCGTCTCTAACTTACTGATCGTTGCCTTACCATTGCCTTGCCTCTCCATTTCTCTCTCTCTTTTCTCTTGTCGTTATGCAGTGACGAGATAACGGCAGCAAGCAATGGTTGGTGAGGCGGCAAAGGAAGAAAGGAGAGAGAATAAGGGTGATGGATAGGGGGAGAGACCAAAGTAACATTTTTATCTCCCAAGATTAACAATATCACACTCAAAACATTTGGTACTGTTTTCAGGCGAAGACAGGTTGAAAGAGAGAAACGTTTTTTTGTTGTTTTTAGTAATAAATATAAAATCCATACACGGCATGTAATAATATATAGTGTTGTGTGCACCTTATTTGATTTGATTTGCAGTGGTCGCCAAATGCTCCATCCTATTCAAACAAAACAATGAATAAATAAGTAATATTTGCAACGCCTTGTCACAAACTTAACTTCATCTCATCGCCAACCAATTTTCTATTTATATTTTGAATCAAGTATAGACTATTACATCGACAAAAATACATAATATTCAAATCACAACGGTCGTAGCACGCCTGTCTGCCACGCAGTTTAATTTTACTAGACAAAAATGGCATAGGAAAATTCATAATATCATGCATCCATTTGCATTATTTTAAAGGAAGTTTGAACTTTATTGATGTAAACTAAACAGTTATAATCATTTAAACGTCGCCCAATTCTCGATTCTCAAGTGTTTTGACAAATCAAGGCATTGAATGGCAAGAGTAGAACAGAAGAAATTCTGATGCATATGCAACTTGATTTTGGTTTGGATGAGGGCGGCGAGTGACATGGGGAACGAGAAGAAGACTGAAGACGAGCCAGTGCCTGGTAGAACCCGTAACCAATAATTTACCAGAAAGCGATAAGAAACCAACGGAGAAAATTGCCCGCTAACGTTTGGTTGTTGGACCGACGCAGCCGATCTTCCAAACCATTGACTCAAAATTGCAGCGGATATGCAATTGTTGCGTTGAGTCCTCCCAATTAATCCGCTGCGGCTTAACTTGGGATTGAAGATTTGGAAGGACAAATAGCAAGCCGCTGCTTCAATGGACAGTTACCTGGCAGCCTGCCACGGCCAAGATTGCTGATCGCATCTACTCCCTCCCTCTCTACAATGTTCTAAGATGAATAATAATCTCCATGAGCGTAAGACACCTGGTATCTAAATAACAGATTATAGTCAATGATGCAGATTTAAGTCATGACAATTATAGTGTGAAAATTTTATCCTTCTGTGAGATGACTTCTTGTGAGTATCATGTATTGTATCTCCTGCTTAAAGGGTCATCGTATATCATGATTTACCCCTCTTATGTGTGTAGGACAGCGTGTAAAACCTTAAAATGAGAAAATTCACCTTTTAACGGTTAAGATAAATAGTAATCAAATTAAGGTTGCGTGTCCAAGTACTTGTTGCCATCATCAACGAGACCACGTTGAAGTTACAACCATTTATTAGAGTGTATGTGTGCAGGGTGGGCCCGCTCACCTACTCACGCAACAAATTCTTGCCAAAGGCTTCCATGTTGAAGATAAATGTGATATTTGAATCGAATTAATTTAGACTGTAAATTTCGTTGATTTGAATTGATTAATCTAACCATAATCTGATCCGAATAATATAAAATCTTCATCCTCAAATTTGCCCTTATTTTCTTACTTTTAATTTGGTCAAACTTTTAACTATTTGACTCAATTAAATAGCAGTTACCTCATCCGCAATCACCTCCAACACATGTGATATTTGCCCGTACGTAAGCCAATTAGCCTGTTAATAATTATAATTTATTTGAACAGTCTTTTAAAATATAAAAGATTAATAAATGTTGACTCGCAATATTTGGGTACAATCTCCCGAAGGACAGGGCAAAGGTGCACCCACCAGGGGCCCACAGTAATTGGCCACCAACCCCAGGTCCAAAGTGAATTTTAACCTCGGGCTGAGGGATTTTTTAGTCATTTTCCAAATCTCGGTTCTTGGTGGAGTAGGTTTAACCGCTGCCCGAGCGCGTGCAGAGCGATCTCAACGGACCGCGCGGGGATCGGGGCTGATAGCGGGATCCTCTTAAATCATTTTATAATTAAATCATCTGATAAAAATAAAATAGGTAATATTTGTATCAAGTATTATTTTTAATTTTTATTTTCAGATTTTTGAGGAACGGCAACTTAATCAAATACAATGTTTAACATAAAATAAAAACCAACAGAAAAACAAATAAAAATGAACCCATAATTATATTGCTATTATTATTATTTCTTATTTCAATATGGGTCGATCTATTAAATTAAGTTAGGTTTGATTTATATAATTAATTATAAATTTGTCATTTATAAACTTAAGTTGAAGCATTTAAAATGATTGGAATTCCTATTAGGCTTTTCAAAATCAGTTATTTGAATTATTTTTTGTCATTTTAATTATTTTAATTAGTAAATGATAAAATTAACTTAAATATTTCGAGTGACTGGATTTTATTGCTCTAGAAATAAATTCCACTGACTCGGTTTGTCGGTCAGCAAAATGGATTTTCGACTCTATATTTGTGATTATGAATTATTAGGAAGGATAGTGTTTCTCTCTCTGGGCCTACTCACGTCTCGGAGCAACTCATCCCAACCAGAAATTTTCTCACGCTCCAAGAGATGCGCGTACCGGCAGGCAGATTTTCCCAGTAACCAAGCAGCAGCAGCAGCAGCAGGAGGAGGAGGAATGCCTTACAAAAACGAGCAACTTCAGATCTACAGCCACACCAACTATCTATTATTCCTATAAATAACCTGCAAATCCAACTAAAGAACTCGCTCTTCGCCTTCTTCGCTTCTCTCTCGCTCTCTGTCCAACTAAAGAACTGGTCACAGATCTCTGTCCACGCCTTGCTATTTTCCTCCTATAGGTAAGCCCTGGCTCTCGCGTCCCTCGTTTCTCCTTCACTAACACCCCGCATTCCTCTCCCAATTCCCCTATTATATTCATGCTCTGCCTCTCCCCTTTCTCTCATATTCCCTCTCCAATCTCCTGTTCTTTTCGCTTAATCTCCTCAATACAGAGTTTTCCTTTCACTGTTGGATCTACAACTCTTCTTGCTTGTGAGTTTCATTTGTTTTTTTGGTATAAGTGGCAGATCTAGTCTTTCATAGTTTGGGACCGGCAGATCTCGTATTGGATCTTGCGCCATTAGTAGATCTGTATAGAGTAGCTGTTTTAGTCTTACGGATTCAATGAATTCTATCACCGTTCGGCGTCTTGTTCTATTTCATGCAGTTGCTCTGTTTTTGTATTTTAGATCTGTATTTGTTGTTCATAGATCTGGCACACAGGGACTTTTGTTTGTTTGTTAATGCCGTGGAAATGGAACTTTCATGAAAAATTCCAATTATCTAATTATCATCCATCCCTTAGACAAATATCACTGATCGAATAACTTGTTTCGTAAGAATGCCCTCGTCACGTTGTTTTGGTGGGAAAGTGCTGCTTAAAAACTTCGAAGGAGCCATTTTCTTTTCTTTTTTCCTGTTTTTTGTTTTGTGTCTATTATCTACCAACAACTAAGTTGTACTCGTTATGATTTCCCCTTCTATTTGATTTGGAAAGGACGCAAGGTTAAAGTGAAGTTTGATTGATTTTATCCAAAAAGATTTCAAATAATGGAAATTATTTACAGTTCTGTGACAAAATAAACAGGAAATTGAACAAATGTTATTAATCATCTTCACTCATGATGCATGATTTGGGATCTAACCTTAGTTCCCTTTCTGATTGCATAATATGTTGCATATGCATGTCTATTTCTAGTTCCCTTCCATGACATGTCAATGTACATGTTAGATGTGTCATATGTTCGTTAGGGGTATATGATGTATTTTATAAACAATTATTGTTTATGTAAAAGGCAATTGATTTTTGGGTTGTCGGTGAGCCAGAAAAAATGGCCTCCCACATCGTCGGATATCCTCGCATGGGCCCAAAGAGAGAGCTGAAGTTTGCTTTGGAATCTTTCTGGGATGGGAAGAGCAGTGCCGATGACTTGAAAAAGGTGGCAGCTGATCTAAGAGAATCCATCTGGAAGCAGATGGCTAGTGCTGGAATCAAGTACATTCCCAGCAACACATTCTCTTACTATGATCAGGTGCTTGATACAACAGCAATGCTTGGAGCTGTTCCCCCCAGATATAGCTGGACCGGTGGTGAGATCGGATTTGACACTTACTTCTCCATGGCCAGAGGAAATGCCTCTGTACCTGCTATGGAGATGACCAAGTGGTTCGACACCAACTAGTGAGTAATCAGACCTAATCACATACTTCAATTTTGAGAATTGACACCTCTGCTGATGATATATTCTTGATGTGTTGATGCAGCCACTTCATTGTCCCTGAGTTGGGGCCTGATGTCAAGTTTTCTTATGCTTCTCACAAGGCAGTGGACGAGTACAAGGAAGCCAAGGGGGTATGTGAACTGGAGCATTCTTCCATCCTTTATTTTGTACATTTTCTTGAGTTAATAATTGAGATCTCAGTAACTTGAAATTGACATATTTTGATAATTCACAACAGCATAAGAGTATTTTGTGTCTCTGGTGCAAGACTGTAGGTATAATGTGGCTCATATGTTTGCCTAGGTCCAATTTAGAATAACAAAAATGAAATTTTCTTTTGAAATTGAATCCTTCTGAATATTCAAAATTTTACAAGCCTATACCGTTAAGGAGCTGATTTCAAAATTACAAGTTTTCTGGCATAGTTGTTAAATCGATATTCGAATCGAGAATCGAAATCCTTATTTTATGAATCGTGAATCGAGAATCGAATCGAAACTTAAGATTCGGTATACATTCTCAATTTCAATTATAAATAATATATATCCATAGAAAATAAATAATGTACCCACCATGATCAATTCTTTTAAATATAAATAGATAAATAAACTTCTAAATATATTTGCTAAGTTTAAAATTATACCAAAAGGCAAAAGTATATTCATGTTGCCTTTAAATTCAAATTGCACCAAACCAAACCACTTTCAAAATAACAAGCTAGAAAAAAAAAAAAAAACCTACAACTATAAGGTTACTAATAAATTTCATTGTCCATAATCTTCACTAGTTATCAATCATCTTTATCTTCAAGTTCAAGAGCATCATCATCTTCATCATTTTCATCATCTTCTTTGTTTTCAAAGATAGCCAAATTGAGCGATTATTTGATTAAACCGCACATGCAGACGAAGTGGCATGAATTGGATGAATCGGACGAATCGCTATTCATGTCTGATTCATCCAATTCATGCGATTCATGGTTGATTCATCTGATTCATAGTTGATTTTAAGGGATTTTCGATTCACCCTATAAATTCGACTCGATTTCTATATGAATCGAGTCGACTCATACGATTCGAATAATGGATCGTACGATTCTAAAGGATTTTAGATTCACCATATAGATTCGACTCGATTTCTATATGAATCGAGTCGAATTGTACGATTTGAATCATGAATCGTAAGATTCTAACAACAGTGTTTTCTAGATAACTGCTGCTCTATTCTAATCATTTATAAGACAGAAGTAAAGTGATCGGTTATGGATGATGACTATTTGAATTGCAAATTACCTCCAGTTATGTCATTTTGTCCTTCCAGCATTTTCATAAGAGTTGGTATCCTGTGCTAAGGGCTCTCTTTCATAGTATTACTCCGGTTAGCTACCTTCAGTCTATTAAATAAGATATTCTATTGTTTCGTGCAGCATGGAGTAGATACTGTTCCAGTTCTTGTTGGCCCGGTTTCCTACTTATTGCTCTCAAAACCTGCAAAGGGAGTAGGGAAATCATTTGATCTCCTCTCCCTCCTGGACAAAATCCTTCCAATCTACCAGTAAGAGACTCAAATGACTCTATAGAGTTCCTCTGATCAGTAATTTGTATATCCCAATGCTATATTCATATAATCTTGGAAAAATTCCTATGCAGGGAAGTTGTAGCGGAGTTGAAGGCAGCTGGTGCATCATGGATTCAGTTTGATGAGCCCACCCTTGTGAAGGATCTTGAATCTCACCAATTGCAAGCATTCACTACTGCCTACTCTCAGCTAGAATCATCCCTTTCTGGCCTGAATGTTCTCGTTGAGACTTACTTTGCCGATGTTCCTCCTGAGGCATTTAAAACCCTTACTACTCTGAAGGGTGTTACTGCCTTTGGTTTTGATTTGGTCCGTGGAACAAAAACTCTTGACTTGATCAAGGGTGGTTTTCCAGGGGGTAAATGCCTCTTTGCTGGTGTGGTTGATGGAAGAAACATCTGGGCCAATGATTTTGCTACATCTCTTAGCATCTTGGAATCTCTTGAGGGCACGGTGGGGAAAGGTATCATTCTTCGCTCATGACGTTGCATGGTTGTAGATGTCAAATCCTTGCTGTTAGTCCATTCTAATTGTGATTCTGTTGGGCAGATAAGCTTGTTGTCTCCACATCTTGCTCACTTCTCCACACTGCTGTTGATCTTGTTAATGAGACCAAGCTGGACGATGAACTCAAATCATGGCTAGCTTTTGCCGCTCAAAAAGTTGTTGAAGTGAATGCCTTGGCGAAGGCATTGGCTGGTCAGAAGGATGAGGTATACTTATTTGCTTTATGTTATATAATGTATTTCTTTGTTGGTGTCTGTTAGTCAAATAAGCTTGAGAGGCTGGTTGCCTTCCTGATCCATGAGCTTCTTTCATGGTAATTTGCGCTTACCCATGTGTGAATGCCACATTGCTCACTGTTATTGGTTCAATTTCAGGAATTCTTCTCTGCTAATGCTGCTGCTCAGGGTTCAAGGAAGTCCTCCCCAAGGGTGACCAATGAAGCCGTTCAAAAAGCTGTGCGTGATGAGTTCATTCCTGTAGTTCTTTTAAGTTCTGGTCTGCACGAACCATTTTGTTCTTATCAAACGCTTGTTATTTCCATTTTCACAGGCTGCGGCTTTGAAGGGTTCTGACCACCGCAGGGCTACAAATGTCAGTGCCAGACTGGATTCTCAACAGAAAAAGCTTAACCTGCCAGTCTTGCCTACCACCACTATTGGTTCTTTCCCTCAAACAATTGAACTCAGAAGAGTGCGCCGTGAATATAAGGCAAAGAAGTATGGAATTCTGATAATTTTTGTTCGTTTTCCTTGATAGTCCATTTATCTCCCATATATTCTCATGATGCTTTTGCTACAGGATCTCTGAGGAAGTTTACGTTAAGGCTATCAAGGAGGAAATCAGCAAAGTTGTCAAGCTCCAGGAAGAGCTTGATATTGATGTCTTGGTTCACGGAGAGCCTGAGGTAATATCTGATTTGACTAGCTGATTAAACTGAAGTATCGAGAGATTATGTCAGGCATTGAAGGTCTCCGTATCCTAAACTAGTTCTGGCTTGTTTTCTTTTCAGAGAAATGATATGGTTGAGTACTTCGGAGAGCAATTATCTGGTTTTGCCTTCACCGTTAATGGATGGGTTCAATCATATGGATCTCGCTGCGTGAAGCCACCGATCATCTACGGTGATGTGAGCCGCCCCAATCCGATGACCGTCTTCTGGTCCAGCATGGCTCAGAGCATGACTGCTCGCCCAATGAAAGGAATGCTCACCGGCCCAGTGACCATTCTGAACTGGTCTTTTGTCCGAAATGACCAGCCCAGGTAATACTGGAAACCAACCAGAGGGAATCTCATTAGTTGATCTTGGTGCTATTAGTGATGATATCTAACATGAGATACCATGGCAATTCCCCAGATTCGAAACCTGCTATCAGATTGCTTTGGCCATTAAGGATGAAGTCGAAGATCTTGAGAAAGCGGGCATTAATGTCATCCAAATTGATGAAGCTGCTTTGAGAGAGGGTTTGCCTCTTAGGAAGTCAGAGCAAGCTTTCTACTTGGACTGGGCTGTACACTCCTTCAGAATCACCAACTGTGGCGTCCAGGACACCACCCAGGTTATTTCTGAATCTTGTACTTTCTCATTGTTTCTGGTCACTTGTAAGTTCTATATATAATTTGTCGACGAACTCACATCAACGCTCATTATTTCCCTACAACTGCAGATCCACACCCACATGTGCTATTCTAACTTCAATGACATTATCCACTCCATCATCGACATGGACGCCGATGTCATCACCATTGAGAACTCCCGCTCTGACGAGAAGCTCCTATCAGTCTTCCGCGAGGGAGTGAAGTACGGTGCCGGAATCGGCCCGGGAGTCTATGACATCCACTCTCCGAGAATACCCTCAACCGAGGAGATTGCGGATAGGATCAACAAGATGCTCCAAGTGCTGGAGACTAACATCTTATGGGTGAACCCTGATTGTGGTCTCAAGACTCGCAAGTACACTGAAGTGAAGCCAGCCCTGCTAAACATGGTGGCTGCAGCCAAGCAGATCCGCACCCAGCTTGCCAGTGCCAAGTGAATTGGTCCAAGAGAGGACTAGGAGCTCAGCTCCCTCCTATCCATCCATTTGTTATAACTGCAGTAACAAGATCTTCATAATTGGATCAATAATTGTGGGTTATTGGTGAAGTATTTTAGAGGCAGAGTCTGCCCTCTGGGCCTTTTTCTTTTCTTCTTTTCTGTTTGAATATTTTCTGTATTTTTGGGGTTTTGCCTTCACATTGTTGGAAAGGCATCAAATGGTTTACTTTACCTCATTGAATGAAAATCTGAAGAAATTTTATTACTACGACACATACTCTATTGGGCTGAATTTTTTTTAAAAAGAATTATTATTATTATTTGAATTTAGCTATTATTTCACAAACTCAGTCAATTTCTTTTTTGCAACTTAGATATCTGATCGAAAGTAACAAGAGGTTATCCTATAAGAATTTGTCATAACATATAATGATCACTGTAATTTTATCATACATAACATGTTTCACATAAATTTAGAATGAATAAACTACATTTAGATTTGGGTCATATGCAAAAAGTTCTCTATAGTTTAAAAATATTTTTTGGAGTGCTTTTATTACTTTTATTTTTTCATTTGAACACTTCATCTAAAGATTTTTTTTTTAAAATATGTATTTGAAAATTTAGTAGCTTAATTTTGTACTTGGATACCTCATCTAGATTTTTAAACTCGCAAAGATGCATAAATTAAAGAAAGTAAACTACTAAATGTCTTCCTATGAGTGGCAAAAACTCCATAAAATTCAAGTAAACTTTATCCCATTTTAAATTATTGACTTGAAGAAACTGCACCAATAAATTTGGCTCCAGTGATAAGAAGCAAAGATACAGAGCTAGCAAAAGGTAGGTAGCCATGGACAAAGGGCATCAGATGATACCGATAAGTTGAAAAGGATAAAGTTGGAGAAGATTTAAGGGCTTGGATTCACCATTTGTATCCTTCCACTGTATTTATAGGTATTAAAACCCCTCACTCTAGAAGGCATTGGTATAACACGCTTTGTTTGCTTGCAGTGAAGAAAGTGGTCCCCCTTTTTGAATTCAATTGGTCGGTAGGCACTTATGTGTAGATTTTGGCGTAAATCAGTTAATTCGTAAAATAATTTATAATTGCATTTGACAAATACGTTTTAATTAAGTAAAATAGATAAAAACACGATTAAGATTTAAAAAAAATAAAAAATTGCAACTGTAAGTCATAATTGTAATCCTAACTGATAATTATGTACATATAATATTAGTTTTTATATATTATATATAATATAGTATTAGTTGATAAATTAATAATTTAAATATATGTTCCTTTATAAAATATTTTTTAAGTTTTAATTTATTTACAACAATATTCACTAAATAAAATTATTATCTTAGAAATATTATAACAATATCTAAAAAATAGAAAAAAAAAATCATTTTTCGCAAAGTGTGTAATCATTTTATGGTTTTCATTTCAGTTGCCAGATTTTTTTACTAATTTTATTTTGTTTCATAATTAATTTAAGTATAATTTAAATGTGCATTTTTTAATTCTGGTTGTCAATATCATATATTTTTATGTGTTAGTTGCCCATTCTTTAATTTAATAAAAAAAATTTGTTCTTACTAAAATTTTATTTAATTATGTAATTTGTTAAACAAAAAAAATGACATTGATGATTCAATAAGAGAATGCTGACAATTCAACAAAAATATTAATGATAGTAAATCTCTATCTCTCTCTTTATTTTGTAATGAAGTCAAATCTATTCAAACTCATTCACGATGTAGATGGTTATTTCATCGTCATTCTAGATGTAGACGATTATTTCATATCTAAAATGATCTAAAAGTATAAATGATAGAAAACTTGGACTATTTGGACTCATTCACAATGAACCCAAATAGATGGATTCATTGACAATAAATCTAGATTCGGCCTATGATTATTGTTTAAATTGATTATCATTATCTCTCTTATTCTTTTTTTTTTTAGAAAACTTTGAGTTAATTGCGAATGACTTAAAATCTAGTTTGAGTTTATCATTTGAATTCCTCATCATCATCTCTTTTTTGCTTTTTTTTTTTTGCAATGAATCTAGGTTCATTCACAATGAGCACAGGTTTAGCTTAGGGTTCATCGCTTGAATTCATCATCATCATCTCTCTTTCTAAGATGAACTTGGCTTCATTGTGAACGAATCTAAGGGTAAGTTTGATTGCAAGCATGGAATTTGCATAGAAAAAAAATATTTTTTAGACAATTGAATTATCTAGAATTAAATTCCAGAGAAAATATCAATTAAAGGTGTTTGATTAATTTAATTTTTTACTTAAAAATTGTAATGTTTTTTCAACTTTTGGTGTTTGATTGTCATTATTTTTCATGAAAACAATCACATACACACATGTTGATAATCAATAACCAAATACACAAATCAATAATTAATTATAAAATAATCAAATATATATATATATACAAAATATTCAAAAAAATAAATCAAATATACATACAACCAAATACACCCAACAAGAGGATGAAGGAGCTGCTGTCACCCTCCACCGTTGCCATCGCCGTTGTCACTAGTCGCCGCTGCCATCGTCGCTATCGCCATCACCATTCACCCTTTGATCACTAACTCTCACTCGTCTTCTCATTCGATCGCCCCTCTCTCGCTCAAATCGCTAGCCAAGCTTCCCCTTATCCTCATGACCACTGATCACACTTCTCCTCTTCCTTGCGATTGCCGACCACTCTTCTCCTCTGCCAAATCGAGGCTTTGAATGATTTGCAGAGAGGAGATGGAGACTTGGGTTAATTTTCCATTTCCCTAGAAAATTTATTCCAACTCCCCATTGAGGAAAATTTTTTCCAACAAAAGTGGGAAATAGGCAAACTGTGACTCAAAGTAGGAAAATAATTTACTTGAAAAATTTGGCCAATCAAACACTTCAAAGACTAGAATTTGGGTGAAAATTGGCCATTTTCTATGAAAAATGTGTGCAATGCATTTGATTGCAAGTATGTAATTTGCATGGAAATAAAATATTTTCTATGTATAATTGAATTGTCTAAAATTAAATTTAAGAGAAAATATCAATTGAATGTGTTTGATTGCCTTAATTTTCTATCTATAAATTGTAATATTTTTTCAACTTTTGGTGTTTGATTGCCATAAAATTTTAGGAAATTGTCTAAAAATAAATCAAATATACATATACAAAATATTTAAAAAATAAATCAAATACACATACACCCAGAGGATGAAGGAGCCGTCGTTGCCATTGTCGTCGTCACTCTTGCTCGCCCTCTCGTTCGCTTGCCCTCTATCTTAGTCTGTCGCTAACATCACTAGCAGTTGTTGCCATCGCTGGCCGTTGTCACTATCGCTCTTGCTCAACTGTCTCTCGCTCGCCCTTTATCTCACTCAGTTCGTCGCTACCATCACTGGCAGTGGCTGCCATCGCCGCTGCAACCATTGTTGTTCACTTCTCGGCCGCTCATTGTCGCTCTCGCTCGTTGCCTCTCGTTTGCCTTTTCGTTCGCTCGCCTTTTCTCTTGCTTAGTTCGTCGTTGTCTCTTGTTCCTCGTGATTGCTGGCTGAGCTTCCTCTTAGCTTCGCTGACCGCTATTCTTCTCCTTCGTGCTTCCTCTAAGCTTTACGAGTTTTTGAACGATTTGCAAAGACGGGATGGAAACGTGGGCTTTCCAATTTCTTGAAAATTTGTTCCAACCTCCCCAACGAGAATTTGTTTTCCAACAAAAATGAGAAGACCATCATGTGACTAAAAGTTAGAATTTAATTTACTTAAAATATTTAGCCAATCAAATACCTTAAAAGTTAAAATTTAGCTAAAAAATGATCATTTTTTTATAAAAAATATGACCAATCAAACATGCCTTAAGTGGTTGGTTTTATTCACTATGAACCTAAATTTAATTTATGTTTATTATCTCTCTTTTCAGTGATAGATGATCGATAGCTATTGATTGTTTGTTATATTTTAATTATTTTTAAAATAATAAGAGAAAGAAATGAGAAAAAAATAAGAGAGTGAGAGATAAAAGGGTAAAATAGATTTTTAATTTTTTTTAGGGGGTAGTTATTTCAATTATTTTTGCAATCTTGCCGAGTTTTAAAAGTTTTTTTTTGTTTTTTTTACCCTTATTTGGTGGACACAAAATGATAAACACATGCGCCGAAATAGGTGACGTGGCCATTGACAGTAACATGGTATGATACATGAACGCTGTAGCAATGACATGGACACTGTTACCATGATGCACTTTTGAAAGTAATAAAGTACAAAGTTAAGGGGAATTGTTTTAATTTTATTATAATGAAGAATCCTATATAAATATAAACTTGTATGTAGTATAATATTTGTAAGAAAAATTTTAGAAAGTTGACTGACTCATCGACAGGGTTATCAAAAGGGGTAAAAAGACATTTTGCTCCCACACTCTACTTTCTCTTTTTCCTCCCATGAATTTGCCCTGTCCCTACTGTTCTCGCCTCCTCTGCCATAGTCGTTGTTGTCGTCTCGCCTCTTTTCCGTCACCCTTCTGCCATCATTGCCTTGTCTTGCCTCGCCAACAGTCAATGTAGTTACTATCGGCGAGGCGAAGATAGTAGAGGGGTGACAGAAACGAAGCGAGGCAAAGCAGCAAGGCCATGACAAGAGAGACGAGAGCAACAGGATGGGGCAGTAGCCTGCTTTGTAAATTTACAAAGTGGGCGGGGTAAAATCATCTTTTTGTCCCCTTTTTGTGAGCCGCTTGATAGGCCCGTTAGGTCCCGTAAAACTAAAACAGAAATGTAAATAATTATCAAATTAGGGGTATAGTTATAAAAATAATTATATTATATTTAGTACAAAATTTGTACCAAACTCGTGTAAAATTTATTTGTTTTTCCAATCTCTTAAAAAGATTTTCTTGGCTGGAGCGGACTAACTTTTTGAAGTTACCTCGGACCTCGGTCTCTGTCCTTAGGTCCGTTACATTCCCCCGAGTCCGAGATTTCCCCTGAAACTGATATCAATTCTTTCTCCTTCTGTAGTTCTAATTCAGAGGGGAGATGTACAAATCGAAGATTCAAGAGCTTTGCCATCGGAATTCGTGGAGTTTACCGGCGTACTCCACCGCCAAAGTCGGTCCTGATCACAATCCTCGCTTCTCCGCTACCGTCACCGTCAATGGCGTTCCCTTTCAGACTGTTGATCGGAGCCAAACAGCGAAAGAGGCTGAGAACAAAGCTGCAAAGATCGCTTTCGACCATTTCTCTACCCCGAACCGGCCAACTCACATTCCTCGAAGTCACAGTAACTTCCCTTCGCAATCTGTTGCCTTTACTTTTCAGATGCAGAGTAGACGATAATGACATCTAGGAACCCTAACCCTTGAATTCTTTTTGCTTTGGGAACTTTTCTTGGGCCTATACAAGTTGAGCAGTTGATGAAAATGTGTTGGGATAGACAGAGGTGATGAGCCTTGGTTCTCTGCGTTGGAGCCCTGTAACTGTAAGCATTAGTTGCTTTCTCACGAAGTCCCCTGTCAAGTGTTTATCGGGTTTAAGGCTGAAGGGGCTTACCACTGAAGCCTAATAGGGTATTGCTGGACTCATGGACAGCACCTGGGTGCGACCGGGTGCTGTGGTTCGCACTGGGTTCCCAGCCTTGCCATGCCTAATCTCATGAGTCAGGCAGGATTTGTTTGCACGGTGTCCCTTGGATATTTAGCCTTACATTGTTTTATCCAAAGAAGGTATTGCACTCTTCTTCTGGCCCCAAAATAATAATAATGAAAATAAAAAAGAAACCATCTGAAAAATGTACTCAGTTTCCATATAAAATAGCCATTGGACATTTCAAAACCACTTTTTTAGGCAGAGGGGAATTTGTGGAAGGGAAAGGGAAATGGGAAGGACGAAACAAGTGATACGGGCAGTTGTTATTTCCCTCTACTTGGTTTTTAAAGAAACTGAAAAGAATATGCTTCATCTTGTTTGATATCTAAGGAAAACGGAAAAGAAATATAGGTTAACTATCATGTTCACAAGAGGAGAGGAAATGTAAACCAAATTTGAATTAATGTAAACTTGTTTGATTATCTGTCATTCCTTTTCTTCCTTAATCTCTTTTTGGTGCTTATGATAGCATCTTATCAAACCTGCTTCATAAATATAGTTCAAATTGTTTTCATAATAGTTTTTCATGATCTTGCAGGTTTCCAAGCTTCAATCACAACTTACAATATTAATCCATTGTCCGGAGGAGGTACTTCAAAGCCAACCACAACAAATTTAACACTGAATACACTGGTGAATGAAACTCCAGAGGTGGAGAAATTTATAGGTCAGTGAAATTGATCTTAGCACCATTTACTTCTTGTAAATTATGAGTTAATTTTTGCGATTGCAATGATTTCTTGAGTTTGGAGCTGATTTTAGAGTCTTCACAAAATTAAAGCTCTGTACAAAAAAGTTTTCCCAAACTGAAACTTCCTCTGAACTATTGCCTGAAATATAATTTCCTCATCAGATCACAAGCCACATCATGCAAAAGGAGTGAGAGGATCCAAGAGAAAACCGCTGGCTGAGCCAGTGATTGTACTCGGGCCAATGGTTCCTAAGAAAATGGAAACTGCCAGCCAGCAGTTCCCAATAAATTGGAAGCACTGGTTCCCATTTTTGGCAACTGCTATTGGAAGTTTCCAGAAACTGCTGGCCCAGTCAGCGGTTCTCATTGGGAATGGCTGGTTCCACCAACCCTTTCCCAATTATTTTTTGCTACATGACTGCTGATGTGGCAGGGGAGTTCTATTTTGGGAAATAGTTTGGTTGTGGTTTTAGTTTGGAAAATGTTTTAATGGAAAGTTTTAGTTTTGTAAAAAAAATTGCACTTTTATATAATCCCTTATAATAAATCCAGCCATTCGTTTATATTTTTCAACTGTTATTTTCTTATTCTTTCTGAGAAAATAAGTTGGAGGTGAAATTGATGTGTGTTTTTAATCTAAACATTTTCAGAACACTGCTTAATGATAAAATTCAGAATACAAAAATACAGGAAGTGGGATTGCAGTCTGTTGTTGTTGATGTCTAAGAAGGTCTTCCTCTTCCTTCTTGTGATCTGCTATGTGCTGTCTAAGAAGGTAAATCAAAAAGGAAAAATCTGTCCAAGAAAGTCAAATTTTTTGTCTATGAAATTTGTTGACCTTTTGTTGGGGAATATGATGTTGAGAACAAAAAGTACAGAACCCATAGTTTACAGTATGCAGTAACAAACATAACAGTGTCCATTTTAACAACTTGGACAGGATGTACTTACATTATTAACAAGCTTAAGGGTGGTAAAATTTTTGATCTGTAGCTGTGAATGGAGTTCCTTTTCAACTATACATTATGTTCATTTTTTGCAGATGTGCAGCATTCATACAAAAGTAAGCTACAAAATTATGCGCAGAGAAGAAAACTCACACCACCTGTGTATTCATCTGAACGTGAAGGTCCTCTTCATGCTAGTCGTTTCAAGTCCAAGGTTATGATTGATGGGAAAAGCTATGGGAGTCTTGAATTATTCCCTATGAAAAAAGACGCAGAACAGGCAGCTGCAAAAGTTGCTTTGGAGTCATTGGACCTCGAAATGGTTCAGGAGGCTAGTCTTCCACTCACTTTCACGTGAATTCTTATCACTCCTCTGTCTCTGCTTGACTTGCTTTCCACTCTTGTGCATAACTGATTTCTTTATCAAAATGTTAGGATGATTCTGGTCTCTACAAGAACCTCATACAACAATTGGCTCATAAAAGTTCTCATGCTCCAAAATATAAGACTACTGTTTCTGGTCCACCTCAAAAGCCAATTTTCATCTCGACTGTGGAAATAGGAGGAAAGTCTTTTCAAGGACAAGCATCAAAGAGGAAGAGGCAGGCAGAGGACAATGCAGCAAAGCTTGCTTATTCAAGCTTTCGAGAATGTAAGGAACTTGGTCTCTCATTTAAACATTTTAGTTTTGTCACCCAAAAAGGAATATATTGGTTTACTTCATTTTACATCTCCCAAGTATAGATCAGTTTAAATATCTTGGATCAATTGTTCAAAAAGGAGAGGATGTTATGGAGGATGTCAGTTGTAGAATCAAGGCATGACGGTGAAGTGGCCAAGTGTGTCCAAGATTTTGTGATCGTAAGATAAGGCTAAAAGAAAAGTTTTATTGGATAGTTATATATGGATCTGAATGTTGGGCAAATAAGTACCAATATGCACAGAATATTAGCATAACTAAGATGATGTTGTGTTGGATGTGTGACTATTACAAGAAAAGACTAAATAAAAAATAAGATTATATGTCATAAGGTTAGAGTGGTGCCTATTAAAGATAATAATAGAGTGTTATATTCTGTTTTGTAGTTATATTCTATTTGTATTGTAATTTGCTTACACGTTAATGTTGGCATTGTTGTATTTTTTGTTTCTGTAGAAGGGCATTTCTGTAATGTTGTGTCAAGGACATTTCTGTAATTTGCGTATTAGTTTGGGAAATTCTATTCGCAGCTGAGTTTTTACTCTTCGCAGCCATTAAAAATTTTAATTTTTTTTTGAGTTATGTGATAACTCTTTGCATCTAGATTTTTCCAGAAATACCCTCACACTTCCGAAATACATCAACAAATAAAATCAAGACAGATACACACAGACACATGCACATATATATATATATATATAATCAAGGCAGATACACACAGACACACGCACATATATATATATATATACGCACTTCGGGACGCATACATACACATATATATGCGGCCATGGCCGTCCGAGTTGCCGAGCTTCACAACGCACACATACATATATACACATGCAGATGCAGACACACACACATATACATATATATATATATATATATACAGGAAGGAAGCTCAGCGGCCATGGCCGCCGAGCTTCCTATATAAATATATATATATATGTATGTATGCGTATATATATGTGTGTGTGAGTCTGTGTGTGCGTATATATATATATGTGTATATATACATATATTTATATTTGTGTATGCGATCTAACTGTTAATGTATATATATATGTGTGTGTTTGTGTATGCATGTGTGTTATTCAACTGTTATATTTTTATTTATTTTTTCATTTTTGACTGCATCGGATCTGTTATTTTTTGTTGTATTTTCTTCGTTTTGGAAGGGATGGGTGGCGGGTAATTGATTGAGGGAGAAAGTGGGTGTGAGGGTAAAAATGAGTTTTCAAAAGAGAGTATTTTAGGTATATTAAAATATGGCTGCGAAGAGTAACAACTTGGCTGCGAATAGAATTTCCCTATTAGTTTTAGGTCATATTTAAGGCCGAGATCTCCATGAATGATAACTGTTAAAGTTTTAGGTCATTTTCTCTTGTAGCGAAATTGATAACTGTTAAAGTTTTACTTGCCCTAGTTGCTAACCATAAATGGGTTATTACTCAATTGGATGTGAACAATGCTTTTCTTAACGGGGATCTTTTTGAGGAAGTCTATATAGAATTACCACTCGGTACAAGCCTTCCCACTCGGTTGATAATAAAGGGGAGAAATTAGTTTGTCAGTTACATAAGTCTATATATGAGCTGAAACAAGCTTCAAGGCAATGGTTCTTAAAATTTTCTCAAGCTATTCTTCAGTTTGGTTTTACACAGTCCAAATCGGATTATTCTCTCTTCACCAAGGGTAGTGGTTCTTCATTTGTAGCTCTTTTGGTTTATGTAGATGACATCATCCTTGCGGGTCCCAATCTTTCAGTCATCAATGATCTGAAATCTTTTCTATATAGTCATTTCAAGCTTAAGGATCTTGGTCGTTTGCGTTATTTTCTTGGTCTAGAGATTCACAGTCTACAAAGGGGATTTTCTTCTCTCAAAGGCACTACACCTTGCAACTTTTGGAAGATTCTGGTCTCTTAGCCAGCAAATGTCCCAATGATTCCTAATCTAAAGCTTAGTGCTAATGAAGGGGATTTGATTGAGGATGCTTCCATATATCGTAGGCTTATTGGCCATTTACTATATCTTATCGTCTCTCGGCTGGATATCACTTATGTGGTCCACAAACTCAGCCAATTTGTATCTAATTGTCGGAAACCTCATCTGGATGTTGTCTATCACCTATTGCAGTATCTAAAGGCTGCTCCTGATCAGGGATTATTTTTTTCTGCCACTTTTTCTTTATAGCTTCGTGCTTTTTCTGATGCTGACTGGGGCTCGTGCTTGGATACTCGTCGTTCTGTTACTAGATATTGTGTTTTCCTTGGAGCATCTCTAATTTCTTTGTGTTCTAAGAAGCAGGCTACTGTTTCCCGTTCCTTCACTGAAGCTAAGTATCCCACTTTGGTTTCTATTGCCAATGAACTTACATGGTTTACTCAACTTTTCTCGGATTTTCAGGTTATTTTTTCTCCTCCTGCTTTACTTTTTTGTGATAATCAAGCTGTTGTTCATATTGCCACTAATCTGTTTTTTCATGAGCGTACCAAACATATTGAGCTAGATTGCCACTTTGTTCGTAACAAAATTCTCGCTGGAAAAATCAAGCTACTCCCTATTTGATCACAACACCAGCTGACAGATGTTTTTACTAAGGCTCTCCTAGGTTCAAAACTTTTTCCACGATTGTCCAAGATGGCCATCATCAATATTCATGGCCCATCTTGAGGGGGAGTAATAGAGTTGTAATTTTGTTATATTATGTTTTGTAGTTATATTCTGTTTGTATTGTAATTTGCTTACACGTTAACGTTGGCATTGTTGTATTTTTTGTTTCTGTAGAAGGGCATTTCTATAATGTTGTGTCAAGGACATTTCTGTAATTTGTGTATTAGTTTTAGGTCATATTTAAGGCCAAGATCTCCATGAATGAAACGATCTGTGAAGCCTTCTACATTTCGTGTCTCTCTGTTAGATAAGAAGTGGAAGATGCAATTAAAATAGTTTGGACATATGAGGAGATCGATAGATGCAATTGTGAGGTGAGTGGATGGAGTCAAGGAAGATAATAGCAAACTTGTTAGGGAATCATTAAACATGACATAGAATATAAGGGCCTTATAGAGGATATAGTCTTGGATAGAAATGACTAGAGCTGGAGGTTTAGAATTCATATAGCTAACTTCACCTAGTGCAATTAAGGTTTGTGATTGTTATTTTTGTTGTAATTTATTTTACTTTTATATGATGGTTGTGCATGTTATGTAATAAATTTCAAAGGAAATGTACCTCTTGAAAACTCTGATGTTTGAATTTGTTTGAGCAACTCCCATGTAAGCTTGATGTTGAGAAACCTCAGGTTCATCTGCTTATTATGTAGTCAGCAAATTAACTTTTGTGCGTGTGTGTTTTTTGGGTGGGGGAGTGTCAAATAGCATACCTTTATCATTTGTAATAAGTGAACCTTCTTAGATATCAAAACGATTGTGACTACTAATTTGGACATCTAGGTGGAGGAAAACGAGGTTTTAACAAATAAGTTTGATGGAACTTGAAATGAGGATCTTAAACCTGTCTTCGGAATTGAGTTATGAATTGAAATAGGCCATTGTAAATTGTGGTCCTATCGTACCAAATTGGAGTTAGCACATGCTTGACATCAATTTATGAATATTAGCTTTAATTATTTACAAGAAATATTTGATTTAGTGGAGGCTATTGTTGTTGCTTTTTTTTTTTTTGGCTCGCAACAGGACACTCTTATTGTTAGTGGAACATTTGTATTTCTCTTAGGTTTTGTGTGGATAGGGCTATTTGACCCTATCATTTGTCATTTTGAATTTGAAATCCCAAATTCATTGTTTGGTCGTATAATTCTTTGAAACATTTGGATTTGGGGTGGATTTGGAACCAAGAAAATATAAGGATTTGAAATGATACCTGCATATGCAAGTATTTCAAATGACAGAATTTGAAATCCCTATATCCAAATGCCATCTTATGTAGTTTGATGTTAATATCTTGTATCAGGGTATCGCTGTGTTTAAATAATTCTTCCAGAATATTAAAAAAAAACTAATACTTAAAAAGCTCAAGCTATTAGGTTGTAATGACAAATTAAAGATTCCTTTCTCATGTAAAATCCCATTGTGGCCTATGTGATAAGTATATTATGTATAATTGGCAAGGCAATAGGATTCTGGAATTAACTATTCAGACAATGATCAAGCATGGCTGATAGAAGAATTATATATGACAAAAGAAACTAAAGCAGTGATTCCAAATAAAATGGACAGGAACTTTGTTTTAAGAATCAACTCCTGGCATTAAGGCATTTGAAAGCTTGCTTGGATATGCTTATTTTTTGTCATATTCTGTTTAGCTTTTCTGAGGGTGAGCCTTGGTAACAGCTGTAAGGTTGTCGTTGGAGTTGCAAAACGGCCTCTTTACAAGGAAAGGGTAAAGTTGTGTACAAAGACAATCCTCACCTGATCGTCACAAAGCAGGGAAGCTTGTGCATTGGGGATGCCACTTTTGATTCTGTTTATCTTTTCTATTATCTGGAGATCACTTGTTTTCTTTGCATATTAGTGGAACCATTTTGTCAGCTGTCTTTATTGATATATGGAGGGTGATGTTTGATCGATTTTTCCAAGTAGATGGTTATATAGCAGTACTTTATTTGCATGCACTACTATGTTCTTAAACTGTAAAGTCGTCAAGGTGTTGTAGTATCATCATAAATCCCGAGTCCAAACTTGTCCTTAGGGTTGCAAAAGAACTGAGCCAAGTCGAGCTTTGTTGAACTCAGGCTCAGCTCAGCAAACCAGCTTCCGGGGTCGACCTCGAGCTTAGCTCGCAAAAAGGTTGATGAGTTGAGCTTAGGCTTGATAGAGAGGGAGTGGCAGTAGAGAGGAAGAGGGTGTGTGACGGCAAAGAGGGAGGGAGTTGTGCAGTGGCGAGTGGCGGTAGTGGGAGATGCTTCAGACAGGCCGACGGTTGGAAGGGAGACAGATCAATGGATGGAAGGGAGAGGGAGGGAGGGAGGGAGGGAGAGAGAGAAAGGGAGAAGGAGGGAGAGAGAGACGATGGCCAGCGGGCGAGAGTGAGAGAGGGGGCAAAAATTTGAAAATACTTGATTTTGGCTTCTCTTCATACCCCGATATCTTGTGATATTTTGGAGGTGAGATATCGCGATATCTCAAGGGTGGCTTTTCGGGTGGCTGAATAGCATTACTTATATGGCATGTTTGGCTAAATCTAAATTGCTTTAATATATAATATTATGTTAAATGATTTAATTAATATATAATAATTTTAAATATTAAATTCAATGATATTATTATAATAATTTAAAGTTTGATAATTTTATGTTAAATAACATATTTATAAAATTATATATTTAAAAACGAGCTATTTGCAAATTTTTAAACGAGTCTGCTCACGAACCTCTAATCAAACATGTTTATGAGTTTTAATGAGTCAATCTTTACCGTGTTCAATCTCAACTTGTTTACAAATCGAGATTCAAAGTTAAGCTCAAACTTGACTCATTTACCTTAACTAACGAATTCGAACGAGCTTTTGTCGAGCCAAACGCCAAGTTGCTTGTAAACGTCTTGACTCATTTACGACCCTACCTACCCTCCTGTGTGGGATTGTGTAATCTATTTTTAATAGGGATTGTGGTCAAGGGAGGAGGGGGGGAGACCTCATTTGACACTGCTCATCTCCCATCCTTGTATGGTGGTTTCAATCCCCAAGCATTAAAATCCTTGCCTCCTCTTCTTGACTTCCTCGGTCCTTTTGTGTCTTTTGGTAAGAAATAACTTTCAACTCACACATTTACATATACCAACAAGTGCATTCACACATATACATATGTATGTATATATATCATACTATATGCTTATAGCCAGCTAGTCTTTGATTTTCGGCTGATGTACTTTAGGCTATCAAAGTGATCAGGCAAGGCAAATTCGGGGCTCCCCACACCTTGAAGGAAATTACACATTGCTTGTCTATGTGCCAGGTAATTATTGAAATTAGTTCGTTGATCTCATAATTAGCCGTGTTCTTATCCTTTTTTAATTTTTTCATGAGTTTGTGTGTGTAATGGGAGTTTTTATGGACCTCTAGCCAGATAGAACCGAAGGTTCTCCCTGTATCAATTTTTTTAAGTACTTTCAACTGCAATTGGAATCTTGTAGCAATTGACAGTGAACTCAAACTTAAACAGTTTCCTCTTTCGTCTATTGGAATAACTAGTTGTTTAAGAATGTGGAAAATGGAAAATTACCTAAATTTGGTTGTTTATGGTATGCTTTTTAAGACACTCTTTATTATTACTTCAAGCTTACCATTGGAATATGTGCTTGCCTGTATCTAGATGCTGTTCCTATGTCATAAAATAGAAAATTGGGTTGACTGGTTTTATGTTAGTGGATGTTGATTCAATCCCAAATCAAATCAGATAGTTTAAATCTGATAATTTTCAGCATTTTCCTTGAAATTTATGGTATCTGAAGTGTGATTGCATGTTTTTTAAAATCATGGAAAGAAGAATACTCTATATATGCTTGTTTTAGATTGTATACCTTGTAAACAATTTAAAAGTTACCCCATGTTGACATACTGCTGATCATGCTCTACCAGTGATTATGTCGAATGGTTTCTTATATTTTAAGGTCCAGAACTAGAGCACTGCATTGCTTAACTGCTTAAGCTTATGCCCTTCTTGTAGTTCACATACCATCTACAGCCACAAAGGAGCTGGCCCAGCTTCTGAAAAAAGTCTCATCTCATGTACCTGGTTTAAAAGCCATTGGTGATGATATCCCACTCAACATACTTCATGATGGTGATCTCAAGGTCGAACAAGTTACTTTGGGGAGAGAATTTCATATAAGTTTGGGGAGAACTGTTCACATTTCACTGCAACAAATTGATTCAGTGGTGTCAAACCTTCGAAAGAAGCTTCAGTTTCAGCGTCAGATGTATATGTCATATGATGGTCCAATTCAGTTATTGTGCTTGACAATCTAACAGCTCATCATGTTCGTGTAACATGGTTTTCCATCATTTGTTTTTATGTAAAGCAGGTATTGGATTGACTTCAGTAAGTTGGAGGTTTTTGTTAATGATCATCGCAAACGCTCCTTTCTTTCAATCGAAGTTACAACACGAGGGTTAGCTGAGGTATTTTGATGATTTCTTCTGAACCAATTTGCCCATGTCTTGACCCAGTGTTTTTCTCCTTAAAATATCATGCATTTTGGCCTCAGCCTTTTCTCTGCTTTTATGTTAAGCTTTTTAATCTATCTGCCAGGTCTGAAATTGCATTCCTGGAACAGTTTGAATTTTATTTTCTCATGATGGAGAACACTAGTTAGGTTTAATATTAATTATATGAGCCTTTCAGAAGATAAGACCACAGATAGAAATAAATTAAAAGCTTGAATTCATGTAGCCACCCCACATATTGGGATAAGGACTTGGTTTGTTGTTGCTGTTATATGATGAACACCAGTATGATCTTGGGTGGATACCTTTAAATCTACGCTAGTATCTTTGCTATGAAAAAAAATCCATTGGCATTCCATTGTTCTGTGAAGTTTGACAACTTTCTGCATGCTCAAATGTATATGTCAATCACCTTTGAAAATTACGATCAAGGATGGGCATCTTCTTTCCCATATGCTTGGAACTAGGATTGGCAGGAGAAAAAATGAAAAAGAAATGTTCTTATATACATGTATATAAGCACTACCACTTTCTTTCATTTCCTTTCAAGAAAAATCTCAGTACCAAAATAGCTATAGGGTTTTCCTCTTAGAGGGCAGTTTTCTTAGTTCTACCAGCCCTTGCTGGTTGCACATTAGTGTCTTCGTTTCAACTTCTCAGTGTCACTTCGTGTTCATGATTTCATTTTCTGCTTAAGCTATTCGGCAATTTCATTGCTGCCCTCCAAAGATCATTAAAGTTTCAATTGATTTCAGATAACCGAGCAGATAGCAGCTGTTGATGAAGTTTATAAGCTTCACAATCTACCTGAATATTATAAGGTTTGACTTGCAACCATTGTTGCTTATGGTTTTCCTCAAATCCATCTATTATCATTATACGGCAATAATTTTTTTCGGCTGTCTCCCTATATTGATTGCAGGATCCCCACCCACATGTATCGATAGCTTGGGCATCGGGCAATGTCAGAGATTTACTGAAGGAAGCCATTGCAGAAGAGACGAAGAAATACTCTTCATTTGGGGGATATGTGCAGAAGCCTATATTTACCTGTAAGTTCACTGGCATTAACTGTAAGATAGGCAATCAAATATACCCAATATGTTAATGCCAGTAAGAGTATTATTGAAACTTCCAGGGTGTTGAATTTGTTCATATGGGAAGTAGCTTATGCTTATCAGACAATCACTTCGCAATTCTGAACTTCAAATAGTAGAAAACAAAGATGAATGGAAAGTTTGTTTTATCTTCTAAACCACCAGAATTGACATCACAGCAACTGCAAGCACAGCCACGGCCTAGTAAAACACATTTCGAGTGATTTCATTTGCTGAATTTGTGTAAGGCAAGGCAGGCAGAGCAGGGCTGATGTCAAAACTCTGGGAAGGAGAAGGAGCTGCACTTGGAGGTGGCGCCGCTGGGTTGACGGTGATGGCCAACTTCTGGCCGCCAACAGCGCAGTGCTGGCCGATGCCGCAAAGGTACCTCTTCCGGCCGGGAGTTGCTAGCACGATGGTGTTGTTGCCGGATGTCAGAGCTTCTTTCAGTGGCGGCTTGGTGCAGTTCTGAAAGGCTGTTCCGTTCACCTTGAAAACGTTGTGAGCTCCGGCGGGATATTGAAAGACTGCATGATTTGGTCAGAAACCAAGGTAAAGAAAACATGTTTCGAACCGAACACAAAAAACTGAAAACACGACAATGAAATCAAATGTAGGCGACCCCTGAAACTCACTGAGCTTATCTCCAACCCGGGAATCTTTGCCTTGAGCCCAGGTTTGATAATTGAAATTTATCGCCCAACCCGTCTCGTCTCCTACAATGAAATCCTTACCGGAGACAAACGCCGGAAAAAATGAGAGCAATAGTGATGAAAACAGGCGTGGCAGCCATTGAAACAGGGCTTGTTCTGAGGGGGGGGGGGGGGGGGGGAGGGGAGAAACACTGAACGCTTGGTCAACTGAAAGTGTTAAAAGTGGATGGATGAAGAAGAAAGGGGTGGTGTTTGAATGTATTTATAGGGTTCATCAAACTTTTCATCGGGAATCCAGTGCAGGGCGGCGCCATGTACAACCACCACCAAATCTGAGTGGACAATGACCGGCTTTGGCAAATTATGAATTGATCCAAAACTGACCCAGGAAATGTTTCTCGAAATCTGAGAATGAATAAACAATCCTTTCCTGTTGTTGTCTTGAATCACAGATGATATTTTTCATGGACTGGACGCTCTTTGAGTCTGGACACAGATTCTGTATTTGTCATGGACGGCATCAAATTCCGAGATACGGACTGGTAGTAGGTTGGTTAATGACAGTCATGTTAAACTATCAAGTGATTTGTTCGTCCGAAAGGTGAAATCGCTCATCTCGGGCGCCCTCACATCCGTCCGACAAGATGTGGGAGAGGTTAATCATGGTGATTCAGCTGGACGCAGTGGTTAGATCTGGACTCATCGTGCACAGGGAGTCTCTCTCACTTTGGAGAGAAGTATCTCACATTGTCGCTTACGAGACTCGATTCTCAGTCTTTGTTCAAAATTCACCACGAAATACACTTTGTCTCATTTCTTGACCAACTGGACTGCTCATACGAGCTATAAAGTGATTTGTTAACAATCAGAAAGATTTACGATATGTAATGTACGGTGCCATTTTTAAATAATAATATAATTCCATATAAATAATGCTCTCAGTACATAATTTTGCACTCACAGTGGGTACTGAGCCTCAGCCTCAACCACGGCGAGGAGTGCCTGGACCAGGAAATCGCTCCAGATGCATGGATCCGTCTGTATATATTTTAAAATAAATTTTTATTTTATTTTACTTTATCTGTCGTGTTTTTTTAAGTTATTTTTATTTCTTTAAAAATTTAAGTAGTAACATGAAGCGTGAGTGGTTAATATGCTGGCAGAAACATAGTTTTATTTTTTTCCCAATAACCTGGAAAAAATACATAGTTGAGAGGGAAAAATTATATTTTAAAATTTGGAAATTTATTTGGCAATAAAAAAGAACTTTATTTTTTAAAATTTAATATAAATTAATTGAGTAATAGGCATTAAATGGGCAATTGTTACTCCGCTCGGGATAGGAATGGTAATATTTATTATTAAGTTTTGATTATTGAATTAGTTTAAATTTAAATTTAGATAACTTAATCACCTAGCGTTATAAAATATAATAAGAGAGATAGATAAATTTTGAGAGATGATTTGTTATCGCAACATTTGTGTTGTTCGATGTGAATTAGTAGAGGGGTCGGGGGATTGTGGGTCCCACCATCCTCATGAGGTCCACACCCTATCGCTGAAAGTACTCACCTCAGGCAATTATTACATTGTCACGAATATCATAACAGTTATATGATGTGTGTAACGAAATTCCTGGCTGTTTGCACGTGCACCGCGAAGGCGCGAAAGATGGACAATTTCGGTTACTTTGGATTCTCTAATTAGGGCTTTGGTTCCATGAAAGGACTGGGCCTGTCTCCCACTACCGGCTGGTTCTGCCCTTTCTGGAACGCGTTCTAGATCTGGGTTTCGCCGATGAGGACCAAGAATTCAAGAGATGGATGGCACTGCCCACCTTGTGTTTGGTATTATGGGTCAGTTACCATCCTCTCTTTTGTCACCAGTTTTTTTTTTTAGTTTTTTAATCAATCTGTTCCTTTCGTATTCTGCTTCAAATTCACTGGTAGTCTTCCACTTCTTGCAACAGGTAATGCTAGTGGGTGGTGGTTGGTCTGAGGAGGCTTGTTCTGTGAATTCATTATTTGTTCTTTGGAGAAAGTTTATGAACATCTCTGATAATAATAAACCTTTTTTTTTTTTAAATTAATTTTGTTTTGTTATGGTTAGGATTCCGTTTGGAGGATTATAATGAACAAATCCACTGAGCAGTTGCCCACGTCATTACCTTGCTCAACCGCTTGCTTTCTGCTTGGTGAATTTTTGGATAATAAAGTATTAAAGTTCCACTTTGTTTCGGCAATGGTTATTAAGAACAGATAAAAAAAGAAAACATCAATTATGGTTATTATAAATTACATCAATAAGCTTTTTTCCCCCCTCTTTCCAATGAGGGGATTTATACAAGGAAAACATACCATTCTAATTTTCCCTTTTTATAGTTGAACAGATAAAAACCAAACATCAATTATGGTGTTATCAACGATAAAAAAAAAAATGGTCTGCTCGCTGTGAGATCTCTGGAAATTATATATAAAATAAAATATGAGGAATAGTAGTCACTTTAGATTTTAATTTTCACTCTAAAAGCCTTGATTATTGTGGTCTGTGTGCGTTGCTTGGAAATAGAGGTCAAGCAATGCAGGATGATTCAGTTGCTGATTTGATCTTACTATGTTCAAAATATTTCGGAAGTGCTTCAGTAACACAGAACTAGAGCTTACCTCTGGATTAAAGTTATTGAGAGTATTATGAAAATAAAACTTTAGTGAATTGATTTGATTACTGTTGTTGGTCGGTTAACTAGCACTGTCATAGGTAACATACATTTGAAACGAGACTAACATACATTTGATTACTGTTTTTGGAATCTTCTATGAACGGTTGTTATAGTGACTATAGTAGTTCAAATTCTATTTAATGTTACATATCATTGAGAGTTTCTCTATATGAGATAGGAGTGGGAGATCATTGAGATTTGTATGGTTATTTGTCTCTGTTTTGAGTGTGAGTTCGAGCTTAATGTTGATTGAGGCTTGATCATTTACCTTTTTGATGAAAATTTAGTGAAGTTTAAGGAAATGTAGTTTGAGTGGTCTTCTCCTGAGCCTTTTTGCTTGGAGAGAATATCCATCCTCAGGAAATTTTCCCACTATGAGGGTTTAAAGGCGCAGTTGAAGAGATAGATGCATCGAGACTGCATCCCATTTTGTTCTATTTGATGGTGATTTTTAATTTTTTTTGGAGAGCCAACAAGATAAGAAAAGATAAAAAAGAATAGGAAAACAACAGCAAAACAGTTGGGTGTAAACTAGTTGGGGTAAAGCATGTGCTCAAGAAGGGAAAAACAGATTGCTTTAGAATTGCTAGCCATCCCATGGCACCTTTGTTTGCGTTTCTTAGGGTATATCAAATCTGAAAATTTGAGCCCGCCTTTTACGAATGTCCTTAATTTGCGAGGTTCCTCAGCTGAGAAATGCTTTGCTGAACCTCTGAACATTAATGCATCCAAGTCTGAAGTGATTCTTCACAGATTTGATGCTTTGGCAATTAGTTATAAAGAAAATAATAGTTTTCTTTACTTTAAGAAATATTGTTATGGCAAAGCAATCGCCATAATTGAAATACATCGCTGGAGTCCTTGTATACTCTTGCACTTTTAATGCCCAAAACTACAAATTGATCTTGGTGAAGAATTATTTTGCATTTATTTGTACTTTTTTCTTTTCCATCATTGTCTTTATTTGCCGCTGAAAAAACTGGAGGAAACTCCATAAATGGATTTCTAGAAAAAAAAAAAAAAAAGTTTTATCTTTACTAAGACAATAAATTTCAGCCAATGGTTTTAGTGTCAAAGATGTCTCTACAACATTGCTGCTAAAACTACCTTTTGAATGTGTTCTAATTGTGTTTGAATTCTTTCAATTAGTCATTTCTTGGAGAGGCTTAGCTATAAACAAAATATGCTTTTCTTCTGAGACAAATTGCTATTATGGTACATTTATGTTGAGCTTTTCTGTGAAAGATGTGTTTTCGCCATATTAGCATTAGCTATTCTTTTTGGCTAAATGGGATATAAGAAGCAGTTCATTATTTTCTATTTGTTCATGGCACCTGGATTGATGTCAAAGAAAATATAAAAGTTTATGCCAAACAACAGCAGCAATTGTAGTATTTATCTGTCCTTTTCAATACAATTGTAGTGTAACATATTATTGCTGAACAGGTGATTTTGATTGGTTATGGCCTCCCTGGTAACAAAAAGGATGATGGATGGATAAAGATGGTGAAAGAAGGTGGCATTGTTCCACTTCTTGAAGCAGATAATTGTCCAAATAGTTCGGTTACTCTTCCAGAGACATTTTCAGATAATTGTCTGTGGATAGTGGACTTCACAAAAATTGTTTGTGGTGAGTATCTTCTGAAGCCTCTTAGTTTTGATTTGTTTGTGGTGAGTATCTTCTGAAGCCTCTTAGTTTTGATTTGTTTGTGGTGAGTATCTTCTGAAGCCTTTTAGTTCTGAAGCCTCCATTGCTTGAATTCACACTCTAAAAAGAAGCTGAGTAATGCATCTTTTGATTTGATTGGTTTAGTGAGAAGAAAATCAATTAATAGATATTTGTGTAGAAAATAGGCATTTTCTGGATGTGATGAGAAACACTGAAAGTGATGTCCACCAAGGTACAAAAGTTGGAGAATTGGTGATTATGAGAAGTACAAAATTTTATGGGAAAGAGCTTTTTTCCTCTTTTCCTATTTAAGCATTGTTTTCCTTGGAATATAAACCTCCAGAATGGCAACTTCAAGATTGGACTACATTTTCGTTTGGTTATGATTGTTTGCCTGGTAGGTTAGGTTATATTTTAGTTGTGGACCATGTCACTGTTGGAGCATTATTGCACTTTAATCAGATTACTTTCCTATTTTCCCTGCTCTTTGACTGCTTTTCAAAGATATGGATGAACAAATTAAATGTAATGTTTAGTTTAAAATATTCTTAATTACCAGTTACGCTTCTATCCCCCAGCTAGATTTCTCTTTCTATTTATTGAGTTTTTTTTTTGCATATTTGATTCTGAGCCTCTGTGGATGATTTCTTAGAGAATTTTCTCGTGATAACAGAAACATTCTCTTTCTTTTTCCCTTTTTTCCTTTTACGGGTAATCATATTGTAGGTTGATAGACTAGGAAGTGGAAGAAACAATTGGATTAGATTCTGGCATTGGTTGCTAATATTGGTTGGAAAACCCATACACGAGTGAATCAAAAGTAAGTCCTAGACAAGGAGAGTAAGTTGTTTCTTCTTGGAAGCCATAACTGATTCTATATAGTTAAATAATTTGATCAAGGTCAAGCAATCAGACACACACTTAGGCAGGTGCCAACACATCCCCAACGTTGCTCCCTGAAGAGTAAGGGCGAAAGATAAGGGAAAAAGAAAAAAAAACAACCCATGAATAAATAAGAGACATCGGAAAATGAAAATGAGAGTAAGTTGTAAGATCTGACAGAAAAATGAAACCCCAAGTCCAGTGTAATAGAAAGCACAACTGTTTGTTTTCCAAGACAGTAATAAAATCATATAACATCATTAAATGGAGAATACATGATAAGAGGAGAGTAGAACAACAAACATTTTTCACCATTTTGAAAGATGGCTATAGGCTTGAAATGTTCACTAAATCCTCTAAGGTTCAATACTTACATCTAGGTAATTGTCGCTCTGGATTTCCAAATTTAATCAGTTTTAACCCAAAAAAGAAAAACTATTCAAATAAGTTCTTGTTTTTCAGTTACCTAATCAAGAGACAACCAAGTTCTTCCTCTTCCTCTTGCCTAGCTGGCTACTATGATAAAAAAAGACCAGTAATTACCTATAAGATACAACCAAACCAAACCAAAAAAACGCATGAGTTATTCATACCTGTTCTTTTCTCTTGTTAGATCCACTGAATGCCATAAAAAAAAAAGGAAGAAGAGCAACTGGTGCAAGAGCTGTAAAACCGATTAAAATAGAGTTAGATCTACTGCATTTTTGTCAGCTAAAAACAATAAGGAAGATGCTAAAACCACAAAAATCGTTGTAAAATAACATATGGATCAAATCTCTAACCAAAGAAGGAGAGGTTCTTACCAAAGAAGACAATGGCTAAAACAATTAGAGAGCCACTCCTTCAAGAGCTGCCCACGGCTTCCCTTGTCTTTCTTATTCTACAGGCTATGATAATTTGTATTGCACGTGTTATAGAAAACCAAAATAGCAATACAATTCCCTAGCAAACTATTGGATTAGATTCTGGCATTGTAGCTGCTTTTTGGTTGGGTTGCTGTATTGAACAAAATGTTGTCAAACAAATTGAAAAACCGATACACGAGTAACAAAAGGAAACCCTTATAAAAATTAAATGTTCAAGTTACAACAACGACAACAGAATTCTATCTCAACTGCCATTTGGATGAGTTGAAAGTAAAAAACCCCACCCTCGAATATCTTTCTTGCCGACTGGGCTGTAATTATTCAGAAAATATATGGCGTGGATTAAGTAGAGGAGCTGTCAAATTGTAGAACCCATTCCCTAAAATGTCACAGGTCTTGGATGTTGGCATCCTTGCTAAGCCAAAAATATCACTGATTAAGCCAGGGGCAGTCTGGTGTACCGTATAAACCTGCGCCATTCGGAATTGGCGTTGGCATCGACAAGCAGGGTGCGGATCTGCTTGGCAGCAGCCACCATGTTCTGCAGGGCTGGCTTCACTTCAGTATGCTTGCGCGTCTCGAGACTACAGCCTGGGTTCACCCACAACTTATTAGGCGCCAACACTAGCAGCATCTTGTTGATTCTGTCCGCAATCTCCTTGGTTGACGGTATTCCCGGACGCTGAATGTCAAAGACGCCGGGGCCGATTCCGGCACCGTACTTCACTCCCTCGTGAAAAACAGAGAGGAGCTTCTCGTGAGAGCGGGGGTTCTCGATGGTGATGACATCGGCATCCATGTCGATGATGGAGTGGATAATGTCATTGACGTTGGAATACCATATGTGGGTGTGGATCTGCAGTTATTGGGAAATAACGGACATTGATATGAGCTTGTGGACAAATTAAATTCCACATAACTGACAAGGAAAGAATGAGAAAGTACAAGCTTAGGATATAACCTGGGTAGTGTCCTTGACACCGCAGTTTGTGATTCTGAAGCAGTCAACTGCCCAGTGCAAGTAGGCAGTTTGCTCCAACTTCCTAAAAGGCAAACCCTCCCACAAACCGGGATCATCAATTTGGACGACATGGATGCCAGCTTTCTCAAGATCCTCTACTTCATCCTTAATGGCCAAAGCAATCTGATAGCAGGTTGTAAATCTGGGTAATAGCCATATAGGTCTCATGTTAGTAGTTAGTTTCACTAAAACTACCACAAAGATCAACTAATGAGGAGATTCCCTCTTGTTGGTTTCCGGTATCACCTGGGCTGGTCATTTCGGACAAAAGACAAGTTCAGAATGGTCAGTGGACCCGTGAGCATTCCCTTCATTGGGCGAGCAGTCATGCTCTGAGCCGCACTGGACCAGAAGACGGTCATCGGATTGGGGCGGCTCACATCACCGTAGATGATTGGTGGCTTCACGCAGCGAGATCCATATGATTGAACCCACCCATTAACGGTGAAGGCAAAACCGGACAATTGCTCTCCGAAGTACTCAACCATATCATTTCTCTGAAAAGAAAACAAGCCAGAACTAGTTTAGGATACGGAGATCTTCAATGCCTGACATAATCTCTCGATACTTCAGTTTAATCAGCTAGTCAAGTCACATATTACCTCAGGCCCTCCGTGAACCAAGACATCAATATCAAGCTCTTCCTGGATTTTGACAACTTTGCTGATTTCCTCCTTGATAGCCTTAACGTAATCTTCCTCGTAGATCCTGTAGCAAAAGCATCATAAGAATATATGGGAGATAAATGGACAAGACATCAAGGAACACGAAGAAAAATTATCAGAATTCCGTACTTCTTAGCCTTATATTCACGGCGCAGTCTTCTGAGTTCAATTGTTTGGGGGAAAGAACCAATAGTGGTGGTAGGCAAGACTGGCAGGTTAAGCTTCTTCTGTTGAGCATCCAGTCTGGCACTGACATTTGTAGGCCGGCTTGGGTAAGGACCCTTCTTCAAATCAGCAGTCTGTGAAAATAGAAACAAGTGCTTGGTAAGAACAAAATGGTTTATGCAGATCAGAACTTAAAAAGATTTTAAGGAATGAGCTCTTCACTTACGACTTTTTGAACGGCTTCATTGGTGACCATTGGGGAGGACTTCCTTGAAGCCTGAGCAGCAGAATTAGCAGAGAAGAATTCCTGAAATTGAGCTAATAACAGTGAGCAATAGATCATGGGTAATCGCAAACTACCATGAAGCAAGCCCATAGATCAGGAAGGCCACCAGCCTCTAAAGCTTCTTTTTGACTTACAAACGCCAACAAAGAAATACATTCTATAACATGAAGCAAAAAAGTATACCTCATCCTTCTGACCAGCCAATGCCTTCGCCAAGGCATTCACTTCAACAACTTTTTGAGCGGCAAATGCTAGCCATGGTTTGAGTTCATCGTCCAGCTTGGTCTCATTAACAAGATCAACAGCGGTGTGGAGAAGTGAGCAAGATGTAGAGACAACAAGCTTATCTGCCCAACAGAATTACAATTAGAATGAACTATCTGCAAGGATTTGACATTTACAACCATGCAATGTTATGAGCGAAGAATGATACCTTTCCCCACAGTGCCCTCAAGGGATTCCAAGATGCTAAGAGATGTAGCGAAATCATTGGCCCAGATGTTTCTTCCATCAACCACACCAGCAAACAGGTATTTACCCTCTGGCAAACCACCCTTGATCAAGTCAAGAGTTTTTGTTCCACGAACCAAATCCAAACCAAAGGCAGTAACACCCTTCAGAGTAGTAAGGGTTTTAAATGCCTCAGGAGGAACATTGGCGAAGTAAGTTTCAACGAGAACATTCAGGCCAGAAAGGGATGATTCTAGCTGAGAGTAGGCAGTGGTGAATGCTTGCAATTGGTGAGATTCAAGATCCTTCACAAGGGTGGGCTCATCAAACTGAATCCATGATGCACCAGCTGCCTTCAACTCCGCTACAACTTCCCTGCATAGGAATTTTTGCAAGATTATATCAATATAGCATCGGGATATACAAATAACTGATCAGAGGAACTCTATACAGTCATTTGAGTCTCTTACTGGTAGATTGGAAGGATTTTGCCCAGGAGGGAGAGGAGATCAAATGATTTCTCTACTCCCTTTGCAGGTTTTGAGAGCAATAAGTAGGAAACGGGGCCAATAAGTACTGGAACAGTATCTACTCCATGCTGCACGAAACAAGAAAATATCTTATTTAATAAACTGACGGTAGCTAACCAGAGTAATAAAGTCTGTGACAGAGAGCCCTTAGCACAGGATACCAACTCTTATGAAAATGCTGCAAGGACAAAATGACATAACCAGCGGTAATTTGCAATTCAAATGGGACTCATCCATATCCGATCACTTTACTTCTGTCAACTGATTAGAATGGAGCAGCAGTTATCCAGAAAACTTGTAATTTGAAATCAGTTCCTTAACAGTATAGGCTTATGAAATTTTGAATATTCAGAAGGATTCAATTTCAAAAGAAAATTTCATTTTTATTATTCTAAATTGGACCTAGGCAAACATATGAGCCACATTATACCTACAGTCTTGCACCAGAGACACAAAATGTTGTGAATTACCAAAACATATCAATTTCAAGTAGTTACTGAAATCTCAATTATTAACTCAAGAAATTGGGCAAAGCAAAGGATGGAAGAATGCTCCAGTTCACATACCCCCTTGGCTTCCTTGTACTCATCCACTGCCTTGTGAGAAGCGTAAGAAAACTTGACATGAGGCCCCAACTCGGGGACAATGAAGTGGCTGCATCAACCCATCAAGAATAAATCATCAGCAGAGGTGTCAATTCTCAAAATTGAAGTATGTGATTAGGGCTGATTACTTACTAGTTGGTGTCAAACCACTTGGTCATCTCCATAGCAGGTACAGAGGCATTTCCTCTGGCCATGGAGAAGTAAGTGTCAAATCCGATCTCACCACCAGTCCAATTATATCGGGGGGGAACAGCTCCAAGCATCGCTGTTGTGTCAAGCACCTGATCATAGTAAGAGAATGTGTTGCTGGGAATGTACTTGATTCCAGCAGTAGCCATCTGCTTCCAGATGGATTCTCTTAGATCAGCTGCCACCTTTTTCAAGTCATCGGCACTGCTCTTCCCATCCCAGAAAGATTCCAAAGCAAACTTCAGCTCTCTCTTTGGGCCCATGCGAGGATATCCGACGATGTGGGAGGCCATTTTTCCTGGATCACCAACAACACTAGAAAAATCAATCGGGTTATTATATAATTTACATAAACAATAATTGTTAATAAAAGTAAAAACAGCTAATATGTGTAATCAGCAGAACAGTCTGAGCACAATGAGAGCTGAAGGCCCAAGACCATCAACTGCCTGAACTATAGGAACAAAACATCCGATCATCAATGATGACAGAATGAATTCACAGAATCCAAAACCACCAAAACAGCTACTTTACTAGGGCCCAAGATCCAATACGATGTGTAAGATCTGTCGGTCTCAGTCAGCCCCAAAACCATAAAATCCAACCGTGAAACTCAAAAACAAGAACAATAGTAAAATCCAACAGGGAAAGCACAATTCTGAGTTTGAAAGAGAACATATCAGACGAGAATACGTGAGAAAGCATGTACAAGAGATGTATGCGAGTGAAGGAGAATCGAGGGAGTGAGAGCCGGAGCCGGTCTTACCTTCAAGAATAAGAAACCCACGGAGAGAGAGTAGAAGAGATGTATGCGAGTGAAGGAAAATCCAGCGAGTGAGAGCCGGTCTTAACCTTCAAGAATTAGAAACCCAGAGAGAGAGAGATGCGCAGAAGATGGGCAGGAGTTGTTGAATTGGATTGGTCTTTATAGAGGAAATCCGTGGCTTGGCGGGGGCAAGTGTACAGCCGAGCTCGGCTCGTCTCGGCTCGGCAAATATGAGAGTAGGCTTGTTTGTAGGCTGGTTTTTGGTGGTGTGGAGTATGTCCTGGTTTTTGTTTGCATTGGCTTTGGGGTGGTGGTTTTTATTTTATAAAATTGGATTGGTCTTTGGGGTGGTTTTTATTTTATAAAATTTTTATTTATAGAAAAAAAAAAATTCAGAGTAGGCTCCATACAAATCTGAGACTCACTGTGAATCACAAATTTAGCGTAGAATAAACTAAATCATTTAAGGAGATGTCTTGTAATTTCATTTCTTTTTTTAACTCAACTCCCTTGTGTAAGCTAAGCCTGGCAGTTTAAATTCAATTTCAAAGTTTGCCAAATTAAGTGAGTTTAGTCATTTACTAAATATATATAATTATAGTTAAATCTTATGTCAACTTAATTTGACCAATTTACCAGACAGTTATATATATAATTAAACTTATCTGATTTGTCTCAACTAAATGATGAAAGAATCTCGACAATCCTTTCGGGCGGAAGAAAAAAAAAAAAAGTTGATGAAAGGATTTGGATGGAGCAGCGGGGCCCAGCCCACCACCCACCATTGCCCTCCGCCATCAACCGGGTCAACCGACAACCGGGACACACTACTACTCACAATGAGAAGTGAGAAAACAGGTGAGTTTTGTCTTCTCACTTTTTGTGCAACACTTCCACACTTCAAAGTAACTTTGACGGTTGATATATTCTGTCTTTGGATAACATTCTTGCTTGCTTTAAAGCCATTAATTAATTAATGTTATTGTTGCGAGTTGAATTGGATTCGGTAATTTATGGATGAAGGTCGCGGCTTGGTGGGGGGAAGATGTGGCTGCCCTACACACAACCAAAAAGGGAGAAATGTATGGTTGCCTGCCAATGCCAATGCCAATCCCAATCCCAATGCCACTGCCACTGCCAATCCCAATCCCAATCACAAATTTAGCGTAGAATAACCTAAACTATATAAATCATTTAAGGAGGTGTTTTGTAATTTCGAATTTTGTTTTAACTCAACTCCCTCGTGTAAGCTAAGCCTGCAGGGAGCTTAAATTCAATTTTAAAGCTTGCCAAATTAAGGGAGTTTAGTCATTTACTAAATAACTATACTTAAATCTAACTCAACTTAATTTGATCAGTTTTACTAATCTTATTTGTCTCAATTAAATGCAATCATTGAGGTACAAATTAACCCAGATTTATAATGCGGACAATTTTGTAAATAATCTAAATTTAATTATATTTTTTAAAACAGTATATATATTTTGATTAATTTAATTTATTTAGTTTGGACTCATATTGATTAATTCTCAAATTTTTTTTTTTAGGAGAATGGGTCAGGTAGCGCGGTAGGGCAATTAATGGTATTTGTGCAACCTTCAAATTTTCTGTCACCAACTGCAAAAATGTATCTGTTTAAGATCATCAGGACTTAGAGTTGTTGAATTGGATTGGTCTTTATAGAGGAAGTCCGTGGTTTGGTGGGGTGGGGGGCAAGTCTACAGAACTAATTGAATTTATTTAGTTTGGACTGATCATATTGATTAATTCTCGAGGCTTTTTTTAGGAGAATGGGTCAGGTAGCGGTAGGGCAATTAAACCTTCAAATTTTCTGTCACCACCTCAGAACTTAGCCAAACAATAACTTTATATGTTTTTAACCAAACATAATTTTATATGTTTTTTCAAAAAAAAAAAAGAAGCAAAAATTAAATACTAAAAACAATATTAAAATCAGACTTGCCAATTATACACTACCATTTCACAAACTAAGGCTAAGAGGGTGTTTTGCATAGCATGAATTATAAGTTTTATAGTTTTTGTGTTCTAAATCTCAGATTTAAAATAAAATATTTAATTGGTCAACTATATATTTTTTTTATTTATAAGAAATTGCAATGCATGGAACGTCCCGTCACTCCTTTGGGGAAAAAGAAAAATAAAAAGTTAGTGACAAACTTAGAAACTAATTTCAATCACACATAAAATTGTATGATACCTAAAACATTAGCATTTATGGGTATTTTATATAGTATAAAAAATATATTATGAAATATGGAAGTTTCATGGATAATAAAATAAATATTATATAAAAATCATTTAATCATTATACATTCAGATAGTCTTTAGAACGTTAAAAACATGCCCTTGGGATTATTGTATTAGAAGTATAATGTGAGTTTTTTAATATAGTGTTGCTAAGATATACGATGTGAGTTTTTTAAGATAATGTTACTAAGATATAGATTAAAAAATATAATATATGTAAAATATTTTAAATTTTTATTTTTTTAATATATTTATTTGACTAATAATAAAAAAAAATTACGCGACTTCTTATTTGAGTTTTTTTAGATTTATTTATTTATTTATTTTGAATAAATTTATTTTGATTTTACAGTGAGAAAAAAATGATAAATGTACCTTTTAGTGTATTTTAAAATATTCAATAAATATTTTTTAATTTAATTTTAATTATTTTATATCTTGATCGAATAATAAATAGATAATAGATAGGCTATGTTGAGCTTGTTCCGTAGGTGCTCCGCTGGCGGTTGAAAATAACGAAAGAAATTGGAAGAGTATGAAGCATATGGGGTGGTGGTTGGTGGCAAAATAGTAAAGTAGGCCCCCGCCGGGTACCGTACTTTTTGGGTGTGTGGCAGTACCAAAAGCATTAGCCCTTTCCAAGAAGGGGGGGCTGGGCGGGGGGCGGCCTACCATGACTATTAATTTATGCGGTTTTATTTTTATTTATACTTAAAAATAAATTATTTAACTTGACAAACTATTTTATAGTAATAGAGCCGCGTCATAAGCCCAATAATTTAAACTGGGCCCTAAACTGAAGGCAAATAGGGTAAAACAAATAAAGGAAAAAGAGGATCAGAACTGATGGCTGAAAAAATCTTAGACAAAATCAAAATTCTATTCCATTCTGAAGTCATAGCCAATGATGACCTTTTTATTGCTAGGATTTGTTCGGTGAGCAGGTCAGGTGGGTGGAATGGTGTTCGAAACAGCGGGCCCACCCTGCAGCCTGCACGCACGTATGCCAAACAAAACGTAACCTTTATTAATGCTTTTCAGCCCTTACCCAATGACCAATGGTTCCAAATGTCATTGCATTTAGATTTTACATTTGATTTGATAATTGATCACTTTGCTAATTAATTAGCTTTCCAAATCTTAAATTAATAATAATGCTAATTAAGTTCAACTGTAGCCGATTGATTTGGTCTTAATGCAACTCACTGTAGACGTAAAAATTTTTTTTATGATTTTTTCTTTCTAAAAAGGAGTGAGTTTTGGCTTGCCCCATCATGAGATTGAGTTAGTAAGAATTTAACAAAATTGATCTGTGTTGTATAAAGTTGATAAAATTCATTCATTATAGCTCTTAATAGTTGTATTAATTAAATGCAAGTTGATAGAATTTAAAATATTCTCTACCAAGTTTCAATAGTATTTCTAATTTCTTAAAATTTTTTTATATACTTAATTATATATGATAATGGTATAAGTAAAATAAATTTACCATACATACTCAAAGACGAAAAACCAAGCTTGACGACGACCTCACCAACGTTTTCAGTCAAGGGTTAGAAATTTCAACTGCGTTGGTCCAACAACCGTGCAAATGTGAATGTCAGTTTCTATCACTTTCTTCCTGTTCCATAAATAACGCCCATGTGATGTGATTGAACATACCACCCGATCCGATCCCACGTGTAGTAATAATGTCTTATAAAGAGAGCATGAAAGAGGATCTAGGCATTAGTATAGCAAAATTCTATTTGTAACTATAATTTTTAATTTTTGTAATCAAACGTAAGTAAAATTTTTATTTTTATTATTTATAATTAGAATGATTTTTTTTTGTAACCATTCATATTTCAAATATACTCCCAAATACCCATCCCTCAAAAAATACATCCACGTACAGCAAACCCACTCTATTATTCAAATAGTGATAACTATAGCTAAATGAATATAAGACATCAGAAAATTATTAATATTTTTAAAAATTAAAATAATTTTTCAATATTATCAAATAGCATGCATCTATATAATTTATATTTAAAAATAACATAATTTATAATATCAATTACTAGTTCAATAACATAATTTACATACTACGGATGAATTAAACCAATGAATTCGAAAAAAACACAACATATATATGTATGGCTATGTATTATGAAATCATTCTCATAGTATTTACAATATTATAATTATATATACATACATATTATAACAATATATATATACATATTATATGTATAATATGTATAGTTATAATTATATATATAATTATACATAATTATATTACATAAACTATTTTATATATATATATATTATAATATATAAATATATATATATATTCTCCCGAACCTTGAGGTTCAGGAGAATTAAATTCTCCCGAATCTCAGGATTTAAGAGAATTCATTTTCTTTGAATTCATGGATTCAGAGTTCCTTGAACCTCCCGAATTTTGGGGTTCGGGAGCTGAGAAATGCCCCAAATCTCGAGGTTCGGGAAACCCCAAATTGCCCGAACCCCAAGGTTCAGGGCATCCCCCAGGCCCCGAACCTTGGGGTTTGGGGCTTCAGACAATTTTGGGGATTCAGGGGTTGGGGATGCCCCAAACCCCAGGGTTCGAGGGTTGAAGGCACTCTCGAAAGGTATTTTTTATTTTTTTAATTAATCTTGTTTTTTTAATTCATCTATTGTGTATGTAAATTATGTGATTTAACTAGTGATCGATGTTATAAATCATGTTATTTTTAAAAATAAATTATATAGATGCATGTTATTTGATAATATTGAGAAATTATTTTAATTTTTAAAAATATTAATAATTTTTTGTTGTCTTATATCGATCTACTATAACTGTTGTTATTTGAATAATAGAATAAAATGGCTGTGGCGATGGTGGGTGAGAAAGTGGGTACACGCGCTTGAGAAGTAATGATGAGTGATTGATCGTCAACGATTTAAATGAAGGACAAATATGAGTTTTCATCTAAGGATATTTTAGGAATATTAAAAGTGGGTTACGAAAAGCAAAAACTATGATTACAAATAGAATTTCCCATTAGTATATAGTGGAGTAGAATGGAGCTCTTCTTGTGGGAGAGGGACAAGAAGAAGCTCAACCTAAAATCTTATTGAATGAGATTATTATTTGTTATATTATTACTTTTAAAGTGACCCAATGAGGCAATGAGCGACACCTCACTTCAATAAATGCAAAGATAATTAATATTAGTGTGGGTTTGATTGGAGTGTGAAAAATGAGATAGAATTTTAATTTTATGAAATTTCAATTCTTACTCCATCTCTTAAGAATTTTAATTTCTTGATTTCAAGAAAAATTTTCATTTTTTGAACTAAGATGAAATTCAAATTTCATAAAAAAAAATTATTTGATAAAATTTTTTAGAATTTAGATAAAAAATAAATTTCACCCTTATTTTTTACTCCCATCAAACGCAACTTCATAGTCAAAGAGATACTTAAGCCAAAATTATGACTCGTTTAGAAATTTTCACTCTCACATTCAAACCTAACTTGTAACTGTTATAGAAAAATTCAAATCTAATGAAAAAAAGAAAAAGACAACGTGAAATACGTACACACCACTTCATCCTCTCTCACACACACATATATATATAGAGAGAGAGAAAGAGAGAGAGAGAGAGAGACACTCAGCCTACGTATTTTATTTGAGAATCAAAAGTAATATTCCCCCATGATTTTGACATAAAGGGCCGTGAAGTTTTATATACCTACAGGCGGGCCCCACGTGCATGGGGCCCGCGCCCCCTCACTGGCGGGCAAATACTACGTTGCCCGCCCGGCAACATAGCATCTCTCCCCTCAATAAAGTAACATACACATTCACACACATGTTCTTCGTCATATTAATTGTCAAGGACTCACGAGATCATGCGGATAATGTATTTTGTACATAGCCAACCATCACCACATACAAAATTTTTAAGGCTTAATATATGCCTTAAAATTTGATAATTTAATTATTAAAAATTATTATTTTAAATTTTTATTATTATGGAACGCCATGCACGCATTCATTTCTCTAAGTGACATCTCACGTGGATAATTAGTTGACAGTAGTATAGGTTGACTGTTTTGTTATATTCTTATAATAATTGAAAAATATAATGTTTGATCTATAATAATATATAAAAATGTTAAAATTTTGTATTTTAATTATTAAAAATTATTATTTTAAAATTTTATTTTAAGACACAAGAAATTATATAAACAAGAGAGCAAGATAGTGATAAAATCAAGTTCAACAAACAGAAAAATGGAGATTAATTCTGTTATATTTTGTGATTGAGAATAGAAAAATATAATGTTTTTTGGGGTTAGTGATTCAAAGATTTACGTGTTTAGGATTTAAGTTTTTTTTTGTAAAACTATGGATAATTTGATTATTTTTCTATCAAAATAAATTTTAATCTAATATATCTCATTAATGTGATAAGAGATCGATATGCCAATTTTTAGAAAGTAGCATATTGCATTTATGATATGGCACCTTTTTCTTTTTATGTGTATGTTCTACGTAGCGTTGATAATAATTTTGTTTATTTTTAGTAATGATAAGGATTTAAAATATTAATTTTTAATAATTAAAATATGAAATCTTGATCTTTTTGTATATTCAGGATCAAATGTCATACATTTTAATTGTTGAAGAAGCACAACAATCAAGTTAGCATGTTCAAATATTGTTAACTAGTCATTTATATGACGTGTCACTTGTAAAAACGAGTGTATTCATACATATGTTAATATTTTGTCACAAAAATATGACTTAAAATAATAATTTTTAATAATTAAAATACTAATTTTGAATAATCAAAACTTAAATATCTTATTTTTTTAATTATTAAAAGGACACCTTATGTAATAAGCTAATTTAAAAAAATGCATCGATACCAAGAACAATCCCATTTGGAATTATGAGAAAGACAATTTTAGTTGTTCTAACAGAGAAAAACATGTAAGCATAACAAATAATTAATCCAATTTTGGCCCAATTTGCTTTCTGATAACCCAATATTTGCCCTCTTTGTTTTTTCCATTAGTTCTGCTACTCTTTACTCTTTATGTATAAAGGGATTTGTAAGGACATAACAAATAATTAATCCAATTTTGGCCCAATTTGCTTTCTGATAACCCAATATTTGCCCTCTTTGTTTTTTCCATTAGTTCTGCTACTCTTCACTCTTTATGTATAAAGGGATTTGTAAGGACTAGCCGGTCGAGTATATATTAAGGTAATGTTTATTAAAATGAATAAGATAAGATAGTATGAAGATAAAGTTGAAATACTTTTTAAACCAAGATATGGAATAGTTAAGATAATATTGAGAAGCATTTCAATATTTTTATCAAATTATTTGTTAAATTTTTTAACATACATTATAGGACACAAATATCATTTTTTTCTTATCTATAAAAACCAATATGTACTTATTTTGAGAGGGGAGAGATAAGCATATCTTGAAAAATCAAGATAAGAAGTCACGTGACTTCTTTTTCAATGATCATCGGATAAATTTAACAAATATATTGAAAAAATCAAACATTCGGAATGCTTTTCATATCTAACCATTTTCCTCTCTTATCTTGGTTAACAAATACCTTCTAAGTATATTTATTTATCTAGTTATTATACATCTTAATTTTTAGACTTAAGAATATATATTCTGTTAAGTTTTGAATTTCTTGTAATAAATACAATTATTATTTTAACACCAGTTAATATATATTACTTAAAAAATAAATACACGAAATAATTAATCCTTAACCAGGATTAAAAGACATTGATTAAAATAGAGGGGAGGAATTAGTGGGCTTTGACGAGATGAGCCTATCAACAAATCTACCCCTTATTATATATATAGGTTAAATGAAATGTTTTAGTCCATAAATACACATTATTTTCCTCTTTATATTGTATCTGTCCTCATCTACAAGTTTTTATTTTTATATTAATTAAATATAAGTTATTAGAGTTTAATACATTAAATTTAAAAATATTTTTACCATTGCACGAAAAGCCTTTTCATATTTAAATTTCATCTAAAAAATATAAAAACTAAAATATAATTATCAAGCAATACCAAATAAATATTTGTTTGAAATATTTTAATTTTTTATTTGCATATAAATAACACAAGTCACCCCCTAGTTAAGACTTAAATAATGTAGTTCTTAATGAAATGGGTTTCTGGGTAAAAATAAATAAAATATAAAGATTTCTAAAGTCATTTTTAAATAATTTGAGATTTCTGTATGAATTATTTAGGTCATATTTGGTTAGATGGAATGATTTTAAATGAAAAAGGAAAGAGAATGGGAATAGAATAGAATAGAATGACTATCAATTCCATCATCAATTCGTTTGGTAGTCACCTTTATTTTTTATGGAATGAAAAATAATCAATTGATTAAAATGACATTTAATTCCAAAAAATCATATAGTTATTGATGATGGAATTGTTTTTATTTTCATTTCAATATATTGATTAAAAAATCATATAGTTATTGAATATAATAACATTTCGTCACAAAAAATGGACCATTCCATTTCTTCATATATAGTAACCAAATGTCATTTGGAAGAAATCTTATTTCCATTTCTATTCTTATTCCCATTCTCATTCAATTACTCCCCATTGAAACCAAACGTGATCTTAAATTATAAAAAAAAAATCTAAATACAATTTAATTATGATATTTAATGTTCGTCGTCCAAATTTGGCGTAACAAAAAAAAAAAAAAATGTAAACCCATGGATAAAAAAATGTTAGTAACCCGAGGGGGAATGAATGGGCCTCCATTGAGGTCTTTAATGTTTTGGGGTTTCTTTTGTTTGTCGGGTTTGGAGGCCTTTAATTGGGCCTCATGGGAGTGTTTGTGATGGGCTGAGGTTAAGTTTTGCTAGGCCCTTTGTTGATGTTGGGTTTTATTTTGTTTTTATTACTATATATATATTGCGTCTCCTCAGCTCCGGCAGCGGCGGCGCCTCCGGTCACCCTCTCTCTTTGGGCGACGAGTTCTCGAGCTTGGCCGGGAGTAATCGGAGAAGGACGGGACTTGACGGAATCGGACCAGAGCTGGATGAGGCGCTGGAGAGTGTGGTTGGGGACCAAGTCTCTGGTTTGGAGGACCTGCATCGTCGCCGGACACGTGTTCTTGCCGCCATCGAGCCACCGCTGGATGCTGGAACGATCGTAGGTGACGCCAGTGCAGAGGCTCACCGGACCGGCGACTTCCTCACGTCTAGGGAGATAGGGCACCTGAAGAAGATCGGAACTGTGAAGTAGAGGTCATCCCTCCCATGATCTTTCCCGGAGAGAAAACACAGGCACAGAAAAAAAAAAAAAATATATATATATATATATAAAGAGAGAGAGAGAGAGGGGGGGGGGAAGAGGGAGGGGAAGAAGAGATGTAATGTAGGGGAGGGGAATTGGGCGGGTGGAGCCTTGAGAGAGAGAGAGAGAGGGAGTTGAGGAGACGCCGCCGGACAGAGAGAGGGAGCTGAGCAGATGCAGCCGGAGCTGAGAAGGAGACCGAAAGGGTTTTTGAAATTTTTTTACAGCTTTTGCCACAGGTGACGTGGTGCCGTCCTATTGTTCCGGAAGGGCAAACTATTGGATTAGATTCTGGCATTGTAGCAGCTTTTGGTTGGGCTGCTCTGTTGAACAAATTCTTGTCAAACAAAAGCAAGCACTTAAAAAATTTAAATGTTGTGAGGTGAACCATTTAAAATATCTCACTAATCATAAAGGTGCACCAATAAACACGGCGTGTGTTCCTTGTGATAAGTTACAACAACAACAGAATTCTATCTCAACTGTCATTTGGATGAGTTGAGAGTAAAAAACCCCCACCCTCGAATATCTTTCTTGCCGACTGGGCTGTAATTATTCAGAAAATATATGGCGTGGATTAAGTAGAGGAGCTGTCAAATTGTAGAACCCATTCCCTAAAATGTCACAGGTCTTGGATGTTGGCATCCTTGCTAAGCCAAAAATATCACTGATTAAGCGAGAGGAGTCTGGCGTACCCTATAACCCTGCGCCATTCGGAATCGGCGTTGGCATCGGCAAGCAGGGTGCGGATCTGCTTGGCAGCAGCCACCATGTTCTGCAGGGCTAGCTTCACTTCAGTATGCTTGCGAGTCTCAAGACCACAGCCTGGGTTCACCCACAACTCACTAGGCCCCAACACTAGCAGCATCTTGTTGATTCTGTCCGCCATCTCCTCGGTTGACGGTATTCCTGGACTCTGAATGTCAAAGACGCCGGGGCCGATTCCGGCACCGTACTTCACTCCCTGGTGGAAAACAGGGAAGAGCTTCTTGTGAGAGCTGGAGTTCTCGATGGTGATGACATCGGCATCCATGTCGACGATGGAGTGGATAATGTCATTGACGTTGGAATAGCATATGTGGGTGTGGATCTGCAGTTATTGGGAAATAACGGACATTGATATGAGCTTGTGGACAAATTAAATTCCACATAACTGAGAAGGAAAGAATGAGAAAGTACAAGATTAGTATATAACCTGGGTAGTGTCCTTGACACCGCAGTTTGTGATTCTGACGCAGTCAACTGCCCAATGCAAGTAGGCAGCTTGCTCCACCTTCCTAAAAGGTAAACTCTCCCACAAACCGGGATCGTCAATTTGGACGACATTGATGCCAGCTTTCTCAAGATCCTCTACTTCATCCTTAATGGCCAAAGCAATCTGATAGCAGGTTGTAAATCTGGGGAATAGCCATATAGGTCTCATGTTAGTAGTTAGTTTCACTAAGACTACCACCAAGATCAACTAATGAGATTCCCTCTTGTTGGTTTCCAGTATCACCTGGGCTGGTAATTTCGGACAAAAGACAAGTTCAGAATGGTCAGTGGACCCGTGAGCATTCCCTTCATTGGGCGAGCAGTCATGCTCTGAGCCGCACTGGACCAGAAGACGGTCATCGGATTGGGGCGGCTCACATCACCGTAGATGATTGGTGGCTTCACGCAGCGAGATCCATATGATTGAACCCACCCATTAACGGTGAAGGCAAAACCGGACAATTGCTCTCCGAAGTACTCAACCATATCATTTCTCTGAAAAGAAAACAAGCCAGAACTAGTTTAGGATACGGAGATCTTCAATGCCTGACATAATCTCTCGATACATCAGTTTAATCAGCTAGTCAAGTCAGATATTACCTCAGGCCCTCCGTGAACCAGGACATCAATATCAAGCTCTTCCTGGATCTTGACAACTTTGCTGATTTCCTCCTTGATAACCTTAACGTAATCTTCCTCAGAGATCCTGTAGCAAAAGCATCATCAGAATATATGGGAGATAAATGGACAAGACATCAAGGAACACGAACAAAAATTATCAGAATTCCATACTTATTAGCCTTATATTCACGGCGCACTCTTCTGAGTTCAATTGTTTGAGGGAAAGAACCAATAGTGGTGGTAGGCAAGACTGGCAGGTTAAGCTTCTTCTGTTGAGCATCCAGTCTGGCACTGACATTTGTAGGCCGGCTTGGGTAAGGACCCTTCTTCAAATTAGCAGTCTGTGAAAATAGAAACAAGTGCTTGGTAAGAACAAAACGGTTAGATCACAACTTAAAAAGATTTAAGGAATGAGCTCTTCACTTACGGCTTTTTGAACGGCTACATTGGTGACCACTGGGGAGGACTTCCTTGAAGCCTGAGCAGCAGCATTAGCAGAGAAGAATTCCTGAAATTGAACCAATAACAGTGAGCAATGTGGCATTCACACATGGGTAATCGCAAATTACCATGAAGCAAGCTCATAGATCAGGAAGGCCACCAGACTCTAAAGCTTATTTTTTGACCTACAAACGCCAACAAAGAAAATACATTCTATCACATGAAGCAAAAAAGTCTACCTCATCCTTCTGACCAGCCAATGCCTTCGCCAAGGCATTCACTTCAACAACTTTTTGAGCGGCAAATGCTAGCCATGATTTGAGTTCATCGTCCAACTTGGTCTCATTAACGAGGTCAACAGCGGTGTGGAGAAGCGAGCAAGATGTAGAGACTACAAGCTTATCTGCCCAACAGAATTACAATTAGAATGGACTATCTGCAAGGATTTGACATATACAACCATGCAATGTTATGAGCGAAGAATCATATATACCTTTCCCCACAGTGCCCTCAAGGGTCTCCAAGATGCTAAGAGATGTTGCGAGATCATTGGCCCAGATGTTTCTTCCATCAACCACACCAGCAAACAGGTATTTACCCTCTGGCAAACCACCCTTGATCAAGTCAAGGGTTTTTGTTCCACGAACCAAATCAAACCCAAAGGCAGTAGCACCCTTCAGAGTAGTAAGTGTTTTAAATGGCTCAGGAGGAACATTGGCAAAGTAAGTCTGAATGAGAACATTGAGGCCAGAAAGGGATGATTCTAGCTGAGAGTAGGCAGTGGTGAATGCTTGCAATTGGTGAGATTCAAGATCCTGCACAAGGGTGGGCTCATCAAACTGAATCCATGATGCACCAGCTGCCTTCAACTCCACTACAACTTCCCTGCATTTATATCATTATAGCATCGGGATACACAAATAACTGATCAGAGGAACTCTATAGTCATTCGAGTCTCTTACTGGTAGATTGGAAGGATTTTGTCCAGGAGGGAGAGGAGATCAAATGATTTCTCTACTCCCTTTGTGGGTTTTGAGAGCAATAAGTAGGAAACCGGGCCAATAAGTACTGGAACGGTATCTACTCCATGCTGCACGAAACAAGAAAATATCTTATTTAATAAACTGAAGGTCGCTAACCAGAGCAATAAAGTCTATGACAGAATGTCCTTAGCGCAGGATACCAACTCTTAGGAAAATGCTGCAAGGACAAAATGACATAACCAGAGGTAATTTGCAATTCAAATAGTCCTCATCCATAACCGATCACTTTACTTCTGTCTTATAACTGATTAGAATGGAGCAGCAGTTATCCAGAAAACTTGTAATTTTGAAATCAGTTCCTTGACGGTATAGGCTTGTAAAATTTTGAATATTCAGAAGGATTCAATTTCAAAAGAAAATTTCATTTTTTTATATTCTAAATTGGACCTAGGCAAACATATGAGCCACATTATACCTACAGTCTTGCACCAGAGACACAAAATACTCCTATGCTGTTGTGAATTATCAAAATATGTCAATTTCAAGTTACTGAGATCTCAATTATTAACTCAAGAAAATGGACAAAGCAAAGGATGGAAGAATGCTCCAGTTCACATACCCCCTTAGCTTCCTTGTACTCGTCCACTGCCTTTTGAGAAGCATAAGAAAACTTGATATGAGGCCCCAACTCGGGGACAATGAAGTGGCTGCATCAACACATCAAGAATAAATCAGCAGAGGTGTCAATTCTCAAAATTGAAGTATGTGATTAGGGCTGATTACTTACTAGTTGGTGTCAAACCACTTGGTCATCTCCATAGCAGGTACAGAGGCATTTCCTCTGGCCATGGAGAAGTAAGTGTCAAATCCGATCTCACCACCAGTCCAACCATATCTGGGGGGAACAGCTCCAAGCATCGCTGTTGTGTCAAGCACTTGATCATAGTAAGAAAATGTGTTGCTGGGAATGTGCTTGATTCCAGCACTAGCCATCTGCTTCCAGATGGATTCTCTCAGATCAGCTGCCACCTTTTTCAAGTCATCGGCACTGCTGTTCCCATCCCAGAAAGATTCCAAAGCAAACTTCAGCTCTCTCTTTGGGCCCATGCGAGGATATCCGACGATGTGGGAGGCCATTTTTTTCCTGACTCACCAACAACACTAGAAAAATCAATCGCATTATATATTTTGCATAAACAATAATTGTTAATAAAAGTAAAAACACCTAATATGTGTACTCAGCAGAGCAGTCTGAAGCGCAATGAATTTTCAATCGATGAAGCATCAGACAGCATGTATGGATTAGGGCACTCGTTTTTGTAAGCAACAGACAGGCCAAAACTCAAATGAAAAGAAAGTTAATTTCAAAATGTCCAGAGGGAACACTTCCACCACCAAGACAATGTGACCGGGGGAAAATGGGCATTGTTGAAAATATTAAGTTATTCCATCAATGATATATTTTGAAGTGATGCGATGAAAAGCTGAATTTTATACGGAAGTTCGATTTCTATTCGATTCTATGGTATTACCAAACAACATAGTGACCGAAGAGGTGACTCAGTGTCCGATTTACGAATAACAAGCACGTCAAAAGCAGAGCAACTGCCTGAACTAGGAACAAAACATCCAATCTTCAACGATGACAGAAATGAATTCACAGAATCCAAAACCACCAAAACAGCTACTTTATTGAAGGCCCAAGATCCAATACGATCTGTCAGTCTCAGCCAGTCCCGACGACATAAAATCCCTCAGGAAAACTCGCAAATAAGAACAATCGTAAAATCCAAAAGGGAAAGCGAAATTCTGAGTTTGAAAATGGGCATTGTTGGAAATATAAAGTTATTCCATCAATGATATATTTTGAAGTGATGGGATGAAAAGCTGAATTTTATACGGAAGTTCGATTTCTATTCAATTCTATGGTATTACCAAACAACATAGTGACGGAAGAAGTGACTCGGTGTGTGATTTACAAATACCAAACACGCCAAAAGCAGAGCAACTGCCTGAACTAGGAACAAAACATCCAATCTTAAACGATGACAGAAATGAATTCACAGAATCCAAAACCACCAAAACAGCTACTTTATTGAAGTCCCAAGATCCAATACGATCTGTCAGTCTCAGCCAGTCCCGACAACATAAAATCCCTCAATTAAACTCGCAAATAAGAACAATAGTAAAATCCAAAAGGGAAAGCGAAATTCTGAGTTTGAAAGAGAACTTATCAGACGAGAATATGTGAGAAAGCATGAAGAAGAGATGCATGCGAGTGAAGGAGAACCGAGGGAGTGAGAGCCTGTCTTACCTTCAAGAATAAGAAACCCAGAGAGAGAGAGAGAGAGAGAAGCGAAGGATTGGATTCGTATTTATTTATAGAGGAAGCTCGTGGCTTGGTGTGGCGGTATACCTCCGCCAGCGCTTGAAAATGACGGAAAATTTTTTAACAGTATGTGGAGCATGGGGTTGTTGGTAGCAAAATAGCGAATTAACCCTCCCCCCTCCTCCCAGCTTTTTGGGTGTGGGGGCAGTACCAAAAGTAAAATATCCAAAGCAAAGCATTAGCTCTTTCCAAGAAGGGCGGGCGGGCGGGCGGGCGGGCTACCAATACCATGACTATTAATTTATATGGTTTTATTTAATTTATACTTGAAAAGAAATTATTTAATTTTGAAAACTGTTCTGTGGACTTCACAAACTATTTTATAGTAATAGAGCCACGTCATAAACCCAATAATTTAAACTGGGCCCTAACTCAAGGCATATACGGTAAAACAAAGAATTAAGGAAATAGAGGAACATAACTGAAGGCTGAAAAAATATAGGCAAAAGCAAATTTATATTCCATTCTGAACTGTCACCATGGCCAATGATCACCTCTTTATTGCAAGGATGTTTTGGGTGAGCAGCTGGGATGGCGGGAGTTAGAGGTTTTGGATTGGAAACAATTTGTTTGGTTCGGCGGGGCCGGACCCACCCTGCAGCCTCCACGCACGTATGCCAAACCAAACGTAACCTTTAACCAGTAACGAATGGTTCCAAATGTTATTTGAAAATTCATTTATGATATTTTTATTAATAAAATATATTATGCAGCATTTAGAGTTTACATTTGATTTGATAATTTATCACTTTGCTAATTAGCTTTTCAAATCTTAAATAAATGCTAATTAAGTTCACCTATAGCGGATTGGTTTGGTCTTAATGCAACCCACAAGTAGACGTTGCAAAATAATTTTTTTTTGGGTGTGGGGCAGTACCAAAAGCAAAATTGCCCAAACCATTAGCTGTTTCCAAGAAGGGCGGCGGGATAGCCCAAACCATTAGCTGTTTCGAAGAAGGGCTGGCGGGCTACCAATACCATGACTATTAATTTATATGGTTTTATTTCATTTATTTATACTTAAAAATAAATTATTTAATTTTGAAAACTGTTCTATGGACTTCACAAACTATTTTATAGTAATCGAGCCACGTCATAAACCCAATAATTTAAACTCAAGGCAAATACGGTAAAACAAATAAGGAAAAAGAGGATCAGAACTGATGGCTGAAAAAATCTTAGACAAAATCAAAATTCTATTCCATTCCGAAGTCATAGCCAATGATGACCTCTTTATTATTGTAAGGAAGGATTTGTTGGGTGAGCAGATAGGTGGAATGGTGTTTCGAAACAGCGGGCCCACCCTGCAGCCTGCACGCACGTATGCCAATTGCCAAACCAAAACGTAACCTTTAACCAATAACGAAAGGTTCCAAATGTTTTTTGAAAATTCATTTATGATATTTTTATTAATAAAATATATTTTGCAGCATTTAGAGTATACATTTGATTTGATAATTTATCACTTTGCTAATTAGCTTTCCAAATCTTAAATTAATAATAATGCTAATTAAGTTCAACTGTATCAAATTGATTTGGTCTTAATGCAACTGATCACGCATAGACGTTGCAAAACTTTTTTATTTTTTCTTTCTAAAGAGGAGTGAGTTTGGGCCCGCCCCATTATAAGATTGAGTTAGTAAGACTTTGGCAGAGCTAAACTGTGTTGTATAAAGATGATAAAATTCATTCATTATAGCTCTTAATATATAGTTGTATTAATTAATTAATTAATTAAATGCAGTTGATAGAATTTAAAATATTCTCTACCAAGTTTCAATAGTATTTCTAATTTCTTAAATTTTTTTTATATATATACTTAATTATATATGATAATGGTATAAGAGAATACATGACATTTAATAAATAAATAAATAAATAAAATTTATCATACTCAAAAGACGAAAAACCAACCTTGGCCTCACCAATGTTTTCAGTCAATGGTTAGAAATTCCAACTGCATTTGGTCCAACAACCGTGCAAATGATAAATGTCAGTGTCTATCACTTTCTTGTCTCGTCGTTGTTCCATAAATAACGCCCATGTGATGTGATTGAACTTACCACCCGATCCGGTCCCACGTGTAGTAGTAATAATGTCTTATAAAGGGAGCATGAAGGAGCTAGAATCCATATACAAGTGGTAGTGGAGGCATTAATTAGTATATAATGGAGTGGAGCTCTTCTTCTTGTGGGAGAGGAACAAGCAGAAGCTCAGCCTAAAATCTTACCGAATGAGATAGGTCGGTCGGTCTTGGACAAAAAGAACTGGTAAATTTTTAATTAATTTTAATATTAACACTTATTTAAATCAATTATTATATATAAGTTGTCAAATTCAATTCCCCTATAGCAAGATCTAAAAAAATATCCTTTTACAAGTATTGAATATAATTAAATTAAATATAGAAAAAAAAAGTGTATTGATCAATCCAATCCATTATCCATAATTAACTCACATAATAAATTAAACAATAACCAATTTAATTATTTCTACATAGTATATATATATATATATAGAAAAAATCTTCAAAATTCAAACCCTAATAAATAAGTTTAACCATTCCATTTGTTCATATATATATAGTAACCAAATGGCATGTGGAAGAAATCTTATTTCCATTTCTATTCCTATTCCCATTCTCATTCCATTACTCCCCATTGAAACCAAACGTGATCTTAAATTATATAAAAAAAATATATAAATACAATTTAATTATTTAATTCATACTTAAAAATAAATTATTTAATTTTGAAAACTGTTCTATAGACTTTACAAACTATTTTATCTTAATCGAGCCACGTCATAAACCCAATAATTTAAACTGGGCCTAACCTAACAAAGGGCAAATATGATTAAAAAGAACAGAAAAAGAGGATCAGGAACTGAAAGGTTGGAAAAATCTATACAAAGGTAAATGTCTGTTCCACCATGATGTGTCCGAAAGAAGAGAATTTTGCCGGTGCAGGGGGGCCCACATCCCACCAGTAGATAAATAAAAAATTTATTAATCTACTGTCAGACTGAACCAATCAAGTTTGATAATAGATCAATTCGATCTTCTTTCTTTACTTTTTTTTTTTTTGAACTTATTTATTATATATTCACTTATATATGGCCTATTGGTTTTCTTTTAAATATATAAAACCAAAGTGGATCTTAATCATTGGGCCATTACAGTACAGAAGTAGTAATTAACAGATCGATGTTTTACCATGCATGCATATACGGCATGGGATATTACTTTAACAACCTTTTTTTCTTTCAAGATGAGACTTTGATTATGAGTTGATTTATTTCAAACGTCAAAAGATAATGCGAGCGGATAACGTATTATAATTATTATGATGTACAACACAACTACTACTACACACACAGCGAATCATGCATGACCCAAAAAAACATATAAAAGTTTTAATACCAACCAAAAAACAATCCTATTTAATTAATGGAATGATCAGAAAAACAATTTTAATTAATTCTTGTAACAGAGAAAAACATTCATATAATTAATCATAATAATTTTGTTTTTGATAACCCAATGTACGTAAATATGTTTGCCCTCTTTGTTTTTCCATTGTTAATTTCTGCTACTCTCTAGTCTTTCTATATAATAAAGGGATTAATTTGTAAGGAATATTAGGTATATTTTTTTATTCATTTATTATACATCTTAATTTTTAGACTTAAGAATATATATATATATATATCTGTTAATTTTTGAATTTCTTGTAATAGAGACAATTATTTTAACACCAATTAATAAAAAAAAATTAATCCTTAACATTGATTAAGAGGAGCACCATATAAAATCAAGGAGAGAAATTAGTCACCTTCTTAATTCGGACACGACGAGATGAGCCCATTGACAAATCTACCTTCAGCTTATTCTATATTCGTATAATATATAATGAGTCATTGATTTTGAGGATAGCACTGGTTTTTTAATTGGGTAAAATTAAATTTTCTAAATTTCAATTTTGTTTAACAAATACGTGCATTTCTTTTAAAGATAAATTAATTAATAAAAAATGCAACACTTACTCATTTTCAAGGAAATAAATAAAATTATTACTCTCCCTCCGTGTGTGTGTGGTGTGGGAAGTAGATGTTATGAAGACAAGAAACCAAAAAATTAAATTAAAATATTTGTATGCCTTGGACAAAAAATTAAAATTTGGATAACAATATATGTACCTTCCCCTGCAAGCAAGGATATATATATGGAATTATTCAAACAGAATAATTAAATATTAGAATGATGCATTGCATTGCATTCTTGTAGAGGAACGTTCATGCACAAGCCCAGACCTGCAAGGCTTCGCCTACGACTACGAGAAACTGTTTTGCTTCTAGTACTTCGAGTACTGCAGGTCCTTGTGCATACAAATATTTAATTATTTGTCAGAGGACAGACTGCAAAGCGTTACCCATTCATAATAATGTGATGTGCCTTCATGCATAAAGATACTAGATAGATAGATAGATAATTACTTAATAACAAGGATTTAAAAAGTATAATGTAATAGAAAAAATTAAAAATGAAAAACAAACGGGTCCTCTTATCTTTAATGTAATGATGATGTAGGTAATGCGTAGGTATCCCGCTTGGAGTGCCCCTTCACAAGAATAAAATTCAAAGGGGCGCAGAATAGGGAAAAGCTTTCCACCCTCCTTTATCTTTAGCCTCTATTTTCCAACGAACTGTTGAATAAGATAGATATACATACATATATATATATATGTGTGTGTGTGTGGTCCACAGGGGTGGATCCAGGGAAAATCCAAGGTAGGGCTGGAGGGGTGGATCCAGGGAGAATCCAAGGTAGGGCTGTAGCTTCAATTCAAGGGCAAGTTGGGGACTGGAGTTTCAATTTCAAGAGAGATCCAAGAGAAGGCTTGAAGCTTCAATTTCAGAGAATGTGAATATATATATATATATATATTGTGGTTGAGACTGGCACGTGTTGAAGTTGTGTCAGTCCTTTCTTGAATCCGTCACTGTACGTGGATAAAAGTATTCAGATTGCTGTGGAGACCTCTGAAGCGAGGAATTTCACCTTTTGTTTTCGAAAAATACTCAAATTAATACATAATAAATGTCCCGCTCTTATTTGATTTTATGAAATACATTAACACCAGACAAGCCTTAATTTGTAAACTTGCATTAATCCCGCTTTTTACCCCTATCTGTTTAGGATCATAAGAATTTAGTTCTCAATAAATTCTCTACTCTATGCTTTTTTACCCTTATCTGTTTAATTTTGCGCAATTAACAACCCGTGCTATCCTCAAAATCGAAAATCACCTTTTCATATCAAATTAAACCGAACACAGAATTTAACTCCAAAGAAAAAATTGAAATGAAAATGTTCAATCAAAATCAATTTTTCAAAATTGGAAGATGGGATGCCAATTACTGACGCTAGCGAGCTGCATGCAACTCAAATGACTAGTAGAGGGTAGTCATTTAGAGTTGATGGGCTCATTTGACTAGTTATTACATATATTAAACAAATATATTTAATAATCGATAGATTTCTCATGGGCTATCTCGTGTCCGAAGATAAGAGACTGATTCCTCCTCACTTGAGATTATTGTTATTGTGTGGTTACCTTCGCTCATATTTTTTATTTTAATAAAGAAAATAAATTATAAGTAAAAAATTTATTTTATTATATAAAACAAGAAATCGAACCCACTACTTACTAATATAAATTAATATAATATATATTCTTAAGTCTAAAAAATGAGATATATAATAAATAAATAAATATACTTAATAATCCTCTAATCCTTACAAATCCCTTTAATTATATACAAAGAATATATGGCAGAAACACTGAAATTGGCCAAAATTTTGATTAATCCTTATGTTTATATGTTTTTCTCTGTTACAACATCTAAAATTGTTTTATATATCACTTGATTGCAACAATTAAAATTGTTTTAATTTTGAGTCTGTGACAATGGTCGACGGAAGGTGTCAGCAGCAATGATGCACAGAAATGTCTCCAGGTGTCATTTTAGTGTTTTTGAAATATTTTTTATATCAAAATATCAAAAAACATAAAAATATATATATATTTCTAGACTGTTTCTGTAATTTAAAAAATATTTTGAAACTGTTTTATAATATTAATAAAATATTATAAATACGTTTCCATCCACTAGAAGGTTATTCTGCCTCTAACTTAAAACCGAACCAACTAGGCAAATTTGATTAATTCAATTTATCCAAATTCTTGCTCACCTCTAATAGAAAATAAGGGTTGTTTTTGAGTTTGTTAATATCTTTTTAAATAAATTAGAATTGGAGACCATACTAGGGTTGGTTCGGTTTCAGTTTTTGCCAAAACCATAACCAAACCAAACTTAAACTCCTAAAACCAAAACCAAACCAAAATCCATTTGGTTTTAAAAATTTAAAACCATAACCAAACCATTCGATTTCGGTTTAACCATGGTTTTTTTAGTTTAATCCATACCAACAAACAATGACAAATAACATTCATAAATTTTTTTGATAATTTCACAACAAACAAAGATAAATACTAATAAAGTTACCTTATTCTTGCATAAAGTTACAAAACTTCTTGGATATAAAATCATATCTCCAAACCTACAATTGTTAAGATTAATAAATTAATATTTGCATAATTAAATTGTAATTTAAGCTAAAAAAATTTAGTTACGAAAGTTAATACCTTCATCAACGACATTAAACCTAAATGACATACAATTTGTAAGATATTTACTTGCTAATCATTCCATCCATAGATCCAATATTACATAACATAAAAAATATATATATTCAAGGGATACAATATCATTATCCTCAAATCTAATTTACCTTCATTGATGAGGGAATATTTACAGGGGGCAATTTTACTGTACTACCCCTGGGAGGTTACCATTAACTTGGAGCCATGTATGCCAGTAAAGGCCAATATGCGATCGCCATGTGTCCATTCCTGGGAGCTCCATATGTCCTTGTAATCTCCATTGTGATTTTGAACGGGAAGAGATAGAGAGGAAGACTCAGTCAAACAAGAATCTCTCCAACACCTCAAGATTTTTCTCCATTTGAATGTTATCTTATCTCCATCTGAAACTTATCTAATCTTATCAGGATAGGCTGAACGCCATCTATAAATAGAGGATAACCCCTACAGGTATGAGGATCTGACTCCTAAGGGACTCATATATTATTTTTCCATTACTATTATACTCCTCAAAAACCCTATGAACTGACTTGAGCGTCGGAGGGATCACGGGGAGCAAGTCCCCACCCTTTTTGCAGGTACTTGGTCCGAGACAGAAGAAGGTGATCGACTCCGCATCATCAATTGGCGCCCACCGTGGGGCCTTCGTCTTTTCCTTCTGTTTTCCAAGTACAATTTCAAGCCGTAGGAAATCTATTCAACTCAATTACACGTATTTGCTGATTGCATCATGGGTACGCTTGTTTCTTTTTTAATATTTTTTGTGCCTCCTACGGTTTTTATTTTTCAATTATTGTTTTATGTAAAAATAATTGAAAGAGAAGGCCGAAAGATTCATATATATATATATGGATATATATATTCAATCACATAAAAGAAGCGTAATTCTGCCATTATTGTGGATCACACGCACATACATACATGATACACATTTACATTCATGTTATATATACATATGTTGGAGAAAAGCTCCTCATAGAAGCCTAGCAGAGTAAGTAAGAAAAGAGGTGTTATATTATAATATTAAAGGGGAAGGCTTTCTGGAAAAAGGGTATATACCCAGAAGCCGCCATGGATGAGCCAGGAGATGGCCGCAGCAAGCAGCGATAATGGCGGCGACGGAAGCTCCGTTATTGTCGCTTTGGTTAAAACTTATTTCTCTTGTTTTATCATTCTAGTGTTTTAACTACTATCTATTGGAGAATTGCTAGTTATATAGGCAGAGGCAAAAGCTTTTAATTTGAATTGCTTGATATATATGCTCCAATGACTTGAATTTTAATTGATTCTGTTAAAATGTTCGGGATTAATAACGTTAACAGACGAAAGGCTCGCCCCAAACACTTGTGGACGTAGGCGTTATGCCGAACCGCAAAAATAAAATACTCTCTTTAATTGCGGATGTAGGCATTACGCCGAACCGCGAAAACAAAATATTGTTATTCTTTAATTGCAGACGTAGGCGTTACGTCGAACCGCAGAAACAAAATATTTGTTATTCTTTGATTGCGGATGTAGGCGTTGCACCGAACCGCGAAGACAAAATGTTATTATTCTTTGATTGCGGACGTAGGCATTTCGCCGAACCGCGAAAATAAAATATGGATATTCTTTAAAATCTTGGTCATCAACTATAATCCAAGCTATCATGTGCATATGAAGATCGAAGGTTCGAAAGGCCTCGACAACGAAAGTCAAAGGATCAGATGTGATCCTCGGGGGGCCCCGAACCCCCGAACACTCAAAAACAAAGGATCAGATGTGATCCTCGGGGGGCCCCGAACCCCCGAACACTGAAAAACAAGGGATCAGATATGATCCTCGGGGGGCCTCGAACCCCCGAACACTCAAGATGAAAGGACCAAATGTGATCCTCGCAGGGCCTCGAACCCCTAACCAAATGAAGACCAAAGGGGACCACCCCTACTAATTAAGGCACCAGTTCGGAGGCTACGAACCTCCTCCAAATGAAGACCAAAAGGCATCAGTTTGGAGGCTACGAACCTCCGCCAAATGAAGACCAAAAGGCATCAGTTCGGAGGCTACGAACCTCCGCCAAATGAAGACCAAAGGGGACCACCCCTACTAATTAAGGCACCAGTTCGGAGGCTACGAACCTCCTTCAAATGAAGACCAAAAGGCATCAGTTCGGAGGCTACGAACCTCTGCCAAATGAAGACCAAAGGGGACCACCCCTACTAATTAAGGCACCAGTTCGGAGGCTACGAACCTCCTCCAAATGAACTAATTAAGGCACCAGTTCGGAGGCTACGAACCTCCTCCAAATGAAGACCAAAAGGCATCAGTTCGGAGGCTACGAACCTCCGCCAAATGAAGACCAAAGGGGACCACCCCTACTAATTAAGGCACCAGTTCGGAGGCTACGAACCTCCTCCAAATGAAGACCAAAAGGCATCAGTTCGGAGGCTACGAACCTCCGCCAAATGAAGACCAAAGGGGACCACCCCTACTAATTAAGGCACCAGTTCGGAGGCTACGAACCTCCTCCAAATGAAGACCAAAAGGCATCAGTTCGGAGGCTACGAACCTCCGCCAAATGAAGACCAAAGGGGACCACCCCTACTAATTAAGGCACCAGTTCGGAGGCTACGAACCTCCTCCAAATGAAGACCAAAAGGCATCAGTTCGGAGGCTACGAACCTCCGCCAAATGAAGACCAAAGGGGACCACCCCTACTAATTAAGGCACCAGTTCGGAGGCTACGAACCTCCTTCAAATGAAGACCAAAAGGCATCAGTTTGGAGGCTACGAACCTCCGCCAAATGAAGACCAAAAGACATCAGTTTGGAGGCTACGAACCTCCGCCAAACGAAGATCAAATGGGACCATAGCCTCAACCAACACAGCTTCGGCCAACGGCCCCGAAGACAAGGCAAGCGGCCTCGGCCCCCACAGCCTCAGCCAGCGGCCCCCGAAGACGAGGCACGCAGCCTCAGCCAACAACCCCGAAGATCAGGCACGCGGCCTCAGCCACCGCAGCCTTGGCCAGCAAAGATCAGGTATGCGGCCTCGGCCACCACAGCCTCGGCCAGTGGCCCCCGAAGACTGAAAAGGCACCGGGAGACTTAAAAAGCGAATTCAGCATCCGAGACTGCTAACCCAAATTTTTAGTAGAACCTTTTTTACAGAGGCTTAGAAAAACAGTGACAACTACTCCTTCAGCTGCCCAACCTCCTTACTCGATCAGCTCAAGGAGTGGGGGGCAAGTGATGAGGGAATATTTACAGGGGGCAATTTTACTGTACTACCCCTGGGAGGTTACCATTAACTTGGAGCCATGTATGCCAGTAAAGGCCAATATGCGATCGCCACGTGTCCATTCCTGGGAGCTCCATATGTCCTTGTAATCTCCATTGTGATTTTGAACGGGAAGAGATAGAGAGGAAGACTCAGTCAAACAAGAATCTCTCCAACACCTCAAGATTTTTCTCCATTTGAATGTTATCTTATCTCCATCTGAAACTTATCTAATCTTATCAGGATAGGCTGAACGCCATCTATAAATAGAGGATAACCCCTACAGGTATGAGGATCTGACTCCTAAGGGACTCATATTATTTTTCCATTACTATTATACTCCTCAAAAACCCTATGAACTGACTTGAGCGTCGGAGGGATCACGGAGAGCAAGTCCCCACCCTTTTTGCAGGTACTTGGTCCGAGACAGAAGAAGGTGATCTGCTCCGCATCATCATTCATAATGCTCAATGTCGATATCTGTCGAACACAACTCGTCCAAGTTCATCAATATCTCCGGCGATGCTCGAATCCTATTCTGGAATATGGTTGGTTTTGGGGGGAATTTGATTTTGAACATTTTGAAAGTTTGCATAAGAGTCAACAAACTCCTTAAAAAATGCTCGATAAATTTGCAGATTGATAACTTAAAAAAATACATAATTAGCAAATTATGTCTAGATACTCAAAAAGATTAAGGATTTAGGGTTCATTATACCTGCTGTTGGAGGATAAGAATTTCAGATACACAGCCGTAAGTTGGATCTTGAATCCTAGCTTGAGCCTCATATATCATTGTAGCAGCAGCCTCACTACGGTCTTTTACCGGAAGATGGCTCAAAAGATTGAAGGCATTTCTGGCACCAAAAATTTTGTGTATAGCTTCAAAATTAGTATTTCCTGCTTAATTGCAAAAATAAGAGGCAAAGATGCACCCTTCGATACATCTTATTCTCAAGTACTTGCAAGCACCGCATGGAAAACCCACTCTTGACATGATTTTCTAAGTTGTTTCTAAAGAAAAAGAGAAAGGATAAGCTAAAGAACTCCTTGAACCTAGAAATGCTCATGGATGATCCGAAAACCTCAAATCTCATCTCCAAATTTTCTAAATTCCTACCCCAACAATATTTCTTTGAAAGATTGAGGTGATTCATGGTCTCCTTCAGGTTACAAACCTATTTTACCAAATTTTCGAGAAATTATTCATGAAATATAAACAATCAAATTTCTATGCAAAAACCCTAAACCATCAACAACCCCCCAATATAAATAGGATGTTGCCAGTGAAGGCCACGGCTTAGTTAAACCTCAAGACCATTGAATGGCACGATGAGGTATCCACTGTGTAAAGACAATCCTTTTTAAGCAAGCGATAAAGTTGAATTTGAAGTGCAAAGAGACAAATTTTCAAAATATAAACAAAGAATTTTTGAAATAGAAGTTTATTTGTTTTGTATGTTTTGTAATGTGATATGCAGGTTTCGAAACTTAAGGTTCTATTTTGTAAAGATATGCTATAAAAAAAAAAACTCTTTAAATAATGAATCTTTTTAAGCGAAAGAAATGAATCTCGCACCATAGAAATGAAAAGTATGGATGATGATAGTGTTTATATATTTTTTGCAACAACTCTAACAACTCTACTGAAAATCCCAATCGATATGAAATAATCTCAAGAATGATTCAACAATCATATTTGAAAGAATCGTTATAATAAAAAATTCATAACTTGCTCGTGAACTCACTGTATGTGCATATTTATATATATACTATCTATTAATCATCTGAAATCAAGAACAAAGAGTCTTGAATAATCTGGGAATGAATGCTTAAAAAGAAAAGATTATAGGGAGAAGATCTTGCCTCATGATTCTTGACAAGATTGAACCCAGCTCTCATACGAAGAACTTAAAAGAAGTTTCTATGATCCGAGCCTACCATTAAAATCTCCAAACTAAGGAGAATAATATATCTAAAAATGGGCTAGATCTAACAATAGAACTTTCATAGATCTGGTTTTTCTTTCCAGCCAGATTTAAAAAGCACACATTGCCAGTCACCACCAACCACCGTAGCTAGCAGTTTCCGGTGATCAGAGGTAACCTTCTGGCATCCAAAGGCCCTTTGACCAATATACTCAAAAACAAATAAGATCCAAAGGCTGAAACTTCATTGATCTAAGCTTAAAATTTCAGTTAAACAAAATAATATGTATATACGTATACATCATAGATAGGTGTGAGACTTACCTCCTTGTAGATCGAAGCAATGAAAATGAGCGATGGACGGGAGAGACAAAGAGAAGGTTGGAATGAGCCTAAGAGACGTTGGAGATGAACAAGTGATAGATTGAGAGTGAGAGAGAGAGAGAGAGAGAGAGATGGGCAACCAAAAGCAGAGCATCTGGTCATGCGCAGCAATATGCGACAGAATTTAGACATGCGCAACAAATTTTGGAAAGCTATTTGGAGACGTGCTGAGGAAAATCCAAAAAGTTGTTCGAATATTAAAGAAACTAATATAGAATCATTAACAAAAATAAATAAAATAAAAGGGAGAAGAGAAAGGGACAAGGGTTTGCAAGGCAAGTAGGCTGGGGTAGGCGCGGGTGGGTTGGGTTGGATTTTTATATAATATATATATTATATATACATATTATACCTATTTTATTATATATATAATATATTCGGTTCGAGTTTTGGTTTGGTTTTAGTGAAAACCATAACCAAACCATACCCATTGAAATAGTATTCGGTTTTTTCCCAAACCAAATCATTACCCAGTCAAATGATTTTTAACTGCGTTGACCGATTCGATTTCGGTTTGATTCCCCACGGTTTCGGTTATAATTGCCATATCCCTAGACCATACTCTTTGATGAAGATGCCAATGAAATGAGAAAGAGAGTAATGAAGTTGATAAACTTTTATAAATTGTGTTATATTTGATTATTTTTTAATTTATTATTTATTTTTAATTAGTAATTCATAGTTCATTTTTTAATTGTGTTATATTTATTATTATTTATGTTTTTTTAGATGTATTATGAAAGTTATGTTTATTTTTAGATTGAAGAATTATTTTTTATGATTTTTTATATTAAAAATTATATTTACAAAAAATGTCTCTATATTTATTTTTATTTACTTGTTTCCCTCACATTTTTATTTTTTATTTTTTAAAAAAATATAATTTTTTTATTTTATTTCATATCATATTCGTTTTTATTTTTGTGCAATGACTATCCATTCCATTAATATGTTTGGTATATTTCTATTTTGATGAAATAGGAAAGTAACCAATTGATAAGAATCTATACACAAGCGGTATCAGTAGAGGCATTAGTATATGAAAAATGCTATTGATACATCTTTGTGTACACTTTGAGTTACATAAAGATGTATCAATGACAAAAAAGCCCCCCATGAGGCGCAGGGTATTTTAGTCATAATACCCCCTTATGTAACCCAAGATGTACAAAATGAATGTACATCTAGTATGATTCTTAGTATATAGTGGAGTGGAGCTCTTATTGTGGGAGACGTACAAGCAGAAGCTCAACCTAAAATCTTACCGAATGAGATTATTATTTGTTATATTATTACTTTTAAAGTGACCACCCAATGAGCCAATGAGCGACATATCACTTCAATAAATGCAAAGATAATTAGTCGTAGGGTGGGTATGTTTGATTGAAGGGTGAAAAATGAGGTGAAATTTTAATTTTATTAAATTTTAATTTTTACCCCACCTCTTAAGAATTTTAATTTCTTAATTTTAAGAAAAATCTTCCCTTTTTGAACTAAGATGAAATTCGAATTTTATGAAAAGAAAATAGTTTGATAAAATTTTCTAAAATTTAAATAAAAAATAAATTTCATCCTTATTTTTCACCCTTATCAAACGCACTCTTATAGTCAAAGAGATACTTAAACCTAAATTATGACTGGTTTAGAAATATTCACTCTCACATAACTCGCAACTGTCATAGAAAAATTCAAATCTAATGAAAAAAAGAAAAAGACAACGTGAAATACATACACACCACTTCATCATCTCTCTCACATACACACATATATAGAGAGAGACTCAACCTACGTATTTTATTTGAGAATTAAAAGTAATATTTCCCCAAGATTTTGACATAATGGGGTGTGAAGTTTTTTATACCCTCAATAAAGTAATGTGCACATTCACACACATGTTCTTCATCATATTAATTGTCGAGGACTCACGAGACGATCCGAATAATGTATTTTGTACGTAGCCAATCATCACCACATACAAAATTTTTAAGGCTTAATACATGCCTTAAAATTTGTTAGTTTAATTATTAAAAATTATTATTTTAAATTTTTATCATTATGAAACATCATACACTCATTCATTTCTCTAAGTGACATCTCAGGTGAATAATTAGTTGACAGTAGTATAAGTTGACTGTTTTATTGTATTCTTACAACAATTAAAAAATATGACTTTTGATCTATAATATATAAATATTAAAATTTCATATTTTAATTATGAAAAAAATTTATTTTAAGACACAAAAAAATTAGATAAACAAGAGAGCAAGAGAGTAATAGAATCGAGTTTAATAAAAAGAAAGATAGAGATTAGTTTTGTTATATTTTGTAATTGAAAATAGAAAAATATAGTATTTTTTGCGGTTAGTAATTCAAAGATTTACATGTTTAGGATTTAAGTTTTTTTTTTAAACTATGGGTAATTTGATTATTTTTCCAACAAAATAAATTTTAATCTGATATGTCTTGCTAATGTGATGAAAGAGCGATATACTATTTTTAGAAAGTAGCATATTGCATTTATGATATGGCACCTTCTTCTATTTATGTGTATGTTCTGCATAGTGTTGATAACAACTTTGTTTATTTTCAATAATGGTAAAGATTTGAAATATCAATTTTTAATAGTTAAAATATGAAATCTTGATTTTTTTTTTGTATATTTAGGATCAAATATCATATATTTTAATTGTTGAAAGAGTACAACAAACAAGCTAGCATGTTCAAATAAGCTAGCATGTTCAAATATTGCCAATTAATCATCCATGTGACATGCGTTATACATGCGTTAATATTTTGTCACAAAAATATGACCTAAAATAATAATTTTTAATAGTTAAAATACTAATTTTGAAGTTTTACACATCAAAACTTAAATGTCCTATTTTTTTAATTGTTAAAAAGACACCTTATCTAATAATCTAATTTTAAAAAATGCATCGATACCAAGAACAATCCCATTTGGAATTATGAGAAAGACAATTTTAGTTGTTCTAACAGAGAAAAACATGTAAGCGTAGCAAATAATTAATCCAATTTTGGCCCAATTTGCTTTGTGATAACCCAATATTTGCCCTCTTTCTTTTTTCCATTGGTTCTGCTACTCTTTACTCTTTATATATAAAGGGATTTGTAAGGATTAGGCGATCGAGTATATACTAAGTATATTTATTTATCTATTTATTATTCATCTTAATTTTTAGACTTAAGAATATATATATTCTGTTAAATTTTGAATTTCTTGTAATAAATACAATTATTTTAACACCAATTAATACACATTACTTAAAAAATAAATACATTCAATAATTAATCCTTAACCAGGGTTAAAAGACATTGATTAAAATAGAGGGGAAGAATTAGTGGGCTTTGACGAGATGAGCCTAGCAACAAATATATATATATATATATATATAGGTTAATTGAAAAATTTTACTCCATAAATACATATTATTTTCCTTTTTCTTTTCCTCTTTATATTGTACCTGTCCTCACTCCTCATCTACAGGTACACCTAAGAGAAATATAAATTTTGCGTGGTGTCATGGTTTGGCAGTTATGATTTTTTGAGTAAATTTAGTATTCGTCTTTTATAATTTGAGATGTTATCCGTAACACATTTTATATTTTAAAATTGATCTTCAAACTGTTTGTACTTTTAATTTTTTTTTTCATACAAACCCCCTCACTTCCTTCATTTTAAGAGTTGGCACCATTAATTTTTTAGACAAAAAGACATAGTTTGCTTTTATAACTTTAATAATAAAATTATATTTATTTAAAAATTAAAAATCAAATGCTAAATAAGAAGAAAAATCATCTCAATCAATTTTTAACAGGCGATTCTTCTTTTTCATTGACTAAAACGCTTTGCTACCCGATGATTTATTTTTCTTCTTCTTGAATGAATAACCTATATTAGTTTAATTTTCAAATCTAAAAATTGATTGGATGTCAAATATGTATGGATAAATTTGAACTAAGATGACAATAATTTTTGGTGGATGGCGGCAGGTGGCCAGTGGCTGCAATAGTGATAGACTTATGTATGTGGCAATACATAATTTTAAGAAAAATGATTAATACATCTTAAAATTCTTCAACTATTACAAAATATGACATTAAGTCCTTTCTTTAAAAAATCTCAAAATTCAATCTTTAAATAATTAAAAATATACATTTTTAGTCCTTATCGTTTACATCTGTTTGTGCGTGACATCACGTAACGTTTATGATGCGTGACATAACAAATTAATATATACAATATTGTTAATATTTTGTGTGATTCAAAATGATTTTATATTGTTTTAATTGTTGTTACAATTTTGTATATCATATATACCTGCAATGTAACATCCCGATAATTTGAGATTAGTTAATAATTATTAAATTTTGCATTTAAGTAATTTTTAATTTATTAAAATTAAATAATTTAGTGAATAGTTGATAATTATTAATTATTACTTATAAGGTGATTATAAAATATTTGTGAGT